>NC_080768.1:1258333-1572916 GCF_020826845.1 Diceros bicornis minor
GGAACGGGGCTTCTCCGTGGTGAGCCCTGTCCTGTGCCTGTGCTCTGTGCAGACCCTCTCTGCCTGCTCTGCTCTTCATCTGTGCGTCCATCAGGACACAGGGAAAGGGTCTGGTGTCTCCTGTCCCTGATTTTCTCAGACGCGCAGTGAGCCTGGCCGTGACGTCTTATGAACGTGGATAGTAATTACATGAGGAACTCCTTTGGCCGAGTCTGTGCACAGCAATAATTCACCACCTACTAATTAGTCATCTACTGTGGCCAAGCGAGATGAAGCAGGGCCAGACCCCGACTCAGAACTCGAGGTAGAGGGAGGGAATGAACATGCAAGAGACAGAATTGTAGCACACGGAGGTGAGTGCTGTGGTCAAGGAGTGCAGGAAGTGGGGACAAGAAGACTGCGTTGGTAGTGTGAAGGGTGGGTGGTCGGCGGTGTAACAGGCCCCCAAGATGTCACTGTCCTGATCCTGGCACCTTGAAGGTGTTAGGACACATGGAAGGGGAATGAAGGTTGCCAGTCAGCTGACCTTAAAATAAGGGGATCATCCTGGACTCTCGGGTCGGACCAGTGCAGTCACAGGGGTCCTTCAGGGGCACAGAGGAGAGTGAGGTCACGTGAGAAGGACTCAACGGTGCTGTGGGCTCTGAAGATGGAGGAGGGGCTGTGAGTCAGGAATGTGGGGCTGAAGAAGCTGAAAAAGGCAGGGACTTGTTCTCCCCAGAGTCTCTGGAAAGAAATGCAGCCCTGCTGAGATCTTCGTCCAATGAAATCTATTTCAGGCTTCTGAGTGCCACAACATGAAGATAACCACGTGCAGAGTTGCATATTTTGGTTCTTTATTTTGTTTTGCTTTTTATTAACAGACTTTATCATTTTGAGCAGTTTTAAGTGTACAGAAAAATTGAGCAGAAAATATAAAATTCCCATATATTCCCTCACACCCCCCTCCCAGTTTTCCCTGTTATTAAATCTTGCATTACGGGGATAAACTTATTATAGTTAATGAGCTAATATGGATCCACTATTATTAGCTAAAGTCCACGGTTTACATTAGTGCTCACTCTTGGTGGTGTACATTTTGTGTGTTTTGACAAATGTGTAATGTCATGTATCCACCATTACAGTATCATACAGAGTAGTTTCACTGCCCTAAAAACCTTTTGTGCTCCACCTATTCAACCCCCTACCCCAAACCCTAACAACCACTGATCTTTTTGCTGTCTCTATAAGTTTTGCCTTTTCCAAAATGTCATATAATTGGAATCATATAGTATGTAGCCTTCTTTTGTTTAGTAATATGCATTTATGTTCCTCCATTGTTTTGTGACTTGATAGCTCGTTTCTTTTTATCACTGAATAATATTCCATTGTCTGGACATACCATATTTTGTTTACCCATTCAGCTGCTGAAGGTTATCCAAGTTTGGAGAATTATGAATTTTTTTTTTTTGTAGGAAGATTGGCCCTGAGCTAACATCTGTTGCCAATCTTCCTCTTTTTTTTCTTTTTTCTCGCCAAAGCCCCGGTACATTGTTATATGTCCTAGTTGTAGGTCCCTCCAGTTCCTCTATGTGGGCACTGCCTCACCATGGCTTGATGATCAGTGAGCAGCTCCGCACTCAGAATCCGAACTGGTGAACCCCGGGCCGCTAAAGCGGAACATGGGAACTTAACCACTACGCCACTGGGCCAGCCCCTGAATGTTTTTAATTTTAATTAAATCTACCTGATCAATTTTCTCTTTCGTGGATTTTGGTATTGTATCTAAAAACTCATTGTCAAATACAAGGACAACTAGTTAATTGCTACGTTATCTTCTAAGTGCTATGTGTTACACTTTACATTTAGGCCTGTGGTCCAGTTTTAGTTAATTTTTGTGAAAAGTGCAAGGTCTGTCTCCAGATTCACCTTTTTTTATTATATGTGCATGTCTAGTTACTCCAGCACCACTTAAAAAAACAAAAGACTATCCTTGCTCCATTGAATTGCCTGTTCTCTATTGTCAAAGATTAATTGACTATATTTTTGTAAATCTACTTTTGGGCTCTCTATTCTGTTCCATTGATCTCTTCATCTATTTTTTCACCCATACCACACTGTCTTGATTACCGTAGCTTCATAGTAAGACCTGAAGTCAGTGTCAGTCTTCCAACTGTGTTCTTCTCCTCCAGTGTTGTGTCGGCTGTTCTGGGTCTGTTGCCTCGCCACATAAACTTTAAAATTGGTTTGTCAATATCCACGAAACAGCTTGCTGGAATTTTTATTAGGAGTTCACTGAATCTATAGATCAAGTAGGGAAGAACTGACATATTGACAATATTGAGTGTCCCAACCCATGAACATGAAATATCTCTTCATTTTTAGATCTTCTTTGCTTTCTTTCATCGGAGTTTTATAATTTTCCTCATATAGAACTTGTACATATTGTATTAGATTTATACCTAACTATTTCAGTTTTTTTGGTGCCAGTGTAAATGGCTTTGTGTTTTTAATTTCAAAATCCAATTGCTATTGCTGGTTTATAAGAAAGCAGTTAGCTTTTATATGTTGACCTTGCATCGCGCAACCTTGCTATAATCACATATTATTTACAGGAATTTTTTCATTGATTCTTTGTGATTTTCTGTGTAAAAATTCATGTCATCTGTGAACAACAAGAGCTTTACTTCTCCCTAATATCTATGCAAATAATCCATAATCAATCTATAAGTCAAAATTAGGGTGAATTTATTATGAGCCAGATATAAGGACTAGCCTAGGGCCTTCCTTCCCTAAGGAAGGAAGGGCACCAAAGAAGTGAGGTGTAGAGAGTGGTTATATACTGTCTTGGAACAAAGAGCATACTTCAGGGCCAGCCCCGATGCTTAGCGGTTAATTGTGCTTACTCCGCTACTGGCGGCCCGAGTTCGGATCCCAGGCACACACCGATGCACCACTTGTCAGGCCATGCTGAGGTGGCATCCCACATACAGCAACTAGCAGGATGTGCAGGTACCACGTACAACTATCTACTGAGGCTCTGGGGAGAGATAAAAGGAGAAAAAAAGGAGGAGGATTGGCAATAGGTTGGCTCAGGGCCGGTCTTCCTCAGCAAAAGGAGGAGGATTGGCATGGATGTTAGCTCAGGGCTGATCTTCCTCACAAAAGAAAAAAAAAAAGAGCATACTTCACATATGATAGGAATGTCCCTTTTACAACTGTCACAAGATGCCTAGCTGGCACAGTGATTCACACAGCAATTGATGAACACAGCAGGTAGCAGGTCTGTGGTCTCGAGCTGGGTGGTCACAGCAAGTCAGCAATAAATCCCTAGCCTAGGGAGAGATGCTTATCCTTAAGGAAATGCTGATGTGGAGAAAGTTACATATTTCTTTATCTTAAAGGGCATTGTTCTTGTCTTTGGGACATAGTAAGTACTTAAAGCAGATATACAATGCATGCTCAATGGCCACATCAGGCCCTTTTGGAAAAACAAGGTCAGGCCAAATTAGTTTTACACCAAATGGCTTCATCATATACCCCAATATATCCTATTGCTTGCCATTTATTTATCACTTCCCAATCTGTATACCTGTTACTTCCTTTTCTTGTCTTATTGCATTAGCTAGGACTTACAGCAAGATGTTGAGCAGGAATGATAAGAGGGGACATCCTTGCCTTGTTCCTAATCTTAACTGGAAAACATCTAGTTCATCACCATTAAGTACAATGTTAACTGTAGGGTTTCGGTCAATTTTTTAATCAAATTGTGGAAGTTCACTTCTATTCCTAGTTTGCTTCGAGTTTTTGTCATAAATTCTTGTTGGATTTTGTCAAGTGCTTTTTCTGCATCTATTGATATGATCATATGACTTTTCTTCTTTAGCCTGTTGAATTGATGAATTATATTAATTGATTTTAAAATTTTGAATCTATCCTGCATACCTAGAATCAGTGCCACTTGGTCATGGTGTATAAATCTTTTTATACATTGTTGGGTTCAATTTGGTGATATTTTGTTGATCTATGTTCATGAGAGATATCGGTCTGTAGTTTTCCTTTCTTGTAATGTATTTGTCTGGTTTTGGTATTAGACTAATGCAGGCCTCACAGAAAGCATATGGGAGTATACCCTCTGATTCTGTATTTTTGGAGGAGATTGTGGAGAATTGGTATAATTTCTTCCTTAAACGTTTGGTAGAATTCACCAGTGAACCCATCTGACTTGGTGCTTTCTGTTTTGGCAGGTTATTAATTATTGATTTAATTTTTTTGGTAGATATAGATCCAGCCTTTTTCTTTTTGTGTAAGTTTTGGTAGATTATGGCTTTCAAGGAATTGGCCCATTTTATCTAGGTTATCAAATTTGTGGGTTTAAAGTTGTTCGTAATATTCCTTTTCTATTCTTTTAATGTCCATGGGATCAGTAGTGATGACCCCACTTTTATTTCTGATGTTATCAATTTGTGTATTCTCTCTTTTTTTCTTAACCAGGCTAGAATTTTATCAATTTTATTGATCTTTCAAAGAATCAGCTTTTGGTTTCATGGATTTTCTCTTTTGATTTCCTGTTTTTGTTTTCATTTATCTATGCTCTAACTTTTTTTCTTCAGCTCACATTAGATTTAATTTGCTCTTCTTTTTTTAGTTTCCTAAAGTAGAAGCTTAGATTATTGACTTTAGGTCTTACTTTTTTTCTAATACACACACTCAATGCTATGAATTTTCCTCTAAAGACTGCTTTCACTGCAGCCCATAAATTTTGATAAGTTACATTTTTATTTATTTCAAAATATTTATAAAATTCTTTTGAGATTTATTTTTTGACTCGTGTTATTTAGAAGTGTACTGTATAATATCCGAGTATTTCCCAGTTATCTTTCTGTTATTGATTTCTAGTTTAATTCCCTTGTTGTCTGAGGTTATACTTTGTATGATATCTATCCTTTTAAATTTGTTAAGATGGGTTTTATGGCTCCGAATATGGTCTATCTTGGTGAATGTTCTGTTTGAGCTTGAGAAGGATATGTATTCTGCTGTTGTTAGGTGAATTAATCTACAGATGTCAATTAGATCCAGTTGATTGATAGTTCTGTTAAGTTCAACTATGTCCTTATGATTTTTTGCCTTCTGGATCTCCCCATTTCTGATAGACGGGTGTCTCTAACTGTAGTAGTAGACTCATTTATTTCTCCTTGCAGTTCTATCAGTTTTTGCCTTGTGTATTTCGAATTCTCTCTTGTTAGGCACGTACACATTAAGGATTGTTACATCTTCTTGGAGAATTGCCTCCTTTTTCATTAGGTAATGCCCCTCATTATCTCTGACAATTTACTGTGCTCTGAAGTCTGCTTTGTCTGAAATTAATACAGCTACTCCTGCTTTGTTTTACTCGTGTCAGCATAATATATCTTTCTCTGTCCTTTTACTTTTAATCTATCTGTCTTTATATTTACAGGGGGGTTCTTGTAGACAATATACAGTTGGGTCTTGTTTTTTATCCACTCTGACAATCTGAGTCTTTTAATTAGTCTATTTATACCATTGATATTTAAAGTGATTATTGGTATAGTTAGATTAATATCTACCATATTTGTTACTGTTATCTATTATTCACCCTTGTTCTTTGTTTCCTTTTTTATCTTCCACTCTTTTTCTGCCTTCTCTGGTTTTAACTAAGCATTTTATATGATTCCATTTTCTCTTCTTTCTTAATATATAAATTTTACTTCTTTTCTTAATGTTTTAAGAGTTTGCAATGTACGTTTACAACTAATCCAAGTTCTCTTTCAAATAACACTATAGTACTCACAGGTTGTGCAAATACCTTTTAATAGAGGATTCCCAATTCCCCTGTCTTATCCCTTATAACACTGCTGTCATTCATTTCACTTATCTACAAGCTGTAATCACTGAATACTTTGTTGCTGTTATTATTTTGAACAAATGTTGTCTGATAGATCAATCAAGAATTTAAAAAATGATTTTATTTTACCTTTATTTACTCATTTTCTAATGATTTTCCATTGTTAGATAGAATGAGTTTCTGACCTAGGTCATTTTCCTTCATTTTGAAAGATTTCTTTTAAAAATTCTTGCAAGGCAGGTCTACTGGCAGTAGACACAATTTTTGTTTGTCTGAGAAATTGATTTCCACAATTTTTGTTTGTCTGAGAAAGCCCTTATTTCTCCTTTACTTTAGAAGGATATTTTTACTGATTATAGAATTATAGATTGGTGAGGTTCTCTTTTTGTTTTCCTTTCAACATTTTAAATATCTTGCTCCACTCCCCTCTTGCTTGCATGGTTTCTGAAGAAGAGTCCAGTGTAATTCTCACCCTTGCTCCTCTATAGGTAAGGTGTTTTCTACTGTGACTTCTTTCAAATGTTCTCTTTGTCTTTGATTTTCAGTGTTTGAATATGATGTGGCTATCTGTAGATTTTTGGTATTTATCCTGCTTGTTGTTCTCTGAGCTTCCTGGATCTGAGGTTGGGTATATATCGTTAATTTCAGGAAATTCTCAGTCATTATCACTTCAAATATTTCTTCAGTTCTTTTCTCTCTTTCTTCTCCTCTGCTGTTACCATTATGAGTATGTTATATCTTTATAATTGTCCCACAGTTCTTGGATATTCTGTTCTGCCTTCTAAATTATTCTTTTCTCCTTGCATTTTAATTCTGGAAGAAGTTTCTATTCACATTCCTTGAAGCTTGCTTTTTCTTTCTTCCATTCTGTTCAATTTTTTGATCAGCCCGTCAAAGCATTCCTAATTTCTGTTACAGTGTTTTTGATTTCTGGCATTTCCTTTTGAATCTTTCTTAGAGCTTCCATCTCTCTGCTTACATCACCCATCTGTTCTTCCATGTTGCCCACTTTTCCCACTGGAGACCTTAACATAATAATCTTAGTTGTTTAAATTCCTGGTGTGATAATTCCAACGTTCCTGCCGTATCCCACTCTGGTTCTGATGCTCGTTCTGTCTCCACAAACTGTTTTTTTCTCTTAGCATGCCTTGTGATTCTTTGGTGAAAGCTGATCATGGTGTACTTGGTACAAGGAACTGAGGTCTTTAGTTTCATGTTTTTCTTTCTAGGAGTTGGGTTCTGTTCTCTGCTGGAGCTGTGGGTATCATAGGCTCAGACTTCCTGCAGGGTGTTGGTTTTGTCTCCCCTGATATACAGGAGCCCTGTTGATGTGGAGGAGGGGAGGCATGCTGCAGTCCATGATTTGGTCTTGGTCTTTCAGTGAGCCTGTGCCCTGGGCTGTGACCTTCACAAGTGCTTGTTTTGTTATTTTGGTTTTTTCCCCAGTTAGGTGAGACAGGAAGGCTAGAAGGAGGCTGGAGTTGGTATTTCCCTTCCTCAGGGTTCGTTAGGCTCTGGTAAAACCCCAGCAGGTCAGGCTCTAGTAAAATAGTTTCCCCTGAGGGCAGGCCTTGTTGGGAAGAGCAGAGTGCTCTGGCTACTCTTCCCCTCCCCCTGCCAGAACTACAAAGAGATTTTTCTCAGAGCTTCACTGTGAGAACCTGGTCGAGCTCTGGAGGTAAATCTCACAAAAGTGTGGGGGACCCTGAGACTGGGTCCCCTGGAGTTCTTAACTCTCAGACTTGTCCCACTGAACCTCCAGCAATTTCTCAATTACAGTTTACGTTTTTCTACCCCAGCACCATTTCTGCTCTGGGTGTTGTGATTCTCTGTATCCATCTCTCTGTGTCTCCAGTTTGGGAGCAGTGGTTTGCCCTGGGACCTTAGTTCTCTGGGGCATCTAAGCAGAGTCGTTGATTTTCAGTTTGTTCAGCTGAAGGATGGGAATGGTGACTTCCCAGCTCCTTACCTGCCGTACCGGAAACTAGAAGTCTGATGAGTGTTGTTTTAAGCCCCTGAGTTTGTGGTGATTTGTTACAGCATCCATAGGAAACTAATACAGGGGAGGGACTCAGACATACAGAAATGGTGGGAGGTGGGGATAGGGAATAAGAAGATACTGTAGACAGAAGGAAGAGTGTGAGTGTCACCAGCAGTTTAGGACACCATGGGCCCAGCCTGCAGAGGAGCTGATGTTTAGGCTGAACTGAAGGAGATCATAGCTCATGAAGGAGAAACCTGGGAAATAAGGTGGAAAGTCCTTTTAGGACAGACTACAAAGGACCTTGCCTGTCTGGAGAGTTTGGATTTAATACTGAAGCAATTCAGAGACCTTGGGGTTTGTTTAAAGAGGAGCAGCAATACTGGAGCTATGCTTTTGGAAGAGAAAACTGGTAGTGATGCCCACCATGGACCAGAGGGGTAGGGCGGCTGCTGGCAGTGGGCATACAAGAAGGAGCTATTGGAGGGTCCACGTGAGAGGAGCAAGGACCTGCATTTGGACAGAGACAGGGTGTTGGGGAAAAATGCAGACACAATGCAGAGAACACAAGAGTTCCGGAGCCATGGATCTGCTTTAAATTTCACAATGATAGCTCAGGTAGAATTTAATGAACGTAGAGCACTTCGTCATGGAGCACCACTAACAGTTCGTGGAGCAGTTTCTTGCTGGCCAGAACTGCAAGCCATCTGCAGTGCACTCCCCGTGTTTCTTCTTGACTCCTCCTACGGTAAAGAATTTTGCTAGCATGGTATCTCTGGTGACAGGTAGGTTTCCTCTTCTCCATGAGACACTGTTCTAAAATTACAATCCTTCAGTATGTCCACGTTCCCCCCAGGGTGACTTGGATCAGCTGAACATATGAGAAAGCTGGCCACTGTCTGTCGGTGGGCACAGAAGCAGGTCAGAACTCATGGCAGTTGTGGCTTGAAGACCTTCCATTGGTTCTGTTAGTAAATATTTATGGAGCTCATGCTGGACGTCAAGAACACATATCAAAGCCCCACCCCACAGATCCTGGGTTCAGATTTGGTGCCCATGATTTGAGGGCCATGTGGCCATCAGCAAATCTCTTATCCCCTTTATGCCTTAGTTTTCTCGTCATGAGGATGGGGATGTGAAAGACTTCCTAGAATAGCTATCCTAAGGACCGAAGGTCACATTTGTAATGTAGCCAGCGAAACATGGGAGCTTAATGCAGGAGCTTCTGTTTTGGCAGAAAGAAGAAAAATGAGCAAGCAGAATTAGGAGATGGAAATTACTTATTTTGGACGATAATTCAAAAATACTTTTAAATTATATGGCACCAAATGTCTCCTAAACAAATAAATCAGGTTAACTAGCAAACAACGGCCATTTATTCTTTTTAGTACTCTCATGTGAAAAAATGTGATGTCACAAATTTTGGAACAAAAATTAGGGAATAGCTCTGCATGCTAAAAAGGACACGGCTTTACATTCTCTCATTTGTTCTTCACAATAACCATATCAAGACAGGCGAGGATGCTAAGAAGACCATTGATGGAGGAACGATCAGCACTGGTGTCCAGTCTGGCTAGGCCAGAAACCAGCAGGATGACCTTGAGGGTGTGACCTCACCTTATGGCCCCTAGGTCTTTTTCACAGAAAATAAGTCGGGGAGGGGCAGTGAGTAAAAGGGCACCAGTTCCTCCCTCCTAGTGCTCAGATTCTGTGGTCCTGCCTGGGAGCACCATGGGGCATTAAGACATAATCCTACAGTAAAACACTTAAAGTGGAATTCGCTTCTCCTGTGGTTTTCCATCCATGGAGAGAGCCGGGAACCAGTGCAGGAACGGACTGTAGGTGCCCCGGTTGTAAACAGCGTCACTGGCCTGCAGTCTAAGTTTCCAGCCTCCGTCTAAGTCCTTTCCTTGCCTCACAACATCAAGATGGGGATTTGCTGACCACCCCCCATGCTGAACCACACCCTAGACACAGGGGGTCCTGGGGTCTTTGGGCCATCCTGGAAATTCCACAACAGATCTGCAATGGGGCTGTGGAGCCATCGTTCAGAAAATGGAAAGGACTCCTCGGTACTGCCCAGCTCTATACTCTCCCAGGGCAGAATCCGAATTTTATTCAGACTATGACTCCTCCAAATTCTGGAAGCATCCAGATCTTCGAGGGCAGGACTTGGGCAGTCCATGAATACTCACTAAACCTCTTTATTTCGTATTTTTCTGTTACGGCACTAATAGCACCCTTATATCAGAGCACTCATGTACATCTCCTCTCATTGACATGGTGTGGCCTAAAAGACAAGCCCCCTGAGGGCTCATCCATCTTGGCATCTCTCACCAGTTCTTGTACATAATAGGGATTTAAGAGAAATCTATTAAATGAATTGACTGGATAAAACAATTCAGTGTAACAAATTCAATAACTGGATTGAATTTCACTTGTGAATCGAGAAGAATCACAACTTAAATCAGGGCCCCTGAAAGTCATACGCCATTACATTGTTGAGAAAATGAATTCATGCATGAACATAAGAATTGGCCTCCCATAGGACTCTGTGGTTTGAGAGACTGCCAAACGTTCGGGGTCTGAAATATCAGAAGTCAAGCTGTGTGTGCTTCAGAAAATTATTTCTCATCTTTAGAAACATTCATTTGATTTAATAGTTTGGTAGTGTCTCTATTCTGGATTGCAGAACTGATCCAAAAACTGTGTTGACCCTGTCTTTCCAGCAGAAGTCAGAGTGAGCTTTTAAAGGATGGGGTCATATTCATATCCCAAAGCCCGTCACAGAGTCTGAGATGCAGTGAGTGATCCATAATTGTTCCATGTTGACTGGAGTCTTTGTAAGGCAGTGGGGACAAGCAAGAACTCATTGCTTGGTTCATGCTGTTGGGTACAAGGAGAAGGAGCTGGTTCTGAGCATTCTGGGACACGTTTGATGGTTTGCAGAACTGGATTGCTCTTGTCTTAGTCTGCTCAGGCCACCATAGCAAAGTACCACAGACTGGGTGCCCTAAATTTATTTTCTCACTATTCTGGAGAATGGAAGTCTAATATTGAGGTGTCTGCAGGGTTGGTCTCTCCTGGGGCCTCTCTCCTTGGACTGTCGATGGCTGTCTCCTCCCTGTCTTCACATGGTTGTCCCTCTACACGTGTCTATGTCCTAATCTTCTCTTCTTATAAAGACCCCAGTCTTGTTGGATCAGGGCCCACCCTAATGACCTCATTTTGCCTCCATCACCTCTTTAAAGACCCCACCTCCAAGTATAGCCACACTGGGAGGTACTGGGGGTTAGGACTCCAACATCGGAATTTTGAGCGACACACTTCAGCCCATAATGTGGAGGAAGATGGAATGAGAGAACAGTGCATTCTTTGAACATCTCCCGCATCCTCCCTCATGAGGATGTGTTCTTTTCTCCTACATTGTAGCCCTGGTCATTGCCCCATCAGGACTGCTCATGGCTGTGGCCTCAGAGCATCCCTCCCTCAATCCCCCTACCATTCTTTCTCCCTTTCCCAGTCCCTCCCCAAGAGGAAGAGGAAATCAGGCAATGAGTGAGCCCTAGTCTGGGGACTTGGTGCCACTTCTCATCACCCTAATCCTGGCCACGTCCTCTCCTGCGACTGGAGGGGGTGCCTGAGTTGGCATTCAGTTCCCTCTCATCTTTTCCTAACTCCATCTTCTGTATAAATCTATAATAATATCTTCTTTCTCATGCCTCGTTTTTAAAACATTTTACTTCTCAACCCAACAGTCCAATCTTTTCAATGAAAACTCATTTTGTCACCAAAGAGCCTGTTCAGAGATGACAGGGCATCGTCACCATCCTCAAATCAATCCAGGAGGTGGCAGGGTGGGGGACACAGAAGTGGGCAGAGAGCAGAGGTGGGAACTTCATGCAAACAGGAGAGGGCCGGTGTGCCGGGAGACGCTCGTGCAGCAGGATACCGCACCTCACATGGCTCTGCCCATGGCACATGGCACCTGAGGGTGCATTGGCCCTGTATCGAAGATAAACGAGGCCAGACGCTAGGTAAGCAGTGGATGGACTGAATCAGTAATAACTACGGCAAGAGGGAAGAGTATAGCGAGAACTGGACTCAACTCTGATTTGTGCAGAGGAGACTGGGGGCTTTCAAGGGAGAATGAGGGAGGAGGATGGAGGCTCAGGAGAGTCAGGGACTGAAAATTATAAAAATCGCAGAGAGGTTGGTCCCTGTGACACCATCTGGGTTTGCCGACTGGCATTCTTGGAAGTCGGGCTCCTACCCACACAGAGGCTGGGACACAGGGGCCCGTCTCCAGGCGTTGCTGGAACACACAGAGAATTCTTCTGGCAGCCATGAGTTTTCTCAGGAAAACACTTTAAGGAGGGCTGGGGTCTCCCAGGAATGCAGCCTTGAGCTTGTAGAAACTCCGTTAGTGTTTGTTCAAGTCTTTGCAGGCCAGGGTTGAGGCCACATGGGGCAGAGGGTGCAGAGAAGCCTGGCTGGGGTCTGGTCAAGGAGAGTCTTTGTCACGGGCGCTCCCGTCCTGATGAAGGGTACAGTCTAGCAGGGCGGTGGGTATTAATCAAACAATCACCTAAACCAACACAGAATTACAGTAGCCGGCTGGTACGGGTCATGGTAGACAAGGCACCTACATCCTTCAGGTTTTGTTTCTTTCAAAAAGTCTACACTGAAATAAATACTGCAAACCGATGAAAACCATCAGAATACTTGTTACAAGTCTAGGAAGAAGAGACGTGTGGAGATTGCCCAGCTTTCTCAGAGGCCTGATCAGAGAGGTCAGCAAGGCTGCCCTGGGGAAGAGCCACCATTTCTTACCAGAGATGAGAGGACGGTGGGAGGTGACTGAGCCAGGAGGGCAGGGAAGAATCTTCCGGATGATGGGAGGAGCTTGTGTTGAGTCCTTGTGGAAGGCAGGAGGCCTAGGGAGAGGCCCAAGAGGCAGTGAGGGAGGCTGAGGCAGAGGGACAGGGAGAAGAAGGGAGGGGACCACCAGACCTGCCTCCAGGCTCGCTCCATCCTCGGAGCAGCAGGGATCCCCACAGGGTCCAGGGTCCGAGCAGGTGAGTAGGGAGGTGAGCCTCCTGGAGGCGGGAGCATCTCTGACTTCCTGTTTAGGTGTAGGAGAAGGAGCCAAGAAGAGACAGAGAAACAGAAAAGCAAGAAGGGGAGTGTCCTGCAGTCTACAGGAAGAAGGCAGGATTTAGTCGCCATTAAGAAATCAGACAGACGTCTAGAAATTACAGAGCACCCTTAGCAATAAATGAATACTGTCTGACCACTTTCTGGTGCATAGCATGGATTTTAAATTAAAATATTTATACCAGAGATTGTAATATGAGTTTTCATCATCTAAAAACTTAAAATTAATTTGTCATTAAAAACATTCAAGTTTATAAAATGAGAAAGTCATCAAAACTACCTTAAAAATTACTATGAATTCCTATTTCAGTTATATTTGTTTATGAAATAACTCTCAAAAATAAAATATTTTAAAGCAAGCCTTCTTTTGCTGGAATCTGATACATACATTTAGGAATCAGCAATGAACATTTCTGACAGGTTATAAGTTTTTGTCAAAGCAAAAATATACAATAATCATCAAAAACCATGTAAAAGGTAAGAGAGAAAGGTTCATTGATTTAAATTAAGGAGCTTCTCTGATTTATCCTGGTATCAAAGGAAATTCAGGAGAAAGAGGTTTTGAAAACAATTATAATTGCTCCTGTAAAGCTAAACTTGTATTTCACAAGGCAAATTTTGTAATAGAGAAAGTATTAGAAATGACTTTTTGGCCTTATGAGTAATGAGATTAGGGTTACAACTGATAGCAATTTTCTTTCGTGCTTTGGAAACCATTGTTTTTGAGTGATAGACTAAAGATCTGTTTAAAAGCTATTTATTTAGCCCATAAATAAGAAGTCATTTGGTAGTTAAGTGCAATTAAGTTGCAAATGTGTTCACCATAAATGCCTAATCGAAAATAGAATGAAATTCTGAAAAGGAGCTGAAGAGTTGTAGACCGGAGTTTAGAATCACAAAACTCCTCGTGTTAGCCTTACACTATCAAAAGACATTTATGTGCAATTTTTCTTTTAAATTAGCACTTTGATATATGCAGAATCAGTGGGAGTAATAAAGAAAAAAGCTACTTGTATATCTTACAAATTATTGATCGTGCTATTGAAACTGCCAGTCAAAGAACCATGTTAAATCACTAGGGTCTTTTTTGTTTTGTGTGTGAAATTGGGGGTAGGGATAGTCCACCTTGGAACTCATTCTAAGAGATAATAAATCCTAAGTATCAGTTGAGGTTATGGTTGAGTGGATGAAATTTTCCTTCTGGTCAATTCCATTTCCACGCCATCCGTTTGACTCCGTTTCCCTAAGCATGCAGTTTTTGTTCCCCAAGTGTTCGTTTATTAAGCTCCTCTGGTTGCAAGCAGCTGAGGCCTGAGTCACCTTCAGGAGGACGGTTTGCTGGAGAGGTCCAGGAGGAGTTGAGGGAGGCGGGAGCCTGTCAGCATTTCCCCAGCTGCTGCTCGCGGAGGACCAGAGCACCCTTCCAGGGAGAGCGGCCTCCTCGTAATGACCTGCAGGTGGGGTGACTGCAGCTTTGGTCATCATGTCATCTGTCCTGGGCACCCCTTTGGCAGCTGAGATGTCCCTGCTTTGCTGCTACTGCACTAACAAACTCTGTCTCTGAATGTCTGGGTTTCAAATCCCCTGGGAAAGAGGATGTGATTTATTCTCTCCATCACCAGTGCACGTGGAATGCACTTGCTTGGCCTCGCCCCACGATGGGTCAGGACCCGTCCCTCAATCCCCCATCCCCTGGATGGCCAGAGTAGCAGGGTTGATGGTGCAGGTTAGATGACATGTGCGAAGGTCCCTAGGGATCAGGTGGGTGTGTCTGCCGGGCACCCACGTTGTCTTGAACTCTTGTCCAAATGTGCATAGCTAGACGAATATGTGATGGGTTTGGCTTTACTAAAAAGAGTGAACTTGGGGTTATTTTTAAGGCGTGCTTCATACACCATTCCTTAGCATGATTTTACGAGACACGGTTGTTTTATCACCTCGAGAAGACAGTCACAGTGTTGCGGGAGGAGCTGAGTTCTGAGGATCTTGTGCCGTTCCACCCAGTTGACTGTGTTTGAGCACCGATGAGTGCCAGACGCTTGCACAGTCTGGAGGTAGCAAATGGCTGACCCAGTCCCTGTCTGCAGGGGGCTCCAAGTTTAGACGATTGTTGAATAGATGGAGCTTGGCTGGGAGGTGAAGGGTTCATCCCTGAGGTGGAGAAGCGTGAAGAGAACCGAGGTGGGCTGGGGACGAGAGCGGCTGTGGTCCTTGCTCCCCTGCGTTCTGGACACGTGCCATCCTCCACGTGTGTACACTGAGAAGGCTGCTGTCCCTGCTAGAATGCGTAGAATTCGTGACACCTGGGTAGCTTCACCCCGGTTCATCCATTTAAGGAATTCAACCTTTAGTGAGAGTCAATTCAGTGGAGCAGGAAAAAGCTCTGCGGGATCCCCAACACCTAGAGCGGGTGGGGGGTGGGTGCAGTAAGTACTCAATAAAATTGCTGATGGACCAAATGAAATAGATTGAAGTCAGGGGACTGGGGTTCCAGCCGAAACTTGGGCTCTTATGAGCTGTTTTAACTTGGGAAAGTCACTGGCATAGAGCAATGGTTTTGTCGTCTGTAAGTCGTGGGTAATAAATCGGATCGCCTCCCCATTCCTCCTTGCCTGCCCCGTCCTTCTCACCCTGACTCACACCTGCACCGCACAGACCTCTCTGTCCACAGAAGGCGCACCACTGTGCGATGCCTTACGTGCTCAGTTCTCCTACTCGACTATGTGTTTCAGACCTTGCTTCTTTAGAACGGGGCCTGTCTCGTTCACCTTTCTATCCCCAACACCTGACATGAGCATGGTGCAGTGTAGATGCTGAGCATACGGCTTTTTGGGTGCAAGGATGAATGAATGCATGTATGAATGAATGAATGAATATGATAAATGTCAGAGGAAAGGTACAGCTAAAACATTCTATTAATGTTCAGAGAAGGGAGAGATTGAATTTAGGTGGGAGAGTTTAGGACAACACTCGTGGGAGGAGAAAGCACTTGCAGGGGTCTTCCAGACTCGGTGGGGTTTCAGCAAATGAGGACACTAATACATGGAAAACGCTCAGTGGGAACGGGGACGTCCGAGGGAAGAGAGCCCTGTTTGCTTGGGTTGGGACTTGGAATCATGAATCCAGGCAGCTGTAGCTTACCGTGGAGTGCCTCAGGGTCAAGGCTGAGAACTAGAACTCCAGGAGTGGGCAAATGCGGTCCATAAAGGCTCCTGGCAAAGAGGTACCATCATTATTGCCTGCAGACGCACTTCATTGCTTCCAATGGCCTCACGTGCACCCGTCGCCTCTCTCCCTCTCCTCTTCTCTCTTCCTTGCCCCTTTCTTCCTTTTCTCTGCCATTTTCATGCTCAATTCTCTCTTCTTTTTATCCCCATCTAAATCCACCCAAAATATAATTCTTAACTAAAATCCCTACAGAGCATTCGTGACTCTCTTATATTGGTGGTATTCTGACCTCCGGTCTCTTCTTCCCCGTTCCATTTGCCTCAGAAAGGCTGTGCCCTCATTTTCACCACCAAATTTCCTCTCTCCACAAATACAGAATTACCTGAAAACCGACCAGAATTGAACGGGGAGGAAATGAAAAGCATATTAAACTCCTTTTAGATCCCTTGGCTGATTTCTCTAAGGTTCAACGCACCAGCTAGATGATAAGATGAAACGTTTTGTAAAAAGATGAGATCTTCTCCTTGGCGACCCTGGCATCGTGCAGGTGCGCTGTAAGATAGAACGCTGACGTGATATTCCTCCTCCCGGACGGTGAAAGGTGGGTCACGGCTCATCTTCTGCAGAGATTGTTCCAGATGCTGCGGCTCCTTTTCTGGGAATTGGATTTTATTGTCAGAACTCTGTCATCTGAGATGGAGGCCCATGGTATATTCCCCTTGAGAACGTGAGTGACAACCACCCAGAACTTTCAAAAGAACCAAGTTCAGGACATTTCTGTGGCCCGGTAGGACAGTGATCCCAGGTTTCCCAACTCTGGCATGTTCCCTGCAGTATGGACGGGTCACTCATCGTTTCTTTCAACATACCCTAGGATGTGATCTGACATGTATTGTTTGTTTGTGTGGGTAACAAACAGCATGTGTGTCGGAAGGGACCTAAGAGAGCTGAAACAATGCATGACGTAGTTTCCACCTGCTCCCTTCTCCTCCCCAAGTGGCCCGCTCGCTCCTGCTCTTGGAGCCTGGAGACAGCGAGCCCCTCCTCAGGGTCTCTTCACCAGGCCTCTGCCCACAGGAGACCTTCCCCGACAAGCCTTGGAGCGGGAACTCCCGCGTTTGTTAGCCCCTCACCCTGGATGATTCCCACCCGTAGCGTTCCTCACCATCTGACCAGCCTGCTTGCCTATTCATTCATTTACTGTGGGTCTCGCTGGAAGTACGGCCAGGGAGCAGCAGTTTGGTCTCATTTGCTGCAGTTCCCTCACTGCCCGGTCAGGTCGCTGTGTCTGCTTCATAGCAGGGTCTTCTACGTTCTCTCTAAACGGCTAACTGTGCAGTTCATGGGAGAGAGGAGGGGAGAGTGGAGAGAGGAAGAAAGACACTTTCACAGCTGTTGGGGCACACTGGCAGGGAGCTCTCTCTGCAGCCTCCCTGCATCTGTGGCCCTGTGACCTACGAGAGAGAAAACAATGGACCCTGGTGGTGGGACCCACATGGAGCTCCTCCAGGCGCCCTCCAGTCAGAAGAGCAGCCTGACTGCTTCAGTTGCCGTCACGGACAGCGCGGGGGGCACCAAGGGAGCTGACACGTTAGTGTGTACAGCCGCAGGGAGGCGAGTCGGGGGTGGGGGGGGGCAGGTGCCTGCCGCCACGCCTCCCCCCCCGGGCCGCCCTCTGCAGCTCTCAGAAAAGCGAGATGCAGCAACCCTGGAACCACTGGAGGATGACAGCTGTTCCTTTGAAAATGGTTTGAAACCACAGAAACTGGGCCGGTTTCGTCCATTGGGGGCCATGATTTTCTAACAGTAGAATGTTTTTTAAAAGCATTTAAAGAAAAAAGCGCAGGGAAGAGATGAATGCTTAGCAGCAGAATAGTTTCAGCTGAACTCAACTCAGGGCGTCACAGTTTGGAAACTGGCAGGGGTCTCGTACAGAGCCTGTGCTTCAAAAGGGCTGAACGCGCTGGAAAATATTAGCTGTTTATTATTCTGAGCAATTCCAGCCTTAGGACTCGGTGGAGGACATAGATGTTGCCTAAGAACGTGGCGAGACCGTCAAGCAGATCCTGCCCCAGGTAAACCCCTGGTGCACACGTCCATCTTATGAAGTTTGACTCGTTCAGGTATTCATTTGGTTACCGGACATTAACTGGGACTCACGATGGTGGGTCAAGGAACTCTACCAGGTAGAGAGAGTGACTCAGAGATTAAAGAGGTAGTTGGGAGACACGATGCCACATACAAAAATCAACACAAGACGGCAATTCGGAACATGAAACCGAGGGCAGCTCGTGGTATTCACAGGTGGATGGGCCACGTCCCCAGAGATAAAGTCCCACTGTGTCTGCGTTAAGGCCCAGGAATTTGCCCTTGAAATGCTTCCCAGGTGATTCTGCTGTATAGCCTGGGTTTGAAGACCTTTGAACTATTGGGTAAATAAAGGCAAAACCTCAAATAGATAAAGAAATACAAGATATTAGAGAGCCAGATCTTGGATAACATTGGTGAGAAATGTTCACCAAGGCACCGGGTTCCAGACCTCCGTCCTGCTCAGCCAGACTGCTGTGCACTTTCCTCAACGGTGACCCAGGGGGTGATTAAACAGCTCCCAACCGTTAACTGTGTGACTTGAACTAATGTCATCAGATCCAATTGGTGAAAGTTAATTTATTTACTAATTTATACTTCATCTCGTTTTATAAGAATATGAAGCAGTGAATAACAGAAACGTGTAAAATACGCTGATGAAATAGAAATCTGAATGCAAAATCCTGATGCAGGGACTTTAGATCAGAATGAAGGGACAAAGGAAGACGCGTGTCAGTGACGTAAGGACCTTTAAGTGTAACCCGAATTTGCCTCTGAGCCATGTGACAATCAGAGCAAAACTGCAGACGGCTCCAACCATGTATGTCGTGCCAAGAGACGGAGAGAGGAAGTTTAGAAGCAAACAAGCCTGCTGCTTTCAGAAATCTTGCTAAAACACAGGAAATTTTTTTTTTAATTTTTTGTTTATTGCAGTAACAGTGGTCTATAACATTGTATAAATTTCAGGTGTACATCATTGTACTTCTATTTCTGCATAGATTACATCATGTTCACCACCCAAATACTAATTACAACCCATCACCACACACATGTGCCGAATTATCCCTTTCGCCCTCCTCCCTCCCCCCTTCCCCTCTGGTAACCACCAATCCACTCTCTGTCCCTATGTGTTTGTTTATTGTTGTTATTATCTACTACTTAATGAAGGAAATCATACGGTATTTGACCTTCTCCCTCTGACTTATTTCGCTTTGCATAACACCCTCAATGTCCATCCATGTTGTCACAAATGGCTGGATTTCATCGTTTCTTATGGCTGAGTAGTATTAAAGTTTGTACATATTCAATTTTGTGTTTTTGTTTATGTCTTCTCTCATCACATATATTTATTCATTTATAAGAGCTTTATGAGGATATAATTCACATACTATACAATTTACCTATTAAAATGTACAATTCAGTGGTGTTTAGCATATTTACAGGTATAACGGTCACTACAATCAATTTTAGAAGATTTTTATCATCCCATTAGCAGTCACTCCCCATTACCCCTCCCCCAGCCCCTGGCAGTCGACAATCTACTTTCTGTCTCCATGAATTTGCCCATTCTAGACGCTTCATATAAATGGAATCATATAATATGTGGTCCTTTGTGACTGGCTTCTGTTTCGCAGCATATTTGGAAGGTCCATCCATGCTGTAGCATATTTCCGTACTTAGTCGATTTTTATTGCCAAACAACATTCCCCTGAATGGATATAATCACTTCTGTTGATCTGCTCATCAGTTGATGGACATTTGGGTTGCTTCCACTCTGGCTATTACGAATAACACTGCTATGAACGTTCATGTACATGTTTCTGTGTGGACATTCCCTTTAATTTCTCTTGGGCATATACCTAGGAGTTGTTTAACCTTTTGAAGAACTTCCGTACTGTTTTCCAAAACGACTACACCATTTTACATTTCCCCCCACCCTCCAGCAGTGTATGAGGTTCCACTTTCTCTGTGTCCTCATCAACTCTTGTTACTTGCTGTCTCTTTTACTGTAGACATCATAGTAGGTGTGAAGTGGTATCTCTATTGTGGTTTCAATTGCATTTCCCTGATGGTTAATAATGTTGAGCATTTTTTCATGTGCTTATTGGCCATTTGTATATCTTCTTTGGAAAAATGTCTGTTCAGCTCCTTTGCTCATTTTTATTTGAATTATTTGCCTTTTTATAATTGAGTTCTAGGAGTTCTTTGTATACTCTAGATACAATTTCCTCATCAGATACATCATTTGCAGAAATTTTTCCCCTTCTGTGAGTTGTCTTTTCGCTTTCTTAGTGGTGTCCTTAAAAGTACAAAAGTTTTTAATTTTAGGGAGTCCATTTTATCTTTTTTTTCTTTTTTTCTGTGCTTTTGATGACATGTCTAAGAAACCATTACCTAATCCACAATCACAGAGAAACACGCGTATGTTTTCTTCTAAGAGTTTTATACTTTTATCTCTTACTTTTAGGTCTTTGATCTATTTTGAGTTGATTTTTGCATATGGTGTGAGGTAGGAGGTACAACTTCAATCTTTTGCATGTGGAAATCTGGTTGTCCTAGTACATTTGTAGAAGAGACTGTTCTTTCCCCATTTAATGGTCTTGGCACCCTTATCAAAAATGAATTGGCCATAGATGTATGCATTTATTTCTGGACACTCAATTCCCATTGATCTATGTGTGTGCTTGTCCTAGTTCCACACTGTTTTGATGACTATAGCTTTGTAATAAGTTTTGGAATCGAGAAGTGTGAGTCTCCCAACTTCTTTCTTCTTTTTCAAGATTGTTTTGGCTATTTGAGATCCATTGCATTTCCATATAAATTTGAGGATTGGTTTTTCCACTTCTGCAAAAAAGCCAGCTGGAATTTTGATAAAGATTGTGTTGACTCTGTAGGTCACTTTAGGTAGTATTGAAATCTTCAAAATATTGAGTCTTCCATTCCATGAACACAAGCCGTCTTTCCATTTAAAGTCTTTAATTTCTTTCCACACTGTTTCCTAGTTCTCAAAATACAAATCTTTCACCCCCTTGGTGAAATGTAGTCCTCAGTATTTTATTCTCTTAGATGTTATTGTAAATGCAATTGCTTCCCTAATTTCATTTTTGGATTGTTCATTCCTGGTATATATAGAGACCCAACTAATTTTTGTGTTTTGATCTTGTAACCTGTAACTTTGCTGAATTTGTTTATTAGCTGAAATTGCTTTCTGTGGATTCTTTGGTATTTTCTTTATATAGGAATATGTCATCTGCAAATAGAGATAGACATTTCTCCCTTTCCAATTTAGATACCTTTTATTTCTTTTCCTTGTCTGATTGCTCTGGCTAGACCCTCCAGTTCAGTGTTGAATAGCAGCAGCAAAAGCAGGCAACCTTGGGGCCGGCCGGGTGGTGCTAGCGGTTGGGTGCATGCGCTCCGCTGCGGCAGCCCAGGGTTCACCGGTTCGGATCCCGGGTGTGCACCGACGCACTGCTTGTTAAGCCGTGCTGTGGCAGGTGTCCCATATAAAGTAGAGGAAGATGGGCATGGATGTTAGCCCAGGGCCAATCTTCCTTAGCAAAAAAAGAGGAGGATTGGCATTGGATGTTAGCTCAGGGCTGGTCCTCCTCACCAAAAAAAAAAAAAGCAGGCAACCTTGTCTTATGCTATTCTTAGGGCAAAAGCTTTCCATATTTCACCATTGAGTAGGATGTTAGCTGCGGGTTTTTCACAAGTGCCTTTATCATGTTGAGGAAGGTTTCTTTTATTCCTAGTTTTCTGAGTGTTTTTATCATGAAATGGTGTTGAATTTTGTCAAATGCTATTTCTGTATCAATTGAGATCATCATGTGTTTTTTCCCCTTCATTCTAGTAATACGTTGTAATACATTGATTGATTGATTTTTGTCCTGTTGAACCACCCTTGCATTTCTGGGGTAAATTCCACCTGGTCGTGGTGTATAATTCTTTTAGTATGCTTCTGGATTAGGTTTGCTAGTATTTTGTTGAGGATTTTTGCATCTGTATTCATAATGGATAATGGTGTGTGACTTGCTTTTCTTGTGATGTCTGTATCTGGCTTCCATATCAGGATAATGCTGACCTCATAGAGTGAGCTAAGAAGTGTTCCCTCCTCTTCTATGTTTTGTTGGAGTTTGAGAATAATTGGTGCTAATTCTTCTTTAAATATTTGGAAGAATTCACCAGAAAGCCATATAGTTCTGGACATTTCTTTGTTGGAAGGTTTTTGATTACTGATTCAACCTCCCTGTTTGTTACAGTTCTGTTGAGAAATTTTCTATTTCTTCTCAAAGTAATTTGGATGTTTCTATGAATTTGTCCATTTCATCTAGGTTATCTAATTTGCTGACATACAATTGTTCATATTATTCTCTTATAATCATTTTTATTTATATAAGATAAGTAGTAATCCTCCACTTTTATTTCTAATTTTAGTAATTTTAGCATTCTCTCATTTTTTCTTTTCAGTCTGACTAAAGGTTTGTCAATTTTATTGATCTTTTCAAAGAACCAACTTTTGATTTCATTGATTCTCTCTATTATTTCTTTTGTCTATTTCATTTATCTCTGCTCTAAGCTGTATTATTTCCTTCCTTCCGCTAGCTTTAGATTTAATTTTCTTTTTCTAGCCATGTGAATTTTAAGATCGGCTTTTGAATTTCTACAAAGAAGCCAGCTGCAATTTTGATAGGGATTGTGATGAGTCTGTAGATAAATTTGGGGAGTATTTCCATCCTAACTATATTAAGTCTTCCAATCCATGAATATGGGATATCTTTCCATTTATTTAGAGCATCACTAATTTCTTTCAACAATGTTTTGTAGTTGTCAGCATACGAGTCTTGTACTTTTTTCTTAAATTTTTGAGGAAACATTTTTTTTAATGGAACTTCAGACAGGTTCCTTTTGACCTATGGTGGGCCACATCTTTCATACTCTCACGTGGTAAATACAGGTTCACACGGCTGTTTCTTATCCTGTTCCCTGACCTGAACTTGTGTGGCAGGGTCCTGACAAGACGGTGAGGTGGACCACAGGGCTTGTAAGAGAAGGCAGCTGAGCAGGTGCTGCACTGGGGGGTGGCCGGAAGGATGAAGAAGTGGGTACAAGGACGTGGGTAGCAGACAAAGGGAGCCAGGGTGATTCCAGGGACGAACCAGGGCTATCTCAGTTTTGCACAAGGTCCAACTGAAACTTCTGAGGAAATATGGGTAAGTTTAACTAGCTCGGGAAAAAATGCTTTATAGGAGAATATATCATTTTTTATTTAGCAAGCAACTCCACGGTCCACTTTATAAGGTTTCTGTTGTTCCTTTTTGTCTTGTTGGGTTTGTTCTTTACCTTTACTTCAGTTGGCTTCCACCTCTAGTGGGGGACTTTCCATTTAAGGTGGATGGCAAGACCAGATGACACAAGTGGAGGGTCTGTCCCTCCCCCTTGGTGGGCAGATGAAATCAGATGATTGCAGGCAGGCAGGTAACTTGGGTTAAGGGAGCTTCAGGCAGAGGGAGACAACACTGGCTTCCTCACTGGGAGGGACCTCCAAATGCCTACGGCAGAGAGGGCTGGCCGGTTGCTATCCCTGCACTGTCCCTCTCCCCAGGGGTGGAGTGGAGGTGCATGCTCTATGCTGTCCCAAAAATCCTGAGGCCTGCGTCTGTCACCACAGTGTGCACGCAGCCTGGTTGGCTCAGGCTAATGCTTTGTGTGGAACTACTAGCCTGGTTTAACCAGAAAGGGCGCATGGGGCCCTCCACCACCCTCCCCCACCCTCAGCAGCCTGTTGTTGGCATCTGACCACCTGGGGCTGGATACCTTGGTTGCAGAGCAGCTCTGATGCTGCGTGTGTATGTTCACACGTGTGTCTGTGTGCATGCTCAATCTCAGGAACCTCGCCCCACCTGCCCTGCTAGCCTTGGTTTCCTTAGCTGGTGGTGGGGATGGGTACCACCTCCCTGCAGGGTGGTGAGGAGGGTAAAGCCTGTGACACAGTGCCCACACATAACGAGCACTCCACACACACCAGCGTGTCATAAAGGTTTTATTCCTACACTCAGAATACACTCATTAGAATGGGTAGGCCAACAGTCTCGTGAAATCCAACAGTAAAATATGCCTTAACATTCGAGTTTGGATTTGAGGAGACAGTTAATAGATAATGACGGTAATTGCTGTTTTCTCTTTCTTAATAACAAAAAATGGTGTCCTGAATAGCTGGAAATTAGGAAGCTAAGACGCCCTCCACATTTTTGTTTGTTACCTCACTGTCACAAAAAGAAACTGCCAGCCCCTTAGTATCTATTAAATGTTATGTGACTTATAAAAATAACTATCGTCTAAAAGTATTGCCGTTATTTACAGTACATTGCTATCTCGTTTGTTGTCACTTTGGTATTGTTTTCGAGGGGTGATGTGTAAGTTTCCAGGCTACGTCAGTTCAGTCCTGTACAGTGGAAATGAGAATGTGTTATCAACATGTCACATAATCAAATTTAATTCAGTTCAGTTAAACTTTTATCTTTTATGCTGTTCTTTTATGTAGCCGCATTCATAACACAGCTTCCAGGCTAAACATTAGGCAGAAATAGGATATGCAAGTGGAGCGATAATGGGCTCACTTTTTAATATGGAGGAAGATTAGAATTGTATTAAATTACGTGTTAATGGAAAAATAAAGCAAAAGATAATAGGATGACAACTTTATGCTGCTGTAAAGTCTAGATCACAGCACATGGTTTTGCTATTTATGAGTTGAATATTGAATTTCCTTTGAAAACTTGCCTTTAATTATATTAAAATATAATATGATCTAAAATATCCCCTCCTAATATATTAAAGTGTTCTAGTGATAATTTGGCTTTTGAGAAAGGAAGGACTGAGTAGGTATTATGGGATAGCCACTGCGATGAGCCAGTGAATTACCTTGAATTGTGATAAAGTGAGGCTACCTTTGGAGATAAAGGATTCATTGATCCTTGACTTGGAGAACATGCAGAAGAGACCCTGTGCTGCCCTTGGTATGAGAGGCAGCCCCACTCCTGCTCCGAGTCCATTGGGATTCCTCAAAGAATGTTCACATCCTCTGCTGCTGTCAATCACTCCGGGTGTGACAGGTCTGGCCTCTAACTTCTTACAGATCCGTGACATGATGTCCCTTCCTTATGAGATATCTCCATGTCTGAGCTGGTGTGGACAGGGGCAGTCTCAGAGCCCGAAAATGGGCATTTGAACCCATACCTTGCTCTGGTCGTCTGGCAAATATTCTCACAGGTGCTGGTGTTTCCTTACGTGGACGACCAAGAGAGTTGGGTAGAAATAATCGGAGGGAGCCTGGAGTCTCAGCTTTCTCTCCCGTTTCCCATGGTCACCCTAGGTGTTCATATAGAGTCTGCTGTGGGGGGTCAGGGTGGGTGGCTCTATGAGTTCTAGGTGTCACTAACACAGGATTGCTGGTGCTATCTCTCAGGCAAGGGGACATTAGTGAGGAGTAGGTGGGAGAGACGCTATCTGTGGTGGAGGACAGGTGGGGCAGGGTTAGTTACAGGACTTGGACTGAGGGGTGCGTTGGCCCTGGGGAGGAGTGTTGGACCAGTGCGGGTGAGGGGGGCAGGACTCGGATAGCTTCCTGCCAGATGCACTAGCATCTTGAGGATGTCCACTTCTCATTCCTGTCTGGACCTTCACCTTGAGGACAGCGCACAGTAGGCACTCTCTAGGCGTTGTCTGAAGGGAGGTTGAATTGCACTGGAGCTGGGTCTTGGAAAATGAACACAGGAGAAGACGGATGTGTGCAATGAGGGGCTGAACGAGGGGCTCCGGCCAGCTCACCCGGTCATGACATAGATTCGAGCAGGTGCTCTGCACCTGCCACATTCTGGGGCTGGCCTAGAGCCATCACAAAGCAAAGCCCGGCCCTCATGGAGCCTGCCGTCCTAGAGGTAGCCCTTGGTCACAGTGGAGGAGCTGGGACTTGTGGATAAGCTGGTGAGCTCTTGGACAGGGAACCAACTGGTGAGGGTGTGCTTGGGGAAGCACAGGCCTGCAGCAATGTTTGGGTGGCTGTGGACAAAGGAAGAGCAGTCGGGAGGCTATTGCTGTGGCCCTGTGACAAGCACTGAGTCTGAGCCAGGGCAGGGCCTTGGAATGAAGGAGGTGGGCGCAGGGAGTGAAGGGTGAGCTGAGCGCTAGGGTGGGGCAGAGGAGGAAGGCGAGGGTGAGTAGAGGGGCGAGTTGGGAGGCAGAGAAAGGGAGAAAGCCAACAGGTCCTCCTTCCCCCGAGAGTTGTCGGGGCACCTGGCAGCCATTCCGGAGACAGACAGAGAGAGGAAGCTGTCTCAAGTGTCGTGAAGCAGGCTCTGCTGGGTCATAACGGCGTCCTCAGGGCTCCCCACAATTCAGAGCAAGCTTGTCAGTGGGCTCACAGCAGGGCACATGCGGGGCAGGGGGAGGCGGGACATAAGTGCACAGCCTTCTCCTTGTGCGGGACGGTGGGAGGGGCAGTGGAGAGGGAGACGGGGCCCTAGTCAGGAGAGCCAGCTGTCTCCACTGTCCCAAGGACAGACGGCTGGCTGTGCAGTGCCATTGGGATGACGCTGCTGGGGCCCTCAGACCCTCGCTGGGTTCAACCCACAGGCCATTCCTGGGCACTCAGCCTCATGGGTTCTTCCCACCAGTTTTCCTGCTGGAATCAGCTTCTCAAGTCTGTATTTCCTGCATATATCATATTACATGCATGTTATAGATGGATATATGCATTATATACACATACTATATATACATAATATATGTGCATATTATATATGGATATATGAATTATATATACATACTATATATGCATATTATGTACTATAATAGAATCTGTATTTTCTGCATGTATTATATTATGTGCATATTATATACTATATACGCATATTATACATGGATATATGCATTATATATACACACTATATGTGCATATTATATACTATAATAAAGTCTGTATTTCCTGCATATGTCATTATACACGTATTATATACCATAAATGCATATATGTATTGCATATGTATGTATATTATATACTAGAACAGAGTCTGTATTTCCTGCATCTGTTTGGCCACCAGTTGGAAGCAAGCCCTGATTTGGGACTGAAACAGAAACACTGGGACAGCAAGAAGCAGAGGTGAAGGAAGGGGCTTTTCTAGCGAATCCTGGAATCCAATCACTTAGGTTTAATTAACCCTGAACTTTAAAAATGCCAACCCAAAAGGACTTCAAATGATAACAATGACAATAATAATAGCATAGGTAATAAATGTGGAGGGTGTCTTCCTCCCGGAACTCTGCCTGTCGCATTGCCAGTGTCTTGTGTCCCTTGCCCACAACTAAGAAACAGAAGCCTAGAAAGCTCAGGTCACCCGCCTGGAGCCACACACCTGGTGGTGGCAGGATCAGCGCCCTCACCTGACCAGTCCATCTCCAGACGCCAGCCTTTCAATCACTGCACCCAACCACCTCCATAACAAGAAGTCCAGGGGACGGTCCACAGCCAGCGGCTGCAAACCCAGCATCCTCTGAGAGGTCGACTCCTGAGGATTTGATTACCTGTGTATAATATTGCAGGTCACATAATCAAACCATTGTTTTCTTTACAGCAGCTTACAGTTCAAAACCGAATATCTGAAATGGAATGTCAGAACGTCCTGGTTTAGTCCTCGTTTTGCCACGTTGACAGCCCTGAGAAACCCTCCTCCGCTCCTTACCTGCATGGCAAGGATGTGGCCTTAAACAATCTCATGATTAATACATTAGAGTGCAGCACGTTAGTTTACCAGGCAATATCACTGATTAAATAGCAGATGTTGTTTTTAAACTTGTTAAACTGAACCACAATAAACAAATCTAATTGAAATGTAACTCATTTTTCCCTCAAGTTGTTTATTTGTTTAATACATTTGGGAACATTTGGAAATATCAAAGTTTACTCTCCTTGATGTTCTTATACTTTTGAGCAATTGATGTGGTATAAAAAAGCAGTTGCCCACTTGAATGCCCAGACCAAAAGTGACCACTGACCACTGGATAAAAATAGTTCCTGCGTGGGGTGTCAAATATTTTACTTCTCCAACACGTAAGGTTTTTTGTTGATATTCCCACAAAGTCTTAAATGGCATTTCTGTTGCTTCCTCCACAGATCAGCAGTATTCATGGTCGCCAACTCAGCACTTCAATGAAGAAAGATACTCGCCTGCTCCAAGGAATATGAAAGGATTATCTGGGAGTCGAAATCAACCACAGTTGTGTTCTGGTCATACATGTGGCTTAACCCCGCCTGACGATTGTGAGCATGCCCACGACCACATCCACCATGGGCAGGACTCTCGGCAGCCCTACCTGCTCAGCCCGGCGGAGAGCTGCCCCATGGACCACCACCGCTGCTCCCCGAGGAGCTCCATCCACTCCGAGTGCGTGATGATGCCTGTGATGCTGGGCGACCACATGTCCAGTAGCACTTTCCCCAGGATGCACTACAGCTCCCACTACGACACGAGAGACGACTGTGCCATGTCTCACGCCAGCGCCAAAATCAACCGGATTCCGGCCAATCTTTTGGACCAGTTTGAGAAGCAGCTCCCCCTGCACAGGGATGGGTTCCACACGTTGCAATACCAGAGGACTTCCACCGCCGCAGAGCAGCGCAGCGAGAGCCCGGGGAGGATACGACACCTCGTCCACTCCGTCCAAAAACTCTTCACCAAGTCCCATTCTTTGGAAGGCTCTTCCAAGAGCAACGTCAACGGGACCAAGGGTGACGGCCGGGTGGATGACCACCACCACGGCCACCACATTAAACACAGTAAACGGAATAAAAGCAAGGAGCGGAAGCCCGAGAGCAAGCATAAGTCGGGCCTGAGCAGCTGGTGGAGCTCCGACGACAACCTGGACAGCGACAGCACGTACCGAACATCCAGCGTGGTCAACAGGCACCACCTGGATCACGTCTCCCACTGCTACCCCGAGGCGCTGCAGGGCCCCTTCGGGGACCTCTCCCTGAAAACCTCCAAGAGTCACAACGACGTCAAGTGCTCGGCCTGCGAGGGCCTGGCCATGACACCCGAGGCCAAGTACATGAAGCGGAGCTCCTGGTCCACACTCACCGTGAGCCAGGCCAAGGAGGCCTATCGTAAGAGCTCCCTGAATTTGGACAAGCCCCTGGTCCACCCGGAGATCAAGCCCACCTTGAGGCCGTGCCACTACCTTCAGGTAAGGAGTCTGGAGGCCTGACTGCGGCTGCCCGTCACCGTCTTTACGGCAAACCATCGCAGGTGGCGTGGGCTCTGGGAAAGCCGTGGGGCATCCCAATTCTGCCTTTAAACCACAGCCCTGAGTAGGAAGGGCTGTTCCTTGAACGCCTCTAAGGCTGGAGGATTTAGCATCAGCAACAAAATGTACTAGCCCATGGTCGTGTTTTCTCACTTGAAAGTGGCTGGTTTGGCCCACTGGAAATTGGCTTGAATGAGTTCACTGACCGTACCTGAGAATAGCATCTTTAAGCTTCAAAATACCAATGAGCATGATTATGGGAAATGCAGCTGCTCCTCTGGGGTGTGGATTAAATGAGTTTACCAAAGGCGAGAACAAATTAAAGACAGTGGATGGCTAGAGGGGGCATATTGTAGAATTCTCTTTTCTGTAATTTCCCTCTCATCTCTGCCTCCTAATCATGCCATCACTGAGTCTGTGGGTACCCCAGGGGAAGCGTCAGCCCCTGAGAGGCACCCCCTCTTTTAAGGATGCCTCTGCCGTTACTTGTATCGGCTAACAGTGCTATTAGCAAAACTTGAAAGTCTGAAGTTTCCTTTAATATACACATAATTTGCATTCCGGTTCACCATCACTTCTACTTGCCTGACAGCAGTTGCTGCAGGCTATGCATTGGCTTAGAGAAATCTTCCCACAATGAATAATAGAGCTGAATGCTGGCTGAGTCACCCGGCAGTCAATTAATGGCACAAACAACCATGAATCTTTTTAGGAGTCAGGTGGTTGCAGATCATTTCAGCAACTCCAATTGCCATCCTGGTGCCTGATCCAAAACCCACTGGTTCTGTTTTAAAGGGAAATGCTAACCCAATTGCTTTTACAGGCAGATTTATTCAGAGACAAATAGGTAGTTGGATAAAATACCATTTGTATGGCAATGAGAGAGACTGAAATTCTGCTTGTAGTTAGCAAACCACAAAAATATACAAATATAAAATTTTTACCTGTACATATCTAAAGGAACATGATGAATAGACTCAGGGTTCACTCTAGTTATTATTCAAGAAGCAAAACTCTCTTGTCTTTCTCTGCGTTCGTACCTGGGAAATCTCTGATGCAACGTCCCCTGAACACTAGGACGATGCCACAACTGTGGTTTTTGGCCACTTGGGCCTGACTCCAGACCCACCTTCTTCCAGGACACTTCCCCTGGCCACCCCTTCTCTGCAGTCCCCATACCTTAGAATCTGCCCTCCCCTGAAGCTATCCACTGTCCCCTTTACTAACTATCCTTTTCTCTGGCCTCCAACAGCTCCTTTTAGTTTGTTTTAATTATGGAAAATATTAAACCTATACAAAGATAAGAGCATAACATAATGAACACCTGTACACTCATCACCCAGCTTCAAAAACAATCCATTCATGGCCAATTTTGTCCCATCAGTACCTCACCCACCTGCCCATTCAGGTTGTGTTGAAACAAATCCCATACATCCTAGGTAACTATTTCTGTATTTATCTCTGAAAGTCCACCCGGGAAGATTCGGACTCTTTCTTTTGAAACATAACTGCAATACTGTTATCAGACGTTAAGAAATAATAATAATTCTGTACTATTTTCAAATATCCAGTCAATATTCAACTTTCCATGATTTCTCACAATCTCTTTTTAACAAGAAAAAAGAATTCTTTGTTCGTATCCAGATCCAGATAAGGGGCCACATGGAAGTGGGTTGATCTGTCTCTTAAAAATCCACAGGTTTCTCCTCTGTCTCCTTTCTCTCTCCTTCCCTCGCATTCCTCCCATTTCTACAATAAGCGTTTGGAAGGACTCTCAGGATTTATGAGCACTGGCCATTTGCTTCCACACGATTCAGAAGCAAGAGTTAAGTTTTAACCAGGAGCTGAGAGGTGTCATCTCTGAAGACCACAGCATCTCCGACATCCTGTCTCTAGTGGCCACCCGGCTTGTTTTGGTCCTGTCTTCCCCTCCTCCCCACAGTATCTACTTGGGTCTTTATTGATCTGTTCAGCCATCTGTGATCTGTCTCCCCCATTGAGATTCAGGCCTGGAGAGCATTACACCCTCGTCACTGCGTTAGCTCTGCATCTGGCTGGGGGTTGGACACGTTATAAAGCTCTAAATGAAGGAATGAGGAGGCACCTCCAAGTGTCCTCCTGTTTGGAGGACACTTGGAAGCAATGAAAGAAGCTGCTCAAGTGTCACTTCAACAAAGAAGAGTCTCTCCAGGCCCTGGAGGCGTGTGGGTGGTTCTAGAACCAGGGTGATGAGGAGGGTGGATGAGCGCCCGGCCCCTTCTGCTCTCACAGGCTTCCTACATCTTCAGGAGGCCGAGTCAGGGCTTGTAGGGACTGTCCAGCTCCAGAAAACCAATAGTTCTGACAAGCTTCTCAGGAAACTTTTCAGTATTAGTCCTTTAGAGGCAAAAGATGAGAAACATGATTGTTGTAATCAGGTTCACATCCGTAGTGACAGCAATGCTTTACAGCATGAAAAAACTCCAGCCGACTTCATTCTCCTCCACTCTAAATGCATACCTGCAATCCGAAAGAAAGACGTTTGCTTTGAAATCGCTCCTGGTCTTAGATCTTGGCCAGGGACTGACAGAGCACATGGTTACAGTCGCTTTCAGGCGTCTGTCTCCCTTCCAGACCCACAGTGAGACATCCAGCCCAGGAAGCATTTCTGAAGTCCCTTTGAAACCACCGTGGACGTGAACTTACAGCCGTGCCCTCCTCTCTTCAGCTCTTTGTGGTTCTTGGTCTATATCCAGCTGTCCCAACTGTCGGCTCTCTGTCCTAAAAGTGCCTCCTGTAAGATGGAAATGGTGATCTCCCCGTTGAGGGTTAGAGGAGGTGTGTCCATCTCCCAAGCCCCAAATTTCCCCATCACCTTTCTCAGGGACTTGAGTTTCCTGATGGCCCGTCCTGTCTCCCCCCAGGCCTCTTAGTGTGAGAAGTAATCACTGAGAGCTCCTGGATCTTGTTGACACCCATGGAGCTCCTTTATCTCCCCAGGACCAGTCTACAGAAACTTCAGGATCTGTGTCTGTGGACTTGGAGTCTGGGATCACATGACCCACTCATCTACCCAGTTACAGGCCTCCCCAGCCCGCATGGCTGTCCTCAGTGACTTATCACCACTGGGAATGGCTTGGCATCGAGGCCACTTAGAGAGTTCACTGGTCTGTCTGTCAGCTGGGTTACTTCCCAGACTCGCTCAGACTGGCATCCCTGTTGACGTTACTCTGTGATTGTGTCTCTTGTCCCTTGAGTCCCATGGAAAGCACTGGTTCCTCTTTCAGGCGCTTCTCATAATCTGCCTTATACGGTGTTTCTCTGTGTATTCTTGGCCCATTTCATCAAAATGTAAGATATCCTCATATTGTGTAGCATTTTGTGATCTCTGTGGCACGGTCACATTTATTGTTCTATTGTTCAGAGTCTTTCGTGACCGTAGAGTGGGGAGTCCTGGAGAGCAATGGTATCCCCTACAAAGGGTTTACCTGAAAGAGTTTATAAAGGAACTAGTGACAGAGCAGTGGGAGGGATGTTAACCACACAGGTACCAGGAACACTGGAAAACCATTGCTGGCCTAGGCCTGTGGGCAGGATCTGGTGAGAGGGAGGAGCATGGAAGTGAGGCTCCCAGGATGGGGAGTCCTGGTTGGATGCAGGTCCTTCCAGACGATGGACCCAAAGCAGGAGAGAGCTATGGAAGATGTGCCACAACCTTTCTCTCTTCCCTACCTCATGTCAGCCATTGGCCGAACCCACCAGAACCAGAGAATAAGGGACGCAGTTGATGCAGAGTCTCCCTCGGGGTGAGGGCAGGAGCAGGGCAGGGATGAGAGGAGAATAGATAGGGGAGGGGATAACAGAGGGAGAGTGACCAGCACACAGGACAGTGACCAGCACACGAGAAAGTGACCAGCACATGAGACAGTGACCAACACATGGGGACAGTGACCGGCACGTGGGACAGTGACCGGCACACGGGGACAGTCACCAGCACACGGGACAGCGACCAGCACGTGGGACAGTCACTGGCATACTGCGTCCCATTCCAGTGCCTCATCTGGGGGACCTGGCATAGTCTCGCACCTGTGATGGGCATTCAAGAAACACTTGTTGAAATAAATTCTCTGTGGAAAGATGTGGGCTTCATGAGTCTGGTCAACCTTGTACCTCACTGATCTGTATACATCGGAGTTTGTGGTTAGATTCAGACAGTGTAATAGCACTTTGAACATCATAAATTGTTATATAAACCTGCAGTATTGTGTGGGTAAGTATTTTGTTTTACCCAAGTTTACAGTTAAGAATGAGATGAGTGACTGAAACGGTCATTAGGAAGGTTTAGGATCAGAAGTCACAGATCGGTTGTGGTGACTGGGAGGCCCTGGGATCTGTTGGGTTCCTTTCATTTGGAGATCTCAAGATTCTGAGAGATCATCCTCATCCATACAGTAAGTGTTGACTGAGTGTCCACTGTGTCCTCGGCACACGTCCTCGTTTGTGTAGCCCAGTTGGGGGCCTCACTTATCAGGGCAGCCCCCCGATTTTTGTGCAGGGCAGTAGCGATCTCTCTGTTCTGCTTCTCCCACTCCACATAACGACCTCCCCTGGCCTGGGGCGGTCTCTTCCCCATAACTGTGTGTCTTCAGCCCGGTGGATCTGTTGGTGGTCTGCACACGAAGCTAGGTCATTGAGTGGCCATGGGGGCCCTGACCCCAGCCCCCAGGGCAGCGTGATTGCAGGCTGGGCTGGAGATGCTGTGTGTGGAGCCCCGGACCGCTGGCCTACAGTTCCAGGTCGTCCTGTGTGTCTGCTCCAGGGTCTGTCATGGTTTAAGGAGTGGCATGGAAGCAGATGTGGCCTTGAGAAAATGAAGTCAGCAACTGACCAGTGGCTCTAAGGAAAAACCAAACCAGAAATTAATAAACAAAAAAGAACTTCCCCAACCATGCTAATTAGACTTGGGATTCAGGAGTTGACTTGAGCAGCATTATCATGAAATCATCTGCTAAGACGCAGACAAACCAGCAGGAACCACTGAGGAATCCAGCGTTTCCCCACTCGGCACTGTTGACATTTGGGTGGACGGGTCTCTCTCGTGGGGGATGTCGAGCTGCATCCCTGGCCTCTACCTGCTAGCTGCCGATAGCACCCGCATTTTGGAGACGACCAAACCTGTGTCCAGATATTACCAGATGTCCCCAGGGCGCAGAATTCCCCACAGCTGAGAACCACTGGTGTCATCCAAAGAGCATGTGGTTTAGCACCAGGAATCGGGCTCATCAGAAGCCCACGCGCTCCCTGGGCTGATGAGCAAGCACGGCGTCCGCCGGCACCACCTCCCTGCCCTGCGTCCGCCGGCACCACCTCCCTGCCCTGCGTCCCCATCCCCATCACCGCCCGCCTTCCAGGTGCACCAAGGTCAGCTTCTTATGGGAAGTCTCCTCAGGTCCTGTGAGATTTGCATGGTCACCCTACCATGCGCTCTCCAAACTCCTGGCATTTATGACATATCCATGTAATTGTTTAAAGAACTTTCCTGTCCATAACTGTGGCTCGTAAACTTGTCAAACCAAGTGTCCCACTTGTAACAAAAACTTCACAATGTCTCTCGGACTATTCTAAAATGAAATTTATGTATGACTGACTTACACACACTGTTTTGGTTGTATATGTATATATATATTGATTATAAATAAATGTTATTTATTTATATAACGTGCCCAAACTCTAACATAACAGAGAAATAAAAGAAAGGTAACTATTAACTAGAAACATGAATTTTAATATAACTATGTCTGGGCACAATGACAGATGTGTACAAAATGAAGTATCAGGAAGCTCATTTCTGGATGAAGACTCACCGTAATTTGGAGCTACCAATTACACGGATAGAGGAGCGTTGTAATGATTTATTTGCCACCAGTGGATTCGCCGACCTGATGGGATTTTGGAAGTGGTAAACAATTCTTGGTAAAGCAGCAAACCAAACAAAGCTCTCTCTTCCCTCGATTTACATGGTTAGTTGCATTCCTGAAAAATGTATTGTTCATGAAAACTGCACAAAAAAACAAAAAACCTTTGGCTTACATACAAAGCAGAGTTAGATTCAAGGCTCACGCAATTATAGACAGGAAAACAGACATTCAAATTCATACGAGACATGAGCCAGTTCTTCACTGGGTGGGCTTGCTTCATGCTTCACCAAAACTAGCATCTCTGGACCCCCAGATTCTCCTAATGCTCCACAAGTACGTGACAGTCACAACTGCCCCAGATAGAGTTCTGTGATGTCGCCAAGAGGCTGCCCTCATTTAGAACCATTGTCCTTTGCTGTAAAATCTGGAATTCAGAAGCCCAGCTGTCTTGCTCTCCATTATCTCCCCGGTGGCTGGAGTACCTGGCGTTCATTTAAAACAAAAAAACTTGTTGAATGAATGAAGAAGACAGTTCCCTAGGGGAGACACAGCGTTCAATGTTATTTTCCTCCTTGGTTTCAACTCCTGAAAGAGAATATTATGACGAAACCCTGGTTCTTTACCCCTGTTCCTGCTGCTTGAAAAATGGGAAAGATCTTTTAACATGCAGTATCTTTAAAGCAAGAAACCAGAGATACCAAATGTCCACTAAGGTCACCCTTAGGAAAACGCCTGTTTAGAAATTATAGATACCGCTCACCACTGTGTGCACACAGGTATTTAGGGTAATTAATTGTCCTTAAGCACAGCAAAGACTGCAAATGGGATTTGCACAGGTTGGTGGCTCTTGTGGAGGGAAATTCATCATCATTCATTCATGGGAAACTGTAAAGCCACTTAGTGTTCTGGGACGGACATTGGGCCACTCATGCACTGGGCCGCAGGGCTCTGACACGGTAGGAGCCCCCAGGAAGATTTATGCACTGAGGCGCGGGGGCGTATGGTACCGCTCTTTTGTACTTTCGAGAGTCTGGAGACACATGATCTGGACGGGATTCATACCCTGCACTCGACTCTAGTTTACACTCCCTCTGTATTGAAATTTCTGCTGTCACAGACTGCAAAAGTGGCTTTCTAAATCAGAAACGGAAAAATACAAGCTGGTCTCGTTTGTTAGTTAATTCACAGGCTGCTGGGGAAAAAAAACAAAAACCTTTCTTTTTTATGGAAACATGCTTTTAATTCACAAAAACTCCTTAAAGCTGCCAACGGGGGTGTACCATTCATGGCATGTGGCTCTCCTCCATCTGCCCCCGGCCAGCCTCCCAGCCTCCCTCCCTGGAGCTCCCGCGCAGCTGGCCTCGCCTCTTTCCTCAGCGCAGGGAATGGGAGCCTGTGCCTTTGTCTGTTTCTTCTGCCTGTGCCTTTCTGCTGGTCAAATGCAAATTAGTTAGGACCCCAGGCCTCACCTCCAGGAAGCCTTCCCAGATCACCTCCTCTGTCCACAGCTTCATTGACCCCTTCTCCATTTCCCCTCTGCACTTGCATCTTGTGCCCTAGTTAAACCATAATTCATTTCTTTTTATTTCTGTCTCTTCTACTGAAATGTACTGTCATTGAGGACTGACTTTTCTTAAATTAAAAATACGTTTGTGTGTTATTGCAATAGCAATATATGGTCCATGTAGAAAATTTAGAAAATATAAGTATAAAGAAAAATAATTGAGAATCCCATAATCAATATCTCCTGTTGATGACCCCTGTTCCACATCCTTCCAGCCATGTTTCTATGCAGTGGTCCCATAAGATCTGTACCACAGAGCCTGGGTATGTAGTAGGGTATACCATCTAGGTTTGTAATTACACTCTGTGATGTTCACACAACAACGAAATCACCTAACACATTTCTCAGAAAGTATCCCTGTCGTTAAGTGACGCATGGCTGCATAAAAAAAACATTGACTGTATACTGTGCTTTTTAAAAATTGCTTGCCCCCTCATGAACATCTTTATTCTTGCATGGCTACATATATATTCTCCTGCACTATAATTTTTGAGGGCAGAACGGTAACCACTGTACGGTTGTGATAAATATTTCAAGTCGTCTCCTCTAGGAGATTATCGGCATTTCCTCTTTCATCCTGATGAACAATTCACCAGTCCCTGGCACCGAATCCTCCTGTCTGAGGACACCTTCGCAGAAGTGACGCTGTGTGTCGAGGGCGTCAACAGTCTGAAGTCTTCTGATGTGTTGCCATAAAGATTGGACCCACGTTACCACGTGGCATGATATTGTGTGGAAATGCCTGTTTCCTGCATCTTTCTCCATCCTGGCGATTGTTTTTCTAAGTGTGGAAAACCGGCTATTAGTAAGAAGACACATGGATAAGAATTGTTAAATGCCCAGAGCAATTAATCCTTCATTCTTCATTAGCCATTTCTTTCCAGGGCTCAAAAATCCGAAGTGTCAGGACATCTTCGACATGCATTTATGCCTATTTTCTCAGTTGCCAGTTGTCTTCTGAAAGAGCCCTCTGTGTGTCCCAGAGCGTTATTTCATTCTCCCTGTGTCCTGACCACTCTGCACTGCCGTCTGTACGCCCCACCAGCCCGGGTCTTCAGCATTCACAGTGCCCTTCCACGTGGTCGTATTCTTCTTTCAACCTGTGTGGAGCCCGGCACAAAGAGCTTAGGGATGCCCAGCTGAGCAGGGCTGTAGATGCCACACCCGACCTCTGTTCTGTGGTTGAGGAGACGGGGCTGTGTGAGTTCCCCCAATCCACACAGCTTCTTGGGGTCAGAGTTTAATGAGAACCTGGAATTTTCCATTCTGTTAAACCCTCTCCTCATCCCAGCGTCTGGATCTACCTCACTGCACGTTGCTGGGGTGTTTCCATGCGCTTCCCATGGACCAGGGCTGTACTGTTTTAAAAACAAAAACCCTGCAGATAGGATCCATCTAAATCATCACCGCCGGTGCCTTGAGGGGCTTGTTGCTGTCTAGACGTTTGTGCCTTTCCACGCTGAGTGAGGTGCAAGGCGAGTCCTCCCCGTCCTGGCCAGAACTGCAGGCCGTACCAGTAACCCCAATAAGCAGCGCTTTCCCACCCTCGGTGTCCTGTCCTGGGCTTTACGTGGAAGACGTCTGATCTGCCAAAGCAACGTGACACTCGTGTTTAAGGAAATGAATACAAGTGCTTTCGGCTGAAAGCTCTGCCTTCCTCCCAGGCAGCAGGTCCCTGGGGGGTGCTTGATGAACGGGCTCCCTGGGAACATCAAAACTGGAAAGAGCAGGATTCTTTTTAGGGTGATTTAAAGAATATGCATGAGTAGCTACGTATTTTACAATAGGAAAAACACCAACTTGGAACACTCTTTAAAAATGGAATTTTATCATTTTCTTCCTCCATAAACAGCGAGTGGGAGATCGCTCCTCCCGTATGAAGAACACCTGAGTTAGGTCCTCTGACGCAGAACGCTATGCAATTGTATGGTGTGCTGTGCCAAATCGTGGAATCTCTGCCCTCAGCTGCCGCACGCTGTGGGTTTTGCTTTCATAAATGTGAGTTGACTATGGGGTCAACTTCATCCAGAGCCTCCGGGTGGCTGTGCAAAGCTAGTAGAGTACCCTGAAAGGAGGACTCTGCCCCGAGCGGCACCGAACAGGTGCACACTGGTGGAAACATCATCTTAGAAAGTTCCGTGGCTTCTGTTTGTGGTGGTGTGAGGAGCTTGAGTTTCATGTGCGGTGGGCGAATACCGAGATACTGCCCTGCTCTATCATCTTTCTGGCTTGGCCTGCCTCAGAGGAAACTTGACACCAAGTGCTGAGCGGGTTACCTGTGGGCCTCTGCCGGGAGTGCACAACACCAGACGGTCGTTCGGTCCTGCACCGAGCAAGTGGGCGATGTGTCCAGGGCAGCAGCCTTTCTCCCTTGGGGACGGGGATTTGCGTGTATGGTAAAACTCAACTTCTGGCGTCAAGCCCGCTCCTTTGTCAGCTGCACTGAAGGGGTAAATTTCCAGTCTTTTGGGCCCTGTCTTCTTGCTCTGCTCTGCTTCTTTGCCCCTCTGTTTTTCCTTCCTTCTTCTCCACACTGGGTAACTTTTCTTCCCCCAGTTTCCTCAAGTTTCAGTTTCGTTTTATACCAAAAGGAAATAAATCTGAATGTTATCGGTGGTTTTGTCTAGGTCCTGAGATTACAAGTGGGGTTTTTTTCTCCTTCTACGTTCATGACATTTTCTCACTTTTTCTGTAATATTTATCTATCACTTTTATAATGGGCAAAAAACAATAGTTTTATATTAATGTCCTTCTAGGGTTTGAATGACAGAACACTAAGAAGCATCTATCTTTGTGCACCTGACTTTCCACGGTAAATGACCATACAGAGCTAGGTCCTCAGGGAATCGTGGAGAATTTCTTCCCCCAGAAGAGCCAGAAACAGGATTCTAGTGACAAGTTTGATGCATGTCGTGTGTCTCTTCTCTCCTAGGTGCCTCAGGACGAGTGGGGAGGGTACCCCACCGGGGGCAAGGATGAGGAGATACCCTGCAGGAGGATGAGGAGTGGGAGTTACATCAAAGCCATGGGCGACGAGGAGAGCGGAGAGTCAGACTCCAGCCCCAAGACGTCACCCCAGGTGGCCATCCGGCCAGAGCCATTGCTCAAGTCCATGGGTCAGAGGCCACTAGGAGACCTGCAAACGTAAGACCGCTGACTTTCTTCTCTTCTGAACCCTCCTCCGTTGTTTCAGAACCCTTCTCTCTTCCAAACTGGCTAACCTCTGGCCTGTTGTCGTCAACTTAAAAATAATTCCTGAGTCGCAAATATTAGACTTTATGGCCATCAATTTCAAGTCCTTTAAAAACAAATCATACTTTTCGTTGTTTATTACATAGTAATTGAGGAAATATACTTGGGCAATTTCTATGTCAAATATTACTTTTAAAGCAATTATCATAGCCAACGTGGTCCATCAGTATCTTTTCAGATCATTCCAGTTATTTTCATCAGGGACATATTTATGTGTGTGTGTGTGAATATCATAGTGGGGAATTTTTTGTTTGCTACAACTTTATAAGTGCATTTGTAGGCAACAGGTTTTTTGCAGGATTGGGGCAGAAAATGGATTAGTTTTACCAATATAACAGCATATGCTCTATATCTTGGTCTGAAGATGTATTATTAATAAATTTAACTAATTTCCAAAATATAAACAGAGAAAACTATTTGGGAAATTACCTATTCATATGAACTATGAAAATATGATTCTTATTCTTAACAGTCACAATGTTGTGTATATTTGGTCCTGCCAGTTAAGGTTGGATGTAAATGCAAAGAACTGTCTGTTTTTTCCCACTGCAAGCTGTCAGTTGTCCCATGTGAAGGTTCAACAGCAGGGTGAAACAGCTTCCTGGTGCTTTTCCAGTGTTGCACACTGCATTGTTCGTTGTAACACAAGTGACATTGCATGCTGAGTTGTTCATTGTAATCCGTAAGTGAGACTGTGAAGCTCCGGACCGAGGTCTGTCTTTGTGTCACTCCCTCCAGAGCCTGATGCACACAGTGATGAGAAAGGATGGTGCAATTTCTCCCAATAAATCCAGCCATCGGTTAATGTTAGCTTGCAGGATGCAAAATAAAAATTTTGAATTGCAACTGGGTCTACGCTTAACAAACGTGAGCCATATCTTTATTCCCTAGGTCAATTGAATTCCGCAGTGATGGTGTTGGGAGTGGCAGACAGGGAGTGGGGTGAGGCTGCCTCGTTCCATAGTGTCTCCACTCTGCCTTACACAGAGAAGATGGTCAGGGAAGGTTTGTTAAGGAATGACTGGGAACAAAGCCAGAGACTCGCCCTGGAGAAGCGCATAGATTTGGTGGAGGGAAAATGGGGAGGGAGTTGCGTGTGAGCAAAGAAACTCCAGGGAAGCAGTTATGATAGGAAGGTTGTGCTGGGAACTGACAGCAGGGAGTGAGAGCCCAGAGGCAGTCCCCTGGCCTAACCACCCCCACAGTCCAGGGTTGGACTAGACATCGGTCTCCCCATCTTTATTTGGGGGTGCTTGGAGACACATGTGAGGATTATGAATTATCTGAAACCTCTCCCTGGGCAACAGTTGTGCTTAGCAGGTCTGGGGGGTCATAGCCGCTGGCGCCCACCCTCTGCCTGGGGTTCTGAACCACTGGGTGGGTGGCCACCGACATCACTTTTCATTTTGAAAGTTTGTGATTCATTTCATGATTATACACATTAACAGCAAACCATGAAAAAGGAAAAAAAAAAAAGCAGCCAGTGTTTCTTCCATGGGCAGGGGTCAGGAATTTTTAAGAACTATGCACTGTATTTTCGTGTTAACAAGGTTCCTCCTCCTGTGCCTGCTAAGCCCACCAACCCACGCTCCGAGGCATCCCGTCTCCCCATCCTCGAGCTCTCCTCGTGGTACTGCAATTACCACCTTCTTCAGCAGTTAGAGACCAGGTCTCGTCCCTCCCCTCATCTCAGGGACTCACTCGGATCTTGTACAGGCACCAATACTGACAGTGTTCACAAGATAGTGATAGGAGTTTCCATCATTACCCAATAGAGTAACAGTTCCCTCAAAAACCCAACAGAGTGATGAAGAGACCAAGGCCACTCAACAGCGAAATCTAAATATTGACTTAACCCTTCGTCCAAGTATGGAAACCAAGCTGGGAGTTCCTCCATGGATGGTTCCTAATACCTGAACAGAACACATACTGTGCTTCAAACCAGGTAAAATTGGGGAAAATAAATAAAATATGCTGCCTGCAGCTGCTCCTATTCTAAATTCAAATTTACTTCTGCTTTTGGCCTCTCGCACCACTATCCACTCTATCTGCAGAGATAACCCTCCAGTTGGGTCCATTCTTCCCTTTACTCTGTAATTTATCACTCTGATCATCCATCCAACAAATGTTGGGGCGCTGTGCTAAGTTCTGTTTATAAGTGTGCAAACTATTCTTTTCTCCCAAATCTGGCACTGTGATGGAGATAACAGAATGGAGAGCTCAGGGCTCTGTGATACATCCAGATGGCGCCACGACCCACAGGGCTCCTCTGCCAATTTGCCAAGTCCATTAAAATCCCATGATAAGTCACTCTTTGGGGTTAATTTGAAATTTCTGTTAGAAAATAAGTTGTTACTGGGAGGTACGTCAATTAAGTTATTATTGCCTATTAGCCTCCTAGCACATCTTACATTTGTTTAGAATTTTTTTAGATTTAAATGTAATTTCATCTATTTTCATTTTAAATGCCATCATAAAAGCTCAACTATTTACTCGGGGAGGTTAGAACTGTGCCCATCTTGTGGAACAGAACCCTGACTCAGAGAAGTAAGGTGCTGAGGGTCGCGTAAGTGACCAAGAGCTTGAAAGAAAAATGATTGTTTTAATCTCATGCCCAGTGAAAAGTATTTCACCTTCAAATAGCAGGAGCACACTCCTGGGGGCCAGCATCATAGTCAAGGGAAAGGAAATTAATGTTTTATAATAATATCACTATGGGGCTATTACTACGGAATAAAAGGAACACGTGGGAACCTAAGAAGGAGCCGGCGGGGATTCCCAGATTAGCAAACCCATGTCTTGGAGAAGAGACATGTAGAGCGGTCAGACTTAACCTTTAGTCAGCTCACCTCCTGTCCCCGCTGGTCCCACAGCCTCTGCCTCTGGGCCCTCTGAGGAGCTGCCATGAGCGCTGACTGGGCCGATCACGGCTGCTGTGAGGCAAGAAGGTATGGAAATCATTTAAATTAGCTTCATCTGATATTTTGCCGGTAAATAACATAAGTCGACCATCTTCATTCTAGGGTTTATTTTGTACCCAAAGACTGTTTTAAGCAAAATTCATAGTTCTAAAGTTGTATTTAAAATATCATGGAAAGTAATCAGATTTAATAGTGCACTGAACGTGTTTCCCCTTTTATACCATGGAACTTTACCAGCAGGAGCTGAGTGACAAAATGTTTTATGATGGCAGAGTGATTCCAATGATAAAAATAAGAATTAACATTTGCTAAGCTCCTTTAGGTTTTTAGTCTCCTCCTGGTGCACACAGCAGCTTCTATTTAACAGTATTTAAGAATGCAAATAAAATGACAAGATGAACCTAGTAATTATACTTTAGTTTTAATTTGATAGGTGTGGATTTGTGTTCTTGTCATTGAATTATCCTATTGGCACGCTAAAACCTTAGGATTTTATGCACCTCCCACTTCACGATAAGCATTCATATAAAATGGACTGTACTGGCAGTACTTTTTCAATCTCCCTGCTCACTTGGAAGAAGATTGGGTCTTTAATAGGCTGGTACCAGCCCTTTTGAGCTGTGTAATATAAAACCCCTTCTGTGAAGGCTGCAGATATTCAAAATGCTTGACCTCTTGGAACAGTGATTCTGTTGAACACTGTCTTGTCTTCCTGCTGTTAAACTGAGAAAAAAGTCAGTCCCCTCATTAATAATTGAACACGTGTCCTTATCGTACCTACGGGGATCTTCGCTTTCACCTTCTGTGTTCTCTAGAACAGCCCAAGGTAAGGGAAAGTCTTCACTCTCGAAATAAAAATGAAACAAAGCAAACAACAGACACCTGTCCCCCCATCTCAGTGCACAAATCTCAACAGTTGTGTTGACTGATTAGGAAGGTCGATCCTGGGGTTGAGACAGACCCTGGCCACCGTGGGTTGGAGCCTGCCCAAATGCAGACACCATTTAGAATTGTTATAAGTGAAATGCAAATTTCAAGCTACTGCTGAATCCAATTTACTGGATTTTTAAGTTAGCTTTTGTATTAGTATTTGTGATACTAGATTTAGAGAGTTCGATTTTGATAATTACAAAATGGAGACCAACTAATTTAATTTTGGGGCCTTGAGGAGGGTGTTCTGCTTAGTTGAATTGAGAAGTCAGAGCTCTAATAATGTTGAACATCTCTGAGTCATCCTTTCAGGAAGGTCACGTTGTAAATTCATAGAGAAAGGAGGGCTTATTTCAAGAGCTACTTCATATGTAAAGGTAAACTCAGGTTGATTAAAGAGATAAGCTTAAGAATCACACTGGAATGTATGTGTATATATGCACATGTGTGTATATTTAGATTTATGTGTGTGTATATCTGCATGGATGTGTATATACATGTGTGTGTGTATATATATATAGATGTGTGTGTGTATATCTGCATGAGTGTATATATACACATGTGTGTGTATATGACTATTTCATAATCCTGGGATGGAGAAGACATATCCAAACAAGATTCCACAGTGAGAAACTGCAAGATATTGATCGATTTTAATTCATGAAATTAATAACTTATTTATGTAAAAGCAAACTAACAAACTAAAAGTGCTGTCACCATGTCACCAAAGTGAAACAGTGATAAAAGCCTGGAAAATGTCTCACAATATAAGTGACATGTGTTCACATTCTTAGTACACAAAGATGCCTTACAAATCCATACAGAAAAGATAAACACTATAATATAAAAATGGAAAAAGGCCATAAAAGACTGTTCATATACCTTATCAATAATTAAAACTTCCTGGAGGGTGTTTGAGCATACGATTTTTGTGTGTGTGTGTGAGGAAGATCGGCCCTGAGCTAACATCTGCCAATCCCCCTCTTTTTTGCTGAAGAAGACTGGCCCTGGGCTAACATCCATGCCCATCTTCCTCTACTTTATATGGGACGCCTCCACAGCATGGCTTGCCAAGTGGTACGTCGTTTCCCCCCACCGGGATCCGAACTGGCGAACCCCGGGCCGCCGCAGCGGAGTGTGCGCACTTAACCGCTTGTGCCACCGGGCCAGCCCCTAGCATATGATTTAAAACTGAAAACCTAAAATCTTATTCTAAAGAAATTCCTGAAAAACATGCAACTATGTACAAAAATACAGTGATGTTCACTATTACGTTGTATGTCATTGTAAGCAATTGTAAATCACCTAAATGCCCATCAGCAGGGATTGGGTCCCACTTGGGGGAATCTATACTCTGGACACACCTGTACCTGTAAGCAGTGGCACAGGTAAAATGTTATTCACTGCAACACTGGGGTAAGAGCAAAAGTTTAAAATAACTCAAAGTCCACCATTGTAGGACTGACTGAATAATAGATATACATGTATTAAAATAGTATCATATTATTAATAGAATATACTGGAACACTATGCAGCTATAAGGAATGAGAAAGACTTCTATATACTGATATGGAGAGATCCAGATTATATTAATTTTAAAAAGCAAAGTATAGAACATCAGCATGCCACATTTTATATAATAAAGATGGGAAATAAGAAAAAAATTCATATCAGTTTGTATTACATAAAGAAACAATAGAAGAATAAATAAGAAACTAGTAAGAAATATTTACCTCTAAGGAGTGAGGAGGAAGGAAGTAGATGCAACAGGGATGGGACGAGGACATCTCAATATATACCTTTTATATATATATTTATATATATATAGTTAACACTTTATGCAAATGTGCTATCTATTCAAAAATGTAATGAAATGAAACTTAAATAAAAATAGAAAATATGTTAAATAAATCATGATTCACCCACATGGTAGAATACTAGGTAGCCATTAAGTATAATGAGATGTCCTTACAAATGGGCATAGAATGATGCCCAGTAAATTGTTCAGTTTAAAAAGTGGTTTAAAAATAGTAGGAATTCCACTTCCACCTAGGATGTAGAAACCTGAGAAGGCCATCTTTCCCACCCTAACCATGGGAGAAGAATCTGGATAACTGCAAAGCCACGATTCAGCAGAGAGCTGAGGTGGCAGAGCAGCTCCGTCAGCTGGATCACAAGGAGGGACAGAGCCCTCCACGAAGGAACAGGATGAGGACTGCCTTACGTATAGCAGAGTGTGGGTGAGGAGCGGCCAGCTGCCACAGAAGCGGGGAAGAAGAAATCAGCCAAATCATAACAAACTGCTAAAGGCAGTCTCTTCTCCACACCCTCTACTGGGTGCTCACAAGGAAGATTGGGAACAGGGCTGGAGACTGGAGAGAGCGCTTCATCCCACCCTGGTAGAATGAGTGTACAGGAAGGGACTGGTCAGCCCTGCGGGAAAGTCATGGAAGCACATGACCCCTGCCTGGACCATGCTTTCATATGGAGCAAAAGCCTTCAGCTGCTGGAGGGGGCACAGGTAAAGACTGCTAGGGGAAGGAGAGAAGAAAAATAAAAACCCTCTCCCCCTGGTCTTGGGCTCACAAATCTAAATCAATACCAGAATGGTTCTTCCACTGGGGAGGGGCAGGAAAAGTCTCCCACACAAGACCTGGTGCAAATACAAAGTGGAGTGTGACTGCCATGGGGAAGAGGTGGGAGCACTGAATAAGGCTCCTCTCTCTGTGGCTAGACACACAGGGCCTGCCAAAGGCTGACTATTCCAGGACAGTGAACGTCTTCTGCCACCACTACAAGATAGCAAACGCCAAGACACAGAGACTGGGAGAGAGGAAAGAATGTGGATAGAAATCTCCTTACTAGCCCAGGCATGTGGTGATGGCATAAAGCTGAGGATGCAGTGGGAACACTAAGGATGAACTCCAGCCATCACCCTAAGCAAAAGGCAACTTAGGAGGAATCTAAGTCTTTAGAACACTGAAGGTAACCATAGGAACACAAACTGTGACCCAGCTCAACTCCTGATGAGACTGTCTGGACCCCCACACAAAAAGCCTGACAGAATAAGAGGCGAGTCCCCTGCCAAGCATGAATACTATTTACCTCCATCTCTACGGTTCTATACACAATGACTAGCGTTCTGCCAGAACTTAGAAGACACAAGAAAAGAAAAGAAAGCCCACTCTCAAGAGACAGAGCAACCGAGAGAAGATTTAGAGATGACACTTATGGTGGAACTACCAGAGAGAACTTTAAAATAACTGATTAACATGATAAAGGAGCTAGTGGAAAACATGGACGACTTGCACACACAAATGGGGAATTAGCAGAGAGATAAAAATTAAGAAAGAGGCAGATAGAAATACTACAAATAAAAATCATGGTGTTAGAAATAAAGAATTTTGTTGCTGAACTCATTAGTGGACTCAACATAACTGAGTAATAAATCAGTGAACTTGGTGATAGGTCCATAGAAATTACCAAACTGAAGCTCAGAGAAAAAAAAGAGTGGGAAATAAAAAGCAGAAAAGAGCATTCAAGAGCTGTGGGAAAATATCAAATGGTCCAACACACATATAAATGGAATCTCAGGAGGAAACGAGAAAGGGGAGCAGAACAGAAGAAATGTTTGAAGATATAATGCCTGAGAATTCCTAAAAATAATGAAAGACATTACATCACAGATTGAAGAATCTCAGAAAATTTCAAGAAAGATAAATACCAAAAAAAAAAAAAACAAAACAAAACCCCACACATATATACACACATCATATCCAAACTACCAGAAACCAAGGATAAAGAGAAAATCTTGAAGAAAGCTGGAGAAAAATAAAAGACACATTATATACAGAGGAACAAAAATTTCAACATTTTTTGTCATAAACTCTTCAAGCCAGAAAACAATGCAGTGACATCTTTAAGTATTAAAAGAAAAACCTATTAACCCAGAATTCTAGACTTGAAGAAAATATCTTTCATAAATGAAGGTGAAATAAAGACCTTCTTACCAAAACAAAAGCTGGGGAAATCATTGCCAACAGACCTGTACTACAAGAAATACTGCAGGAAGTTCTTTAAGCGTGGATGTGAAACAATATGATGAGACAGACATTAGGAACTATGCAAAGAAAGGAACAGCTCCGTATCTTGATTGTGATAGTGGCTACATGACCTTATGCATCTGCCAGAATTGACAGAGCTGTGCACAAAGTGAGAGACGCTGACAGATTAAGCAACTGAACCAGAACTGGCAAGAATAAATCTTGCCACACCAAAAGATAGAGGACAGCAAAATGGAATCTGTCCTCTGTGGTGAGAAATAAACTTTATTCTGGGACAGGAAAAGGAGGAACATAACGTCAGCCTCACTTCCCTTTTTTGATGTATTCGTATCCTGGCACTTTAAGACATGAGATGGGTCCAGGCACCTTCTTCCCCCTCTTGGCCGTGGGTGAGGTGGTTGAATGAGTGACAGTAGAGAACCCTGCCTATCAGGTGACCTACCTGAGAAGAGCTCCAGAAGATGGCTCAGATGTTCCTTCTGGTTCATTCACCTGCCCTGGGAAAAGCGAGCTCCCTTTTGCTCCAAACATGGAATAGCATAGTCATTTAGGTAAACTGGGTAATTGCTCTATGAATCTCCTGGAATCCACTGGTCTGTGGCAAATGGTCATGCTACTTGGCTACTAGGTAGGAGTCAGGTCTACTTGAGACATAGTGGAGTGAACCTGAGAAACCTTTGAAAGAAGTCACAGGGCATTCAGAACCCATCTAGAAAGATTAATTGAAGATCCCTCAAATCCACTTTCCTCACTGCTAGTGCCATCAATCTTGACTTTTTTTCTGTTTCCTGATGTTGGGACTCCATTTTGAATTTGGGCTCTCAAAATTTCCTTCAGACCACTCAGCTCCTAGCATCTCTCAAATACCGACCCCAAACCCTGCTTCTCCTATCACAGGCTAATCTCCCATCTCAGCTTTCTACTTCTGACCATCCACGCCCCCAGCTCACTGAGCTGAGTCCCATGGCAGAGGCTTCATGATCTAGCCCTTGACAACCTGTCAAACCTTAGTTCTTATGTTCCCCAAACGTGAGATCTGCCTTCCAGTCCTGCTGAACTACTTGCAGTGTCCTGAATGCACCATAGTCTCCAACACTTCCATGCTCTTGCTCATCCTTCAATACCGAGCTCAGGATTACCTCCTCCTGGAAGTCTCCCTTGAGTTAGCTGCCCCTGCATTGTGCTTCCTTAGTACCGTGTGCTTACCTCCACCATCCGCTTGTTTGCTTTCCCCAAAAGCCTGTACACTCTTTGAGGGCAAAGGATGACTTAATATCATTGCCATTGTATCTTCACTGTGTAGCATATTATATGTGCTCCATTCACACTGCATGAATGAGTAAAACTAACTTCTTGTGAACCCCTTGTCATTGCTAATCAGCTTAATAAATGAACTACAATTAAAGGCACCAGTAAAATAATTATTTTTAAAGATTCTAAAAGTAAAGATCATCAATTTAAAAGATGTGTGTAAAGCTGAATCACATTCACCCAATTTCTTAAACTCTTTTATGTTACTCGAAAAAGGACCAGATGCTAGCCTCCCTGAAGATATCACACACCTTAAATGTGCAATCCTTCAATTAATAGGAAACGATATGCTCCCATGGAGAAGGTATCCTCTGTCACATTTCCACTATCCCTATGGGCTGGTGACTTCCAAATCTCTCATTTCAGCTGGAGGAAACCAGGGGGGAGTTTTTCTGTACCAGGCTGTGTTGAAGCTGCTGCCAGCACTAAGAGTGTGTATTTACAGCTCTAGGGAGTCCAACCTCCTGGATTCCCAGGGAGCTGAAAGTATCTCTCCTCAAAGGTGCGCCATCTGAACAGGAGGTGGGACCGAGCGGTAGGAATGGTGCCTGGCGCTGTGCCCCATGCGTCTCCACCCACGGGAGAAGCAATCCCACTGCGAGCTTTGCAAACTCAGCAGGCGTCTGTCCACAAAGGAAGATGGCCCTGCTCAGCTTGGTTGCCTCTATCTGTGTCTTTGTTTCATGGATATTCAAAGATCTCACCCCCACACCTCTTCATTTGTTTTAATTGTTTCTCTAGTAAATTCTTGACTTTTTACCTGATTTTGTTTCTTGTCTTTTTAAACATGCATATGAACTCCAGTTTTATTCTAATTCTTTTCCTGTTGTTCTGATGTTTTTAAAGTCAATAACTAAGTAAAAGGAAAGGCAAATTAAAAACCCCTGTTTTTAAATTTATGTTTTATTTATTCTTTTCTACTCTTTCTCTACTTCTGGTGTTTTACTTCACTATCTAGTGTTTAGCCTGCTGTAACTGGTGCCTGTCCTGTGAAGACCAGGGAAGCAGGGAGGTGCTTCTGTAGTTCATTAATCCTCATTAGAGCCGTCTGCCCGCTGGGCTGCCGCAGGGTGCTCATCGCTGACTGCGCGACGCCTTTATGGGGGACCACACACTTTAGCCCATAGTCCACGAAATGTATCATTTTTTAACCAACTATGCCACCACAGATGCAGGCAAGAAATGTGGCTCTGGGAGGTTCTACGCAGTGAGAAGTTTTCCCAGTGAGGAGTCTCTTGGGAAAGCTGGTAACACTGAGCCCTCACAACCCAGCCCTGAATGTGTCTGTGCAGTATTGTGGCCAGCCTCACGACACTCCACCAGTCCATTAATTAACTTCATTATTAAATTGATTTTTTTAATTGCAAAATGATTTATATTCACTGTAAAAAGCTAACACAATACAGAATTATATAAAGTAGAACATTCCTCTCTCTCTCGAACATTCTCATGCCCCCAGGAGTATCCACTGCTGACAGTTTTGCCGTCTAGACTTTTTTATGTATATAAAATGTAATATGTACCTATTTTTAAAACAAAAATGAAATCATATGGTGCATATTACTGTACAATTTCTTTTTTTTCTCTCAACTATTTTATTAGTTTTTATTGCTATCATAACGATACAATAAGACAGATTTGTCATCTGAAAGCCTGGTAGGTCAGGAGTCCGACACAGGTCTTGTTGGGCTAAATCAAGGTGTCGGCAGAGCTGCATTTCTTCTGAGAGCGCTGGGTGGGGGGATTTGTTCCTTGCACATTCAGGTTGTTACATTTGTAGGACTAAGGCCCGCATGTGCTTGCTAGCTGTCAGCTGAGGGCAGTTCCCGTTTCTAGAAGCCACCTACGTGCGTGTCTTGGCTCATGGCCCCTACCCCCAGTCAAGGGGTAGGGTCCTTCCTGCTCTTCAAACCTCTCCTCATCTCTGGCTCACTCTATCTTCTTCTCCTTTCAAGGGTTCATATGACAACACTAAGTTCACCTCGATAATCCAGGATACTCTCCCTGCCTTAAGGTCAGCTGATGAGCAACCTCAATTCCATCTGCAACCTTAATTCCCTTTTGTCACATAACATAACACACTCACAGGTGTCATACCACAGGTTGAAGATGATGCGCATCAAAATCTTGCCTACACAACTATCATGTGATCCTCCTATGACACACCTACAGACCTAGTGCGTCCTTTTCATGCCTGCCTAGGTGTCAATAAATAGAGATACTATAATTTATTATCTGTTACTTTAGTGTTGGGGAATTGCCTCTAAGTTTTCATGATTGCATATAATGTTGCAAAGAAAATATATCTTTGTGAATGTGCAGCCACCAATTCTACTTATTGCCAGGATATTTCTTCTCAGCAGCATCATGGGGGAATTCTCTTGGGATGTTGTTGCCTCTGAGCCTTTATCCTCATCAGTGAGGCTAAGAAGAATCTGACTAGAATGAAGGTAACTCCAAATTGGCAGTTTTTTAATGAGTTCGTTTGTACCCTTAATCCATGAATAGTTTAACCCTCAACCTCTGCAAAGTCCTTTGGGGTAAGGATTCTCCTGAGACTGGCCTATTTCCCATTTCCCTAAAAATGTAACAAGACACCATCTTGGAAAGATCATACTTCTGTAGAATAGCTTGAGAATATCCTTATTTTGGACAGTGTAGCCTTGTCCCAAATATTGGTCCCTTTGCAGAAATCCATTGTCAATCCATTCATCTTTAGAAACCATTCAACTTCAGGAAATAAGGTTCTTAGAATATTCTTATGGATTGGCTTGTAAGGGAAAATAGCTTAGGCTGCAGTTTTCTGTCAACTTTAGGGGGTTGTCTTGAGAAAAGAAGGTGGGGTCTGGGGTGAAGCTGGAGAGCATTGTAAGGGCCGGATGTGGAATCAGCTCTTGCATTGATTTATCAATTTTCTATTGTTTTCCTGTTTTCTAATTCATTAATTTATGTTTTTATTGTTATTTGTCCTTTTTATTTCCTTATATCTATTTTGTTATTTCTCTCATTCTTCAGCTGAATGCTTATGTAGTAATGAAAGTGTTTAAGACTATGAATGTTCCTAAGAGTGTATCTTTAGCTACATCACGCATATCTTCATACGTGATGCTTTTGTCTTCACTACTTTCCAGATATTCTGCAATTTTGTTTTGAATTCCACTTTGATCAAAGTATGAATGAATTAACTGAAAGAAAGATAGTCTTATTGGATAAATATAGCCACTATTAATTATTTTTCTTCCTTTTAATTACTTTTTCAAACTTTCATAATGTGTTAAGTTGTTTAAGACTGGCCACTTTTCCTTTTCAGCTCTTTTGGTGGGGAGCTAGACTTAGAGATATGGATAAAATATCATTTTTCCCATTTCTGGTTATACGAGCTCTCAATTTCCAAAAAACGTCAAGTCATTCCTGGTAACTCTTACAGCCACAGAATGCATTTACTCACTCTTCAGTCATCAGTGAGGCTTTTTTGTGCTTTTTTGCTACTGTTCATCTAACCATGGTAAGTAATTTCCTGCCCAGACACTGAGGACATTATCTACATTCATTCACAACTGCTGACAGTTCTGATAACATAATCGGCTGAGAATTTTTCACATATGAACAATGAAGAGTGTTGAAAGCACTCATTCTGTAAACAGTCACCTCTTTACTTTTGTGGACTTCACAGTGTCTAACAGCAGTAACACAGATGGATCAGCTAAATACTTCCATAAAAGTCAGACGGGGCTTTCTGTTGATGAATCAGAATCCATTGGCTGCTGAAGGACAGACTATGTTTCCAGAGAGTGCATTGAAGAAAGAGACTAGAGCAAAAAGAGGCAAATCTGTAAGATTTGGGGGCACAATTAAATAAAATTAAATATAACACTAAACTTGAAGCAGCAGTGAGTTTTACTAAACAAGTCATATTATACATAATTCTCCCAAATGTGTAAAGATTATTTATTCTGTTGAATTCATTGTCTTCTTTGATGTATGATACCTAATATATGAATATATTTATTTAGTCAAATGAGTAAATAAATAAGCCAATAAATAAGTATGTGTTAAGGACTGAGTATATAAATAAGATAATCTTCAAGTAAATAAATGAATAAATAAATGTACAGATTGCCAGGATATTAACTAGGCACCTAAAACTTAAGTAGTTAGTAAAAGTTACGGAAGTCATTTTCACAGAGTTAAAAAAGTGGGGTTTTAATGAACTAAATTGCTTTTGGAGTAACAATTTTCATAAGGATAAAAATGTTTTTAAAATCTCTTTCATTGAGAAATTTGGTAATATATATCAAAAACATTTATATTAATTCCATTTGTGGGATCCTAAGGAGATAGTCAGATTTCAGTAAAAGGTTTAATCAAAAAAAAAAATATATAGCCACTCTATGTTCTAGCCTAAGAGGGCTCCACTCTCACAATCACTGTTTGAGACTGTAGATCTCTATCCCTTTACATCATTATTTAAGCCATCCAGGCAGCTGTCCTAGATGGTGTTAAAGGATCAAGCAAAAGATATATGATTCTAGTCTTGAGATAATTAAAGGATCCTCAAAACATTGGGATATAAGTATGAAAATGTTTTATACATTCTTGCCCTCCTATGCTTGGGAACCACGCATCCCATCCCTGCAGGAGTGGGCTCGCTAAGGCTACCTTAGGTTGGTTCCCTAAAGATACAGGCACTAAACACCATCCAGACAACCTTGATTCTTTGCAAACTTCTGCCCCTTATTCGATTCACAGCTCTGTCCTTCCCTTCCCTCTATGAAGGCTAGGCATGCAGCACTAGGAGCTTATAGGGAAAGGAAGGTCAGGGCATGGGGGTCTATTCTCACACAAAGTCCCCTCCCCTTCACTCTTCCCAATGCTGGCTCCTTCAGCATTGGAGTGGGAAGGCAGGGGGAGCAGAAAGAAGGTTCTTTAATTGACCCCTCAGGATGGAAGGGCTCTCTCTGTTGCTGGTCACCACTGCTCTGACAGCTGGCCTGTTGACTGATGCATCTTTCAGTTCTTTTGAGCATCCTGAGACTGTCTTCTTGTTCCTAGCATGGGAGGGATGACTCAGTTTCCCCTCTCCCTGCCACTACCATAGGTAGTTCACTCCCACAGCATCATTGGACCCTGTACTATAGGGCTTCTTGCTTTGGGGAGCAGGAAGGGTAAAATGGCTCAAAACCAGACTCTTTCAGAGTGTCCACTTGAACTACGGGGCATATGCATGGGATGGCTCTATCAAAAGGTAGAAATTCAGCCCAGTGCTCCACCTGCCACCTCTCTCTGGCCCTGCATCACACCCCAGCAGCACCCTGGCTCATCAGGAAGAGGAGAGACGCTCCTCAGTCACCAACCAAAGGGAGAGACTGTTTATTCACTTTGTAAATATCTGTTGTTGATTCTGGGGCTAATACTTTTTGCCTCTACATGAATAATTCTAATGCAAACTAGAAAGTTGCAATATGAGGTGAAAGTGTCCAGAGAAGGATACAGTCGAGAGCTTCAGACTCTCACAGAAGGTCCTCCCACCTAGACAGGTGGAGGGAAAGATGTCACGCATATGGGCCTGGAAATCCAACATCTCCCCTCCTGGGTAGTCCTCCAGCTTTGTCCCCCTGGTTGTCTGATCAGCTGTGAACTGGAACACTGCAAGTCCACTGTATCCGTTCTTCGCATCCTCAGCTCTTACCTGTGCCCAGACACTCCTGACATCCAGCTGCAATGGCTATACGGCAGCATGCTCTTAGCACCCTCCCAGCCAACCTCACAATGGCAGCGGTGTCCTGGTCATACCTCTCTGGTTGTCCCCAACTGCCTGTGCAGTCGCATCCACACTTATGAAGGTTCTCCACAGAATTCTCCCTCATCTGTGGCTTCTCATTGCCCTGAGGTTGACTATGTGCAGTAAAAATCTCTACTCTCATCATGCAAACTCTGAGTAATCTTCATATGCTATTTTTCACCACCTTCTCAAATCCTAAGGTATTAATGATTGACCTGAAAAGCACTTCTCTTCCCTCTCCCAGATCACGTGTGTCTTCTGATTTCACCCCTACTTTATCCACTCAAGAAAGTCCTCCTTGAAATGTGTATTTGGTCACATTGCACTTTTGTCTCATAAAGATCTGTCCTGGGGTCTCAAAATCCCATCGAGGTGTGAGCTGGAAGGAGCCCTCAACATCCTTCTAGACAATCAAGGGCTTCCCCACACAGATGTCCCTTCTGGGGCCCCATTTCATTATTGGATAACTTCCAACTCCTGGAAAGTTCCCATAGTGAGAGTTTTCCATTTGTCATTTTCCTGCACATTGAGTGTCATAATTATTATTTTTTATCTTTTGTGTTTTTCTCTACTTCCTGACTAAGTTATGACCTCCTCAAATGGAAGGACAGTGAACACTCATTTCTTTTTACTATCCCACAGTAATTGTCATGCAGTGAATGTTCCACAAACATTGTTAGCTGATGAGGACACCATTTATGATCTTTTACATGATACAGTTGCACTGTTATTTTAATTTCTAGTGGATGCACATTTAGTGATTACCTTCAATCACAACAGGATGGTAGATTTTACTGTCTATTGATTTTTACATTTATCTCATGGAGTATTCAGATATTTATTAAATTCAGCATTTATCATTAAACATTGCAATAGTAAAATAAGTCTTTCTTCTTAAGCAGCATGTACCTCTCATTTTATATAGTGGTAGGTAATCAAATATTTAATCTATAAAATCAACAGTCAAAAAATATGATGGAGGTGGAAGACATGGAGACACATATTTAACTGCTGCAGTGATATTTAACTTCAAGTTCTAACTGAGAAAGTAATTGTAACTCAGTGGCTGTTCTAGGATAGAATAGAAGGCATTCTCTAGCACATGCCTCTTCCTCAGCACCTGCCATGTAACATTGAACTTGTCTGGTTTTCCATCTGTCTCACCCACTAGACTTCACTCTGTGTCCCTTGAGGGCAGAGAACATGTCTTAGTTATCCTGACACAGAGGAGGTGCCTAATAATGTTTGTTGGACTGATTTGCTTATAAGGAAATTTTAACTGAGGCCAATTATGTGGAGTTATTACTGGTAACGCTTGGGAGCTCTTGCTAAAGTGCTATTTTTACTATAACTTTGTATTCCAGTAATCATTTGTTAGACTAATAATTTTCTTAAAATTTTTTCCTGAGGTCACTGAAGGTCATACAGAGCCACTGGAGAATTTCAAGTAGACTAGCAGATTTCTATTTTAGAAAGATTGATTGGAGTGAGTGGACACAATTAAGTGTCTTTCAAGAAATGCAGGTGAGATATAAGGGACTGCATTAGCTGTGGCAGTGGGGATGAGAAAAAGGGCAATAGCAGAGATGTTAAATGATAGACTTCAACGAGACTTGGTGAATGTGAAAAGTTGCCAAAGGAGCAGGCAAAGGATGGCCCCCAAGACTGTGTGTTGGGCAACATTGGTGGTAAGAATCAATGAAACAGGAAGACAGAGGAGGAGCAGATGTAGGGAAATGTGCCGAGTCCAGTTCTGAGCACGTTGAGTTGAAATGGCTGAGAGGAGTAGCTTCCATAATCCTGATGATGAGGTACGAGAGCCCCAGCAGGACGGTCATCTTGGCCCGCAGAGGATCCAGACCTACCAGGTCCCATGCTGCCCACTGAACCCCTGCTGCTCTCTGCCGCTGGGCTGGGGAGGATGGCACTGTTTTGCCCCCGTGGCTAAGCGGGCTGTGTGACTGAGTTATGGCCATGAGTTTTGAGTGAAAGTGATGTCTCTCATGTCTGGGACGAACATTTAATTGCCAGTGTGTGAGACCCTCCAGAACTTTCTTTCCCTCTGCCATGGCGACCAGTAATTTCTGAGTAGTGGCACTTCCATCAGCCTGTGTCCCAGAGTGAGGACAAATAGATCAGAGTCCCCAAATGGCTCACGGTGGGCACGTGGCATTGAGTGAAAATAAACCTTTTTATTTGGGGCCAATATTTCGCAGTTTTGTGGCTGCAGCACAACATAGCCCATCCTGATGGACATGACCAGACACCTCTGTTGGGAAATTATTAAGAAAAGAGCTACGTGGGTGCAGTTATGTGAGGGGATGTGCAGGGGGAATATGCAAGGCAGAGAAAAGAGAAAATTGCCTGCCCAGGAGTGTCCAAAAAGACAGGAGTGGGCGGTATCCCTGGAGCCAAAGGAGGAGGAAGATTCATTGAGGAGAGCGGTCAGAAGTGCGGAAGCACAGGGAGATGAAACAAGTACAGCTTGAAAAAAATGGATTTAGCCAGAAGGAAGGAATGGGTGACCCTACATAGAGCAGTGATGTCAGCAGGGACAGGTGGCAGTGGGTTGTGGAGGACATTGAGGCAGAGAGCCTGAGTTCCGTCAGCCCCTTCCAGAAGCTCTCCAGGGAAGGATGGGTGTTTAGGTAACAGCTGAAGGAAATCAGGGACAAGGAAACATGTTTAATGTGTTGTGTTTTCTCAAGTAAAGAATATTCCAGCTTCCTACTCTTTTGTTCATTGATGAAAGAAGCTACATGTGACTTAGAGGCTCATCTTGGAATTCTGCTCCCTTGGTCTCCACCAGCCACCTCCTCCCAGCCTCCCTCCCTAAGTGCTTCTCAGCCTCCCTGAAGGTCTTCCTCAAGTTTTACTATCCATTGAGGTTTTATTTTCTCTCTATACTTGCACTGGAAATTTTCTCTGATGTCTCATTTTTGCATAACCACCCTACTCCACACAAATAAAACCTCCAGCTAGAATGATGCTGATGTACATCCTAGTGACCTGGTTTGTTTTCCACCTGTTTCTCCTGCTCAACCTCTAAATACTGGGATGCCCCAGGGCTCTGTCAGTACCTCTTTCCCTGATCTCTGTCTCTAATCTTCCTGCATGACCGTATCCATTTGCACGGACATAAACACCATCTTTGGGCTGATGACTCCCAAATTTTCATATCGATCTCTCATTTCTTTCTGGAATTCTAGACTTGTACATGAAATTGCCTGTCGATGGTTCCGTAAAGATGTCAATAAGCATCTCAACTCCACTTGGCCCCAACCTTGATCTGCTACAACCTGTCTCCACAAGCAACTACTGGTCTTTTAAACACAGATTAGATGATGTCGCTGCTCTGCTGAAAACCCTGTAACTGATGCTCATCACATTTAGCGTGAAAGGGAGCATCTCAAACTTGGCTCACAACCATCTACGTTATCAAGCCCTGCCGATCTGCCACTCTGACCTTTAGTTCCCTCAGACATGGAAGCCTTTCCTAGCTTAGAGTCTGCGAACTAGCTGTTTCTTTTGCCTAAATGGCTCCACTCAATCTTTGCATTACTAATTTGACATCGAGATAGGTATCAGCTTATATAGCACCTATTCAGAGAGAGTTTCCCTAATCCCCAGCTAAAGTACCTACTTAGTCGCTTTTATCATAAAACCTGATTTTATTTGTCTTTGCTAATTTTCACTGCTTGCAAATTTCTTGTTTGTTGATGGTCTGTTTCTCCCTTACAAGCCCCTGTCGGTCATAGTCCCTGCGACATCCCTCACACCTGGAATAATGCAGGCTACGCAGAAACATTTGGTAAACATTTGTTGAATAAGCAAGTAAGTGAATATACTTTTAGCACCTAGCATAGTTTCTAATACATATTAGATGATCAACAAATGTTTGTTGAATGGGCCAATACAACATAAGGAGCAACATATTGTTTTATTAGAAAGCATCAGATAAGAAAAAGATAGGGTGAGAAGTGGTCAGATTCTGGGTCTATTTTGAAAGTAGAGATGGCTTAGCTGGGGATGTGAGAAAACGAGAGGATTCCATGAGGCCTCATGGTTTGGACATGAGAGATGGAGAAAGGGGATCAGCACTAACTGAGATGGAGAAGCTGGAGGGGTTGGGTGGAGGAGGGTGGACACCAGGAGGGTGTCTATGCTGAATGCCTGTGAAGACGAGCTCCAAGGAGGGGCAGGCGATGAGTCAATGCTATTAAGGGGTCAGTGAGATAAGGACACAGAATCATGGTGTGTGACTCCAGAGCTTCAGTGGAGTGGTAGATGTGAAACCCCCAGAATTGTTCACTAAAGAAGGGAGGAGTGGATTCGGGAACAGCAGGTATAGACAGCTCCTTCAGGGGGTGGCCATGAAGGGGAGTGGTGAGATGGGGCTGCATGGAATGTCAGGAGAAGTCAGCTCAAGAGAGGACGTGTTTAAGATGAGTGTCTTTATGCTGCTGAGAATGATCCAGCAGAAAGGGGGCAACTGGTCCTGTGGGAGACGGGAGAACTCCTGGAGTGACATTCATGAGTGGGCCAGAGGGTGGGACCCAGTGCTCAGCACGGGGCTGATTTGCACAGGAGCCTACGAGGTCTGTCTGGAGTAAGGGAAGACAGAGTATTGGGCCCAGATCCCAACGGGTGAGCACATGGGGTGATGGGTGCCATGGGAGTTCCTCCCTGACTGCGTCAGTTTCTTCTCAGTGAGGTAGGTTGTGTAAGAGCAGGGACTGGATGAAATAGCGGTATGGAAAGGAGGCCAGGGTGAATGAACAGGAGTGATGGCGAGATTGCAGGTGACTTTAGGAACCCACTGTGGTTCATGACCACGAGTCTAAGATGAGACCAGTTGGTGGCGTGGCTGTCTTGCTCTCCAGCCACATTCAGCTGCATAGCTGGAGGCCCTGAGTGGGTGGAGGACCAGTGTTAGCCAGGATTGACCTTGACCAGGCTGGTTGGCCCACCTGGGTCACATAACCATCCTTGCTTACCACTCTGGATAATCGTTCAGAGGACGCTGAACACATAATGCTGTAATTCCAGGAGAACAGATGACTTCCCAGTTGGCTAACCCCGCTCATCACAGGGGAATTCTTTGGGTTTTCCATTATCTTCAAAGTTTCCATTATCTTTCTTCTCTTTTCCAACTGCATGATGAAGGAGTAATTGAACATGGATTCTTTGATCTTCACAATCTGAAACTATTCAGTTACTTTCATTGTTATTCTTTATATACTGTTTCTCTCCCCCTGGAGATGTTGGCTCCGTGGACATTTGGCTGTGTGGACGCTTGGCTGTGTTGTTTCTCTTCTGTGCCTGGCGCAGTGGCTCACACGTGGTTGTTGCTCAATACGTACTGGTTAAATAAGTGGGTAACGAGTTAATGAGTCAATGGTAATGTATTCATTAAATGTACTAATTGATGTGTTAGTATAATTAACTCATTAATGTATCCAATATTACTTATAAGCCGTATAAGTTGGTTAGCCTGCCCAGCAATATTCTTTTTGTCCAGTTTGTTAGACTAGACATTCTTCTGAATGTTTGAGTTATTTTTCAGGGACAGAAAACCAGTCGCAGGAATGCACAGCCTGTTCAGATAGCCTCTGAGAACACGTTTCCCTGAGGGTGTGGGCCTCTCCGACTCCCCATACCCTGACTTCCTGGCCTGTTGGTGAAACTGGAGACTGACGACTGCCTTGGGCACAGCAATGACATCAAGATTGGGCACGGCATTAATATTCCGTTGTGTGTCTGTTGTCATGTTCCCCACGCTGGAACGAGTGCAGAGACCCTGTCTACCCTGCTCCCTGGTGCTGTTTCCCCACTCGGATGGGGCACAGAGCCCAGCTCTAAGCTGAGCAGTCAGTATTTCCTGATGTCCTTATTATTTGTCTGAGGGACTGGGCCCGGGGAGGATTTGGATGCTCTAAGCCAGCCTGCTATTCCCTCAGTGTTCTCTGGGCAGGAAACCGCTGTTCGATATTTGACCACTTAATACTTGATGAGATCCAGTGCAAATGATTAAACTCAAGTCACCTCAATGGGAAGTATTCCTGATCCTGCCTCTGTGTCTACCACATGGAATATCCAGGGCCACCCCCATTTCTGCATCTCCACCTCACTGATGTTGGGGATTATAGTTACACATTTCCATTCTCAGTGCCTCAAACAACGTTGGTTCAGAAGAAATGCCTAAAGATGCTTAAACTCATGACCCCACAGATGAATGACTGAAGCACTGTTCTTGGCTCTGCAAACACTGTAGACTCTGGTCACACTTGGCCAGTATCCACGTGGGCTCAGGCTTATCATTTTCCAGGAAACATGGCTCTACAACTAGGGGCCAGGGGGACCCTGCTATAAATGCATTATAGCTGGCTGATAATGCAGATATAAACCCTGTCTGCCAACACCAGAGGAAAGATGTTTCACTAGTGTGTTTGTCATTATTTGTGGATGAAATGGATGAAAATCCAGATTCTCTAAAAGGTCCCTCAGTGGGGCCCCCATCCCTCTATCTGCGTAAATCTGCATTTCTCAGAGTGTGGTGTGGTCTACCTGCAATGGAATCACCTAGAGTGTTTATTAAAATGTGGATTTGAGGCTGACCCCACCCTTTAAATCCATCTCTGGAGAAATGATCCAGGAATCCACATTATTTGCAGGCACAGGGGATTTCGATACAGGTAAGCATTTGTGAAACCATCGAATGGATGCTTTCCTGTGCCCCAACACTGGCCTCTAAATATGAACCTATGACTGTCAGAAATTTTTGTAAAGAGAAAAGCTATTTACTTGGTTTAAAAAATCTCAAACATAGAAGAAGGCTTAGACATAAGTAATGATGAAGGGGTCTTAGGGAAAAGAGCCGTTCCCCTGGGGTGGGGCCAATATGAATAGTCACAGAGCTCACTGTTTGCCATCACTGCTGGAGAGAGGTCTCAGAATCACTTTATCTGAAGTACTTGTGATGCAGACAAGATGAATATACTGCAGCCACCTCTGTCTAGTAACAGAAGCACCAGTAACAAAAGCGGAAGGAGTTGCTGACCCGGCTGCGAGCTTCACTGCTCTGCACTATTCAAAGTCATCTGCCTTTGCCTGGATCCCCTGGACTCTCAGAACAACCCCCTGAAGTGAGCAGGACAGGTGGAATCGTTGCTTTCGTTGTCAAAAGGAAGAAACCTTGGCTCGAGAGCATTAGTGACTTGCTAGCTTCAGACTGTGAGTCTGGACAGAACTGAAATTCAAACAACAAACCCAGGTCTTCTGACTTCAAATCTCTTGCTCTTCTCAACATTCATCCCTTCCCTCTTAGGGCAGCTGAATAATTGAGGGGAAGCTGGTGGAAACTCTTCATTTGCATTCCTGTCACCTTTCAGGTGGATGATGACCTATAGTTCCTCTCAGAGGATAAGATTTATCAGATCCTCGAGAAGCAAGGCAATTTCCATATTCTCCTAAGTTTTTTTGTTCACCACTGAAAGCAGATGATAGCAAGGATCTCTCCTGAATGCACAAATCATGATCTACTGAGACCAGCCCACACTCTCTGCATTAGCCTTAGAAACTTGCTCCATCCTTGTTTGCCTAAAATGCCTCTTTAGGATGAGATTTTCTCATTTAGCAATTAAGACTTTGGTGCCCTGCTCATTGCAATGGCCCTCCCTTCCTGCAAACCCATGACCCTGGCTGGCTTTGTCTTCTCTATTCCAGGGGAGAAAATGGAGTATGAGGCCCTTTGATAACTCTCCGAGGTGCCTGGGTCAGTGATGGCGCTAGTACCAAAGCTGTTCTGAGGAGTATTCCATGGTTTTGTGTTCATCTGAACTATTAATTTATCATACAGTTGTAATAATCCATTTCACATTTTTTAAACATGTATATGATGCTAAAGTAACACATGCAGACTTTGGCATTAGAGCTCTGTGTGCCTGAATCTCACCCACATCGCATGCTCTGGGACCGTTGGGCCCTGTCACCTCTCAGTTAAGACTGTCTTGCCTTCATGAAACAGGTTAATTATCACACCTTCCTCAGAGAAGCAAAACCAGCATCAAATGAGATGAAGACAATGGAGGTTTTCATGGAGGATTTGTTATTATTGTTAACGTGGTGCATCAGCTCCTTCAGTCTTCTGTGGTGCCCAAGAGACTCTGAACCCAAGGCTCCAAGGGAACCTCAGTTTATTCTTGAAAATTCCTTCCAAATATGCTTTGTGAACATACATTTCGCTTCAATTAACAAATGATGTAAATATAGACTTTTCATATCTATAGAAAATATCATATAGTCTATAGAAAAATATAGACTTTTCATATTGGATTTCTCACAGCTTTATTAAAATATAATTGATATACTGTGCGATTCATCCATTTGACGTATACAATTCAATGGCTTTTAGTATATTCACAGAGTTGTGCAACCTTCATTGTGATCAACTTTAGAACACTTTCTTCACACCAAAAAGAAACCCCGTACCCATTGGCAGTCACTCCCATTTCCCCCCCCGCTCCTCCCCCCTAGCCTCTGGCTAGTTAGTTAGTTTCTGTTAGTGACAGAAAACACTAACCTGCTTTCTGTCTCTATGGATCTGCCTGTTGTGGATGTTTCATATAAATGGAATCCTGTAATATGTGTCCTGTTGTGTCTGGTTCCTGTCACTTAGCATAATGTTTTTACAGTTCATTCATATGGTTGCATATGTCATACTTCTTCTCTTTTCATGGCTGAATAATATTCCATTCCATGGGATGACCACCATTTATTTATCCATCAATCACTTCGTGGACATTTAGGTTGTTTCCACTTTGGGGCTCTCATGAATAATTCTGCTATGAACATTCTTACACAAGTTTTTGTGTGAACTCATGTTTTCATTTCTCTTAGATGAATACAGGGGAGTGGACTTGCTGGGTCATTGAATGATTCTACATTTAAGCTCCTTTTGAGGCACTCTCAGACTGTTTTTAAAGTGGCTGTACGTCTTATACTATTTAATAATATAAATTTTCAATGTATTCTATTCTCTATTGTGCTGTATGTATAAATGTACATATATTTATAAAATTTATCCCTCATTTTTAAAATTTATTTTCTTATTTATATCCATTGCTTTAATCTCTAAAAGTTTGTAGATGCATAATTTTGTATAAGAGCAGGTTTTTTCATCCATCTTGATGTATTATCTGTTGATATTGATATATTAACATCCATAACATGGAAGATAAATAATTGGAGGCTTTCCTGAAAACCCATCATTCTTTCTGATTGTTTAATCTCTACTTTCATTAAAGTGGAATCTAATTCATTCTCCTCCACACGATATTGTCACCTTTTCCTTAAAATGCATTTCAGCGCTTGAGCTATAAAGCAATTTGAATGGGAGAAAAAGAAGATTTTTAGAAAGATATTGGGTCTCTTAAATATATCCTTCAGAAAATCGAATTCTATTAAAATTTATGTCCTGCAGAGCACACCCTTCAGGACAAGGGCAACGATTCAGTCATCTTTGTCTCTGTCATCAGTGCCCAATAAATGTTTGTTAGATGAATGACTCATTTTGCTGGATAAACATATTTGAGGAGAGCATCTTAACACAAAAAAAATTTCTTAGAGACCCTGTTCTGCATTGGTCCTAACTGATGTTGGTCTCCATGTCTCTGAATTCCTCCCTTTATGTACAGGTCACTAATACTGGCCTCTATTTTGTGTCTCTTTGCAAAAATAAATTATAGGGAAATTTGTTAGCAAATTGAATTGAAAAAATAAACCTCAGAAGTGTTGAATGTCAAAGGATTAAATTGATACCTTCTATTCTGTGGTCCGGTCAGGGAAGCACACCACCCATCTCTCGGTTGTCATACTGTGGCAGCTGTATGTTGCTGTGATGCTGAAGCTATGCCACTGGGATTTCAAATACCAGCAGAGTCACCCACAGTGGACAGGTTTCAGTAGAGCTTCCAGACTAGACAGATGACGAAGAAGGTCCTGACCACATACTTCCAAAAAAATTGGCCATGAAAACCCTATGAATAGCAGTGGAGAATTGTCTAATAGAGCACTGGAAGGTGAGAGGATGGTTGAAAAGACTGGGCAGGGTTCTGCTCTGCTGTCCACAGGGTCGCTAGGAGTTGAAATCGATTTGATGGCACTAACAGCAGCAATTCTGGTTATACTCAACAATTCCTAGTACAAATATTGGTAGTAAGACGTCTTCAATTTTTGTGATGTGTGACTTAAAAGGTCTCTGGATCAACAATGTTTTCAGTAAAAATAGACCTAAGGGAGCCTTTTAGCAGAGCCAGATGGACCTTAGAAGATACTGTCCACTGTAAATTCATGTCATGGCTTCAACTGTCACCTTGAGCACTTAGAGTTCAGGAATCACAGTTTCATCATCGCACAGAATACTTATAGGATCATGTGCAAACTCTCTCAATACTCTTAAATAACTCAAAATAGACTTTTTAAATAAGCAGAAAGGAAATTTATGAAAAGAATGTGGGATATCTCTGAGAATCTCCAGTAGGGAAGGAGAGCATATTTGAAGGCTCTGCAGCCGGAGGTATAAACTGCACCTCAGAACTAGTTTAGTGAAGGCAGTAATTGCCAAGCCTATTGTGCAAAGACCTCGCAGGTTGACCCCACCAGGCTAGCAGGGGGTGCTGACGTCTGAATTACTGCACAGCTACCTTATAAACAGGACACAACCGCTGCCACAGATGCCATGACAGCACGGATTCTGCTCTGTGTTACTATCCCCTCAAGCCTGGGGAAAGGCATGTTTTTGGAGGAACGTAGGTCATAATCCCACACCTTAGCTTTAAGGGAGTCTGCCGGAGGAAATATCTAACATGTTTAGTCCTACAGCAGGAGTCAGTCTCTGCCTCTCACAGTGGTGAATCCCCGAAACAAACAACAACAAGGAGGAAATTGAGCTGTCGGTGAGCCAAACACAAGACAAATGCCACCATGACAGCATAATTTAAAAAAATAAATTGTAATGGGTAGGAGTTTAGGAGTTCTGGAGAACTAACTCTCCTACAGAAAACAATCCAAAACTCTGGAATATATTACATAGCACTTAGAAATATATTTTATGTATGTATGTATGTGTGTGTGTATATATATATATATATATATATCTGTTTGAGATACATCTGTTTGTGATATGTGACTTAAAAGGTTTTGGGATCAATAGTGTTTTCAGTAAAAACTCTTTTTCAGTGAAAACAATGTTTTCATATATATATATGTATATATGAAAGAAGTAGACATATATATGTCTAACATACACACATACACACACACACATATATATACACTCACACATATATATGTATATGTGTGTGTATGTATATGAAAGAACTGGACAGCAAACAAAAGCAGACAGGAAGTGGAGGATAGTCCAACATTGAAAGAAGGAACCACACTCACTCAGTGAAACCCACATTTATACAAATTTCCTCTGAGCCCTTTCTCTGCTCCTTGAAGTATGGGACAGTATGAACTTAAGCTGAGAGCTGCAGTCATGAATTTAGATGTTAAAGGATGGGATTTGGGGCCTCCAGAGTGGCAGGAAGTGCTGGGGTTGGGGACAGTGCAGAAAGGAGGGAGCCAGAGAAGGGAAACCCCAAACTCTGTGTAAAAATTGTTGATGTCTGAACTGAGTTTAGTTTTTAGTTGCTGCCCACTGAAGATTAAAAAAAAAAAAGTGAGGGATTGAAGCCCACCAAGTTATGGTCTCCCAAAAGCAGTGAGATATCCAGAACTTGGTGAAGACAAAATTCTGTAAACACTTGGAGCTTTGCACGGACCCACCCTGTCAAAGCATAAACCCTCACAGCCACAAGTCCAGGATGACCCACCAGACCGAAAATCAGTACTCTTCAGAGGAAGGTAACGGGATCCGGAGTCTCTACCAACAATGTCCATTATACCAAAGAGAAAAGAAAAAAACATGCAAAGTTGTAGCAAAGTGAAACTCCTAAGCAAGAAAAAAATGAAGATAAAAACAAAACTTTAAGATGACCCAGATGTTAACCCAAAAGAACTTTAAAGCAGCTGTTATAAGGTCTTATATGTAATATAAAAATGATTGTAAGGTTCAAGTTAAAGAAAAGATGGTCTTGATGAGTGACTAGATTGGAAAACTCAGTGGAGAAATGAAAGTTCTAAGAAAGAGACATTTGACAAAGAAAAGTACAATATCTGAGAATGAGAAAGTCACAAGATGGGTTTAAGAGCAGATTGAGATAGCAGGGAAAAAAGTGTTAGTAATTTGAAAATAAATCAATAGATATTATCAAATCTGAAGAAAGAAGAGGTAAGATATTGAATGAAAAAGGACAGAGCCTCAGTAACACATGAAATAATAAAAAGTAAATTGACATACATGTAACTAGAGGACCAGAGGATAAAAAAGGGAGAATATGGCAGAAGAGTATTTGAAGAAACAATGGGCAAATTTTTCACAAAATTGTTAAAAAAAAAAAAAAAAGAAAAACCTACAGACCCCAAATGCTCAGTGAACACTAAGGAGAATAAATAGAAAGAAAATCCACCTAGGTACAATAATATAAACTTCCAAAAAGCAGAGAGAAAGAGAAAAAGCAACTGGGGAAGAGGAGATAGTAAAAACAGAGCGAGAAGTGTAAAATTATAGCTGATTTTTTTTCCCAGAAGCACTGAAATCCAGAAGACTCTGGAACAATGTCTTTAAAGTAATGTTTTTATAGATCTATCAATCCAGAATTTTATATTCAGCAAAGATATTTTTCAAAAGTGAGGGCAAAATAAAGACTTTTTCAGATAAATAAAAGCAAGTAGAATCTATTTTTAATTTGAATTTCTGTTCCCACACGTGACTATTATCTACCACAATGGATGATGCAGCACTAGAGCAGCCGCTAGAATACCTACACTGTGCAGTACAGCCACCTGCAGTACAGTTAAAATTCAATATGGAAAATGTTTGTTTAACCCAAAAGAAAGCAGGAAAAGAGGAATAGAGGAAGAAAAAATAGACTGGAAATGTAGAAAACTAACAGCAAAATGGTAGGTTTAAACCCCACTCTAATAATAATTACACTAACTATAAAGGGAATAAATAAGCAAAAGGCAGAAGTTCTAACCCTGGGGAAAAAAATTAAAACTCATATATTTGCTGTCCACAAGGGATAGACTTTAAATATAAAGACAGATGATGGATGTGAAAGGGTGGAAAAGATGTGCAAACTGGAAGCAAAGGGGAGCTGGTGGGGCTGTATGGGTACCAATTATTTAGGACAATTAATATGACCGGAGGGACAAAGAAGAGCGTTTCATAGTTATAAAAGGGTAGGTTTGTCATAAATACCCAAAAATTAGGTGCATAAATCTATATGCACCTAATAACAGAGCTGCAAAATGCAAGAAGGAAAAACTGACTAAAACTGACACATGGAAAATAGACAAATCACAACTGTAGTTCGAGACCCTAACATCCCCTTCTCAGCCACTCATAGAACAGCTAGACAAAAAATGGTATACTGTTACCTACATTGTGCTAACTGATATTAATAGGACCCCAGACTGCAAAATACACGTTTTTTCAGGCACACATGGAACATTCACCAAAAAAGACAACATGTTGAACAGAGAATCAAATCTTAATAAATTTAAAAAGATTGAAATTTTACAGAGTGTGGTCTCTTAAAAACAATAAGGTATCTAAAAAAAGCCCATATCACACTTCGTGATAAATCATGTATCAAAGAAAAAATCAGAAGGAAAATTGGAAATTGTTTAGAACTGAATGACAATGAAAATCCAGCATGTAAGGATTTGTGGGTGCAGCTCAAGCACTATTTATAGCATTCAATGCTTGTATTGAAAAAGGAAGGGGGCTGGCCCCATGGCCTAGTGGTTAAGATCAGCGCGCTCTGCTTCAGTGGCCCGGGTTCAGTTCCCGGGTGTGGACCTACACCACTCATCATCAGCCAGGCTGTGGCAGCGACCCACATACAAAATAGAGGAAGATGGACACAGATGTTAGCTCAGGGAGAATCTTCCTCAAACAAAAAGAGGAAGATTGGCAACACATGTTAGCTCAGGGTGAATCTTCCTCAGCAAAAAAAAAAAAGAAAGAAAAGAACAACAATCTAAGTTACAAGCTTAAAAAGCTAGGAAAGGAAGAGCAAATTAACTCCAAATCAAAAGAAGGACAGAAATAATAAAGAGTAGAAATCAGTAAAATATAAAATAAACAATAGAAAAAATTGCAAAACCAAATATTGGTTCTCTGAAAAGATTAATAAAATTGATAAACCCCTCGCAAGATTGATCACAAAAAGGAAAGAAAACACATATTATAAATATTAGGAATGGAAAAGGGGAATCATTGTAGATCCAACAGATATTATGAGGAAAATAAGGGACAACTAGAAACAAATTCATGCCAATAAATTCTACAGCTTATCTGAATTGGACAAATTCTTTGAAAAACACATCTACCAAAATTGATACAAGAAGAAATAGAAAATCTGCTTAGCTCTATTATGTATTAAAAAGATTTAATTCATTATTAAAAACATTCCTAAGAAGAAAACTCCTAGCCACAATGGTTTTACTGGTAAATTCCATTCAACACTAAAGGAAGAAATAACACAAATAGTACACAAACTCAGAAAATAGAGGGTGAGGTAATACAACACTTTCCAACTCATTTTATGAAGCCTGCATAACTCTGATACCAAAAATGTTACCAAAAAAGAAATTACTGACCAATATTTTTTTAAATTATTTTTTTGAGGAAGAGTGGCCCTGTGCTAACATCTGTTGCCAATCTTGCTCTTTTTTCTTTTTTCTCCCCAAAGCCCCAGTACATAGTTGTGTATCATAGCTGTAGAGTTGTAGCTCTTCTATGTGGGTCACCACCTCAGCATGGCTTGATGAGTGGTGAGTAGGTCCACGCCCGGAATCCGAACCGGCAAACCCCAGGCTGCCGAAGTGGAACGTGCAAACTTAACCACTGCGCCACCGGGCTGGCCCCTGACCAATATTTTTTTAATTTACAAAATATTACAATCCAGGGCCCGGCCCGGCGGTGTAGTGGTTAAGTTCGCGTGTTCCACTTTGGCAGCCCGGGGTTCACGGGTTTGGATCCCGGGCACAGACCTACTCACCACTCATCAAGCCATGCTGTGGCAGCAACCCATATACAAAATAGAGGAAGATTGACGCAGTTGTGAGCTCAGGGACAATCTTCCTTACCAAAAAAAATAAATAAATAAAATAAAATATTACAATCCAAATCCAATAATATATATACATGACTAAGTATAATTTATTCATGGCCAAATAGGATTTATTCCAGGAATGCAAGATTGACTTAACATTCAAAAATCAATCAAGGGATATACCGCATTAGTAAACAAAGAAGAAAAATTTATGGTCATACCAGGATATGAGAAAAAGTTTTTGACAATCACTCATTTGTAATTAAAAAAAAAAAAACTCTCAGCACACTAGGAATAAAAGGAACTTCTTCAATTGGATAAAGGGCATTTACATAAAATGTAGAGCCAATATAAATATTAATATTATCCAAGATTAGGTAAAAAACAGGACGTCAACTCTCACTATTTCTACTTGACATTAGAGTGAAGGTCGTTGCCAGTAATAAGGCAAGAGAAGCAGAGCATCAAGATTAAAAAGGAAAAAGTTTATTCTGTTTATTCTCAGACCACAAGATTGTTTACACAGAAAAACTAAGGAAACTACAAAACAAATACTAGAGCAGATCATGGCATTTCCGAAGGCCAGGCACCAGTGAAATACATAAAAATCAGCTGTAGTTCTCTAGACCATCAGCGAACAATTGGAAAATGTAAGTGGGTTTTAAACATCTCAATGGCATGATAGATTCTCTACACCAAGAACTACAAATATTGACCCAAGTAATTAAAGACCAACGTAAACAGAGAGAGATACTGTGATGGAAACCTCAATATTGTGAGGATGTTAAATCTCCCCAGATTGAGGTATAGTTTCAATGTAACTTCAGTCAAAACCAGTAAACTCAAAGCAACCTTAGTTTTTAGAGAAACTGACAAGAAGATTCTGAAATGTATGTGAAAATGCAGAGGACCTTAGAAGAGCCAAAACCATCTTGACAAAGAAGAACGTTGGACAATTCACACTGTCGGATTTTAAGACAGTGTGATATTACTGTAAGAACTGACCTAGGCCGCTCAGCCTCAGCACTACTGATATTTGGGGCCAGACAGTTCTTTTTTATTGGGGGCTCTCTGTGCCCTGTAGGATTTTGAGCGGCATCTCTGGCCTCCACCCACTAGATGATAGCAGCACCCTCCCCCAAGAGTGACAACCCAACATGTCTCCACACGTGGCCAGATGTCCCCTGGGAGGCAGAATTTCCCAGGTTAGGGACCACTCAGAAAGACAGAATAAATCAGTGTGACGGGAGAGTAACTCTAGCCATCAGAATTTAAAATTTCTGCTCATCAAAAGATACCACAAGAAAATGAAAAGGCAAGCACAGAGTGAAGGAAAATACTTGAAATACGTATCTGACAAAGGATTTGAATACAGAATACATAACGGACTCCTACAAAACAGAAATATAAAGAACCTAATAAAAATAGGAGAAAAAGTGGAAAAGTCACTTCACAAAAGAGGATATATGAATAACCAATAGTTATGTCATTAGTCATCCAGGAAATGAAAAGTAACCTTTAATGAGATAGACTTCCCTTCCACTACAGTGGCTTAAATTCAGAGGACTGACAGCAGAGAGTGCCAACGAGGACGTGGGTAGAGGTTACAAAAACTGAACATCTGTCAAAACTCATTGAACTGTACATTTGAGATCCGTGCATGTCACTGCATATCAGTTTTGTCTCAATTAATAAAAATATAATGGATATTTATTTTTCTGTTCCATGATTTCTATTTTAGAAAAAAAAATCATTTTCTTTTTGATGACTTCACCTAGGTTTGTTCTTTTCAAACAAAATTAAACAGTTGAAATGTTTTATTTGGACATAATCTCACATGGAAAAGTGGGGACCCCATCTGGTCAGCCCCTCGCTATCGGCTTCCCCCAGATGTGTCCTGAGACAGCTCTACTGAACTCCACAGCACAGAACCAGTCCCCCATCCCCCAGTCCAGGTCCTCTGAGGACAAATTGAATATGTTTGTTCAAATTAACCAAGTGCTACTATCTGCTGGGCGCCCATCTGAATGTCTTCTGTATAACGTCCCTGTTCAGTATTCACTAGACTCCGTGAGTTAAGTCCTGTTACCATCATCCTCATTTTGCAGATTCTCAGAGAGACGACGTAATTTATCCAGAGTGACACACGAGCGGGTAGTTGAGCCAGTGTTTGAACACGGGCCAACTTCACACACTTGCTTGGCCCCAAGCACAGATGGCCTCTGTGGCTGTGACATTTCCTCCCTCTGATGGCGAGGGCGCAGCCAACGCAGGGGCAGCGTCTTGTCCAGGGAAACTGAACCTGCTCGCCTTCTCTCTCTCCAACGTGTCTAGTTATCACTTTCTAAAAATAAATGCTCACATTGACTCATCCTCCCCCAAAAAGACTCACAGCCTTTCTCAAATTACCTCTACACTCTCTCCTCTTCCCTGACAAATTGGACAAATTGCTCAAAATTGTCAGTTTTACTGCTATTTTCTGACCTTCACTTCCTGCAATCTGGTTTTGGCCCCAAATCCACCCAAACCATTTCTCCAACGGTCTCTCATGACCCCTCATTGCCCCATCTGGGTGACACTCACACCTCCGCCTCATCTACATGTCTACACCTTCGCGTTCTCATCAGCACATTTGCCCTAAGCACATTCTTCCTAAGTCCCTTAAAACCAGCAGGTCCAAATCAAACTCATGTGCAGTCTCCAAAACTCATTCCCCTTCCAGGAGTGTGTTCTATCTCTGTTAAGAAAAATCTGGAAGCCTTGGAATCGTCTCAGTTATCTCTTTCTCCCTCAGGGCTACATCCTATCCCTTCCTGACTGCCCTCGATCCTTCCATCTCTAACGTGGAACTCCCCCCAGCCCGGGTTTGCGTTGCTTCTCACCGGGTCTGTCTGGACAGTGGCCTTTGGCTTCACTCTCCCAGCCTCTGAGCCCACAGACCGAGAGCTTCCTGAGCTGCCAGCTCAGAAACCCTGGTCAAGTGCTCGTGGTGCTTTCCTGTTGCATATGGAGGAAATTTCAGACTCCTTAGAGTGGTCTGTCTTTGCAAACTTCTCTCCCAGCACATGTTCCCCAGCACCGACCACGGCCCAGCCGCGCCAGGCAGCCCCGCCACCTCCGCGCTGGCCTGTCTGCACACCTCATGTATGCGTCCCCAACACAGGGAAAGAGAACATGCCTCATTCATAGCGTTGCCAGATTTAAGAAATAAACACATGGGATGCCCAGTTAAATTTGAATTTCAGGTAAACAGTGCATTTTTTAGCATAAGTATGTGCCACGTGGGACATATTTGGACAATATTGGGAGCATACTGATACTAAAGAAGTACTTGTTGTTCATCTGAAATTCGAACTTAGCTAGGTGTCCTGTGTTTCATCTGGCAGCCGTGTTCATCCGTCTTGTTGTCTTCCAGCCTCTAGCTCTGTTCCTGGCACACTGCTCAAGAAAGATCTGCAGAGTTAATGGGATGGTGCGAATGCCTTTCCACGGAGGGGTTGCTGTTCAGTGAAATCATAAACACGTGAGGAGCAGAGGAAGGAAAACAGAGCATTGAAAGGAGGCACAAAAGGGGCAGTGCAGGGAGTGAGGAGAAACCCCGTCAGTGGACAGAAAATTCAGGGACTCTGCTAATGCCCTGTGGACACGAGCCGTGTCTGCCCCGAGTGCATCCACATATGTGGAGCGAGGTGATTCTTCCAAGACCCTCCTAGCCTTGCAGCGAGGTGCAAGAGCCCTGATTCTGAGCCTATGTATGTTACCTGTTCTGTCTGCAAAGCCTCCATACAGGGCGGGAAGTTCCGCATTGTCCCCAGGGAGAGGGTCTACACTCGGTCCCCGTGTGCCCAGTCCTCCGTGTGACTTCAGGGTCTGAGTGTGCGTATTATCACCAGCTGACACCCAGCTCAGGGTGAACGCCTGAGGCCTCGCTGTCACACTGTGGGTGTCACACTGAAGGTGAGGGGTTTGTCCTGACCTCAGACCCCTGCTCCAGGACCTCATGGCAGCAAGCCTGTGAGCCCTTTGGGGTCCCTTTCCTGATCTGGGGAGAGATATGTACGTGTCAAGGTGCACAAGGCAAGTGACAGAGCCTGGTCCAGGGTGAACTATGTTAGTGCTTCTATGACTGCGTTCTGAAAAAGGTCTCCCAGCACTTTCTAGCACCCAGCTTACTGAGCACATGCCCCTTATCCACTGCTTTCTCCTTGTGTTGCATTTAGGAAGCTCTTGGTGGCACATCACTGTCGTCCTGCCTGGCACTGGCTCAGAGCAAAGGTGGTGCAGAGTGTGAAGGAGCAGATCCCAGAGGACGGAGTCTCAGCTGGTGCGGTCCTCAGGGAAGGGACGTGGGGACACCCAGCAATGTCCTCTACCTGCAGTTAGGTGTTGACATGGTTTTCCACTCAAAACACGTGACTAGGGAACAAGCTTGTTTTCATCTCCTGTGAATGTACTTATAGCTTAGTGGACATTTTTAGTCTAAATATGGGAAAAATCTGGAAAAAAAGCCATTTTCTGAATTCAGGAAATTAATTGAGAGATTATGTGAAATGTGTACTGAAATACATTAGAATAGCTTCCATTTTGTAGGAGGAATATTACACACACACACGCATACACAGACACACACACACACACACACACACACACACACAGCATCTCTCAATCCCCAATGTAGCTTAGAATGTTCCCTTTTCCACTTAATGCCGTGGAGGAAAGACAGTTTCTCATATATGTAGCCATTCCTGTCAGATTCCGTTTAGAGAAATGGAAAGATGCCCCCAGTATTTGGAATGAACACGTTTAGTATGAAAAAATTGTTTTCTTATATTTGTTCTTCATATAACCTGCATAAAATCTTCACCACTTTTCTAAGGTGATGAAGATAAAAGGATGGTTTATTTTGTCTAGATTTTCAAGTTATTTATGTAGATCTGAACACCTTAATGCAGAGGCCCGGGGAGGCACATATTTTGTTATGTAAATTTGATTTTACAATGAACTGAAGTCACAGAAGAGGTTTGTGAGCCTACGATTCAGCAAACAACTCTGGAACAATTTTCAGATAGAAAGGAAAAAGGAAAATACTAGGAAACCTATTATTCTCTTTTGTACAACTACTTTTTCACTCTCCTAGCATCCCAAAATAGATGTCCAGTCTCATTCATGCATATATGACTGTCCAATGAGGGCATCACTGGAAAGGGAAAAAACTAGAAAAAAATGTTTCTCTGTTATTCTAGAAAATTTTGTATGGTTTCCTTTTACAGTTTTCTGGGCTACCACCTAGTCTATACATGAGAATATGTTTCCATCCCTGACAACTGGGTGCCAACGTAGGAATTATCATGCTGAGGGAATAACTAAGAGGCTTAAAGGGAATTTAAAATGATGTGGGAATCCCAAGGATGGGTTTCTGAGGAAGAGCAAGGAAGCATCCCGGAGCGAGGTGCCTGGGTCCGGGGCCAGAGTTCTGCAGGAGGAGGCAGCCCTGCCCTCACACTGCTGGCCTTGATGGCGTCTCCCAGTGTCAGGGTCTGATTTTCAGTCTCCAGCTCTGTGATTTATGAGGATAGCTGGCCTTGGACACTATACTATAAAATGCTAAACCATTGTAATAAAAAAAAAAATCTATTAAGTCTAATGAGGCTGAAGATGGGGGTTTTTTTTAACTATTTAAAATAGACAGTAACAGAGGATGGGGACCTTTTGGGCTCTTTGCATCTGTGACTCAGCAGCTGTGATCTTGGGGCCAAAAGCATGAATTCTGGAGCCAGACATCCTGGGCCCAGAGTCTGGCTCTGCCCTTTGCTCTGTGTGAGCCTGGGAGATTGACTCAGCACTGCTGTGCCTCAGTCTCCCCGTTTGCACGGTGCGATTATGAATGGCCCTACCTTATGGGATTCCCATGAAGAATGAATGGGTTAGTACAACATAAAATGCTTACAAGGTACCCAGCACAACAGTATGCAGCAAATGTCAACTATTGTGAGTCTGTTTTTAAAGAAAAAAAAAATGTTATTCGCTTTCTACAATGGCGACTTTTCTTTATGTGGCATACTCAATTTTGGAATAAAGAGAATCATTGGGCCTTAGAATAGATAGTTTAAACATAGAATCACAAAATATACTAAATCACATGTGAATGCCATCCAACAGCACCAAAAGGGTCATTTGCCATGTTCTGAGGATGTCCAGGCACGGGGCTAACAATGGTGGGGATACAGAGATGAAGACGACACAGGGCCTTCTTAGAGGGACTCTCAGCCTGGGAGGCACCTTCCATGTGAGAATATTAAATGATGCCATGGCAGTATTAATCAGAAAGAGAGCTATATTGGAAGAAAATAAGAGGTCAGTACTAACTTGTAGAAATGCAAGGTGTGAAACCAGCGATTTCAAGGAAACATAGAAGGACAGGGGAGATGCAGAAAGTTTAGGTTTTTGCAAAGACAGAAGTGAGGCCACGCATCTGAGGGTCAGGGCAGCCACCTGAGGCTGCGACGCTCATGCCCTGCACGTGGGGCTGGATTGAACACACACACAAACACTCGTGCAAGTGGGGCAGACTGTGTCACATGCAGGGTCTTACCCTGCTTACCAGGCCAACGTGAGCCCCAACACACGACAATCTCAGGTGTTGGTGGCATCATCCACTCCCGTTGGACCCCTCCAGTTCTATGTGGGACAACCTGGTGGCCGTGTGTGGGTGTTTGCTAACCTGTCTTGCTGTCTTGCTGGCGGTCAGCCCTGGGATCCACAGAGGAGCAGAAGGGACAGCGCCCACTGCTGGTGCCGTGCAGGCCACATCCCAGGCCTGAAGCTGCGAGCAAAGAATGACGAGTCAGGGCCAAGGTTCTTCATACTTCTTTCCATGCCAAGATTAGAGCCGGCCTGAAGCTCATTTCTTCCCCATTTTCTTTTGTCTGTTTTGAGTGGGAGGAAGGGAATTAGGAGCTGGAATGTGTTACACACCTGGTCTTAAAACAAAAATTATCATGATATTTTATAATATAAATTATATTCCATTAATATATAAAATATATTAATTATTAATTTTAGCAGGAATAGTGACTTCAGATCTATGAGAAGTGGGCTTTACTTAACCAGAACTTATATTGAGCTCATTTTTTTCTCTGCTGTCCCATTTTTAAAAAAAGAAGTAAATCACCGAGAAAACAATTTACATCAAGAGTTTACTTTGAAAATTGGGAACTCTCTTAACCAGCTGACCCAGGAGTCAGAATCAGCAGCCAAATATTTACAGACATTTTTATGTACAGGCCAGTGCAGTGATCCTCTGTAATGGTCCCGTTGTGATCCAAAATGGGAAAAAAGAGTAAGTAATCCTTTCTGTCCCTATCACTCCAGTGTTTGATCAAATAAAATGAATTCTTACTAGATTGTGGAAAGATTGTCACCAAAATTTGACAGGAAAGAGTTCAAGTAGCAAGAAATTTGAGCAAGCTGAGCCTCCGTCTGCCACACTTCCCCCGTATGTTAACATGTCACAAAGTAGCAAGAAGGGAAACCAGAGGACACCGATTTTTAGGGGAGTTTGGAAGAAAATGATCATCGTGATAACGAGTGGATTTGATTTCTCAGTCTGCTCATTCCGTCTGCCTCTATTGCATAATCCAGACAACTCTGCGTAAATTAAAACTGAGGGCAAGCCTTTATTTTTTCTCCTGTTTTTCTGAGTGGGTCAAGTTGCCAAAAGCTAGCGTGATCTTTGTGAGACTCTCCCAGGTTTTTGGCTTGAATTCGGGAGCCGGGTTTGCTATGATGCCGTGTGAGTTACCAGGCTTTCAGCACTTTTTTTTTTTAATGTGCAATGATCCTAATTCCACTACCTGGCCATAAAAAGTCAGGTTTCAAAGCAATTTTCCAAAAAGCCTCCCCATTACCGTGATGAAATTCACATTTGTAACTGTGAACCTCAAGAGTATTTACGTGAGGCCAGGGATTCGTCAAAAGACAAACATTAGCGGGACATTTGACGACAGCCTCTTGGCGTTGGCTCGAGTAACTCTCGCACCTTTGCCCTTCAGTGGATGTTCACAGGACGCCTTTTCTCTTCGTTTCTTTTCTCCTACAGCCAGAGCTACCTGCAAGCAGCAGGGGACGTGCCCACTGGCCACAGCCTGGACCCATCTGCCAACTACAACTCCCCGAAGTTTCGCTCCCGGAACCAGAGCTACATGAGAGCTGTCAGCACCCTGAGCCAGGCCAGCTGTGTGAGCCAGGTCGGGAATTCTCTCCTCCCTCTTGCCTGGGGTCCAGCCTTTAAACCATGTCCTCACAGACGTCTCCCTGCTAGGGAGGCGGTGGCCCAGCATATTTTAGGGGAGGGCCATGAGCAGACGTGAAATTCCTGCCTGGAAGTATTGGGCTGATTACAAACCCGTGAACTTTATAAGATTAATTTTTCTGACATTTGTAACTACGTCTTCCCTACACTGATCTCCTCTCGGTGAGGAATGACTGATCTGCTGGCCACCTCAGCCTCCTTTGTTGATTAGCTCAGGCTGTCTTCCTTTTCCCAGGTTTTCCCAATAAAAGGGGGCCAGGGGGACAGCTCGATGGTGACCAGGCTCTGACTGCAGTGGCTTTCCATCATGTCCTCCCAACTGAACCTCTGAAGTTCAGTGAGAAGAGTTGGAAGTACACTGTGGAGCCTGGTGTCACTCAAAGAACTGTGTTTGTCAGGCTCACAGGGCTTATTTCTCTCTAGGCAGTGTGGCCCCAGGTGGGATCTGGGGTCCCCACGTGAATGGCAGTGTCTTAATCAGGCCCAAAGGCATGGCTGACTGGGAGAAGGAGGAGCCCAGCATGCGTTCCCCACCCCCCCGTTTTGAACTGTTGAGAATACACCACAGCAAAATGAGCAGTAGCTGGTACCTCTAATCACCATATGTTGGAGGATAAATATGAATTGAATTTTTTAAATTTTAACTAAACAGGTTGCTTACTAATTTTAACTGCCTTTAAAAAATAGTGCTTTAGCTACCCTTGAGTTTTTCAGGCTTGCACTTAATGCTTTCTCCCACTTATTGGAGAGTAGCTGCTCTCAGCCAGAGACCTGGGCTCAGGTCTGCCTGAGCCCCTCTGCCCCTCTGCCTCTGACGCCCTGTTAGCCTGTGAAATTCCTTAACCAGCGTGAACTTTTCTTTCCTCATCAATGGAGAGGGATACCTCCTGTGTGGCATTGTAAGAAGAAATGATGTAACAAGTGCAATGGATAGCAGAGTGACAGAATAGCTGTCTAATGAATTTTGGATATTATTATGTAAAGAGTTCAGCAAATAGTAAGCACTCAATAAATGATAGCCATTATTATTGCTAGTAGTACATAATTCTGAGTACTAAACACCCACCCCGTTACAGAAGCACTATGAAGTTTTGGTAGCTTGCCAGAGGTTAAATAAGCTGAAGTCTCTTGTGCCACAGGCTTTAAATTCCTTTTAAACAATAGTCTGCTCATTTTACAGTTTTTTCTCATCAGAAAGTTGTACTCTGGACTTTTTCTACTAAACTGTCTGGGTTTTTCCTGTTTCACAGCTCAAGCAAGATACGACCTCTTTAATTGATCATTTAATCTAGCATTTAATAGAAAAATGCTATTTTTCTTTTAAAAATAGGATTAAGTTTACATCTGCAGCAAAGAGAATTCCATTGACTCTTTTATTCCAAGGACAAGAACAGACCATTCCTAACCCTGCACACCAGGGCCATCCCGGCTTAGCACCGAAACCCCCCAGCCCTGGGCCAGTGGGGACCCTTGGTCACCCTACAGTCCAAACTCGAATGCCCCCCTGCAAATCATAATATGAACAACAACAGTAGCAACAACAGATCATCAGCAACTAGACATTGTAACTGTTGAATTAACTGAGGCCGCATTCTATCTCAGCAGAGAGGAAGTCCAAGATGGTTTTAGGAGAAAGTAAGTAACAGAGAAACTGAAGACGATACATTTTAACTACTCTCTCCAGCGCCTGGAGAAGGACCTTCAAGGTAGACTTCCTTCTCTTAAAGATGTCAGCTTCTCTTCCAATTTATATCACCTCGTTTACCAAAATACAACTTTTAAAATCAGAGGTAACCCAGTCAGTGTTTTCAATAGAGGGGTAGAGAGATTTTACCACAGCTGTGAGCGGTTTCTCTGTGTTTTTCATTTGCTCTCAACAAATAAGTTTCAATTAAATGTGTTCCACACCTCTTCCAACGCTCTTAAGAAAGCTTCAGAGGTTCTCTGGGGTTCATCATCATTATTTTGAGGAAACATAAGCCACATACTAGTATCCTCAACCTCATGCTTTTGGTGAACCTGAGCTGGGATCTCCAAAAATAAGTCAGTAAAAATAACTGTTCTCATGTCTTTTTCTATCTGAAAAGATTCATCATTGTAAATAATAGCAAAGCAGACAAGTTGGGTGTTTGGGGGTTTCATTTATTTTAATAACTTTGACATTTGGAATTCTAAGTCATTCCTATAGCTGAGTTCTATGATACGACTTTAAATTGAACTCAACTTTTAATTCTGAAAATATACATATATAGTTACTTAAAATAGTCCTGGAACCTTGACAGTGGGTTGGGCCGTTTCACACCTGGAAACAAACTTGTAGTAATTCAGTATCGGACCCTGCCCATTGTGACCTGCCAATTCCAGGAGGAGGAGGGCAGTTCCCAGGGACAGAGGATGATGCAGTTGGGGGGACACACCTGGGAACCCCTCAGTGTCCTTGAGACACTTGAATTTGGTAGCTGAAACTGTTAAAATTACACTTTTTATCTTTAATACTCAATTTTTTCTCATGTACAAAAATGAAATTAAAAGTCTAACTGGGGTCTTGTGAGATTTCCTTATCTCTAAGCCATTTCTTGATTTGAACTTCGTTAGTTTTGGTTTCTTTGAGCTCATGAACCTGGGAAGAATACGTTTAGGTGATTTAAGTGCTCTGGCTGATGTCGTGGGATTTGCCAACAGTGAACATTCAGGATGGCACGTGGAACTAGCACCTGGAGTTTGAAAAGCATGCATGAAATTACAAGTTCTTACTGACCAGCCAGAGGAATTGGTTTTGTTCATTTACCATAAAATTTCTTACCTGGGGGAATCTCACTGAAAATGCTAGAACTCACCTTAAAACTATTGCTATTCCGGAACCATCGGCAGATGCCTCAGCAGCTCTGCAGCCCCTATTTCAGCAGGTGGTACGTCTAGAGCCCTCTGGGCCACCTAGTCATTGCTGGCCTTTCTCAGAGCACTCTGGGATTTACCAATTTGTCAGTTCATCCAACAGGACCGTACATGTCGTTTTTATTCTCAGAACGATGTTCCCTCAAGTTTCAGAGGATGCAGCTGCGTTTCTCTTGTGACTTATGCTGCGGCATCTTGCTCATAGTGTGGCGCTCTGTTCATGTCTATACAGCTAAGTCTACGCCTCAGATGGAGTGGTGCCCACATGCTGCATCTCCCTTAAATGCACTCAGGACAGTAGGCTGTAAGATGCTCTAATCTTCCCCTTGTTTGGTAAATAACGAGGTAACAGTGGTCTGGTCCGCAGAGGCCTACAGTCTGTCAGTTACTGTCATCAGGAGCCACCCAGGGGGCGTGACCGGCCTTGTCCCACCCACAGACGTGACACTCAGTGTGTTTACTGGAGCCCCTTCTGGGCTGTGCTGGGACTTGGGGATGGAGTGGACTGGGACACACAAACAGCAGCCGTGAAGGAACCAAGACTCAGAGCAGTGACCTGTCTGCCACCAGACAGGGGCAGAGTGGGGATTCGTGTCCCCGCCCCGGCAGACCCCAAGGTTACCCGCAGAGAGAGCAGGCGGCACCAGTATCCCACTGCTTCCTGCCGGCCTCGTGCCCCTCCACACCGAGCAGCTTCCTTTCCTGCATGGCGTTCCCACTCCCCACATGGAGGGTCTGAGTCCTACCCCAAAGGGTCACACAAGTGCCAGCTGCCCAAATTCGCTGGTGTTTCTGGGGACAGACACTCATCAGCTCCAGGCCTCTCCAGGCAAGCCGGCAAGAACACACCTCCCTTATTCTTTCAGGATGCAAGGTGGCAGGTGTGTCCAAAAACTAGTTTCGCTGTCCCCAGACCTTCCACTGCCTTCTTACTGCAGGAAGGGGATGGAGACCCCAGAAGGGAGAGACCGTACCGGGACCCAGTGAGGAGGCCCCGGCCATGTTCCTACAGAGCGTTGCCCTGACCCTTTTCCCCCGTTAGGATGTATTTCTCGTCACCTATTCAAACCCTGATTATCATTCTCTACGCCTCCACACCTGATTCGCAGAGTTTCTATAACCTAATGAACCTGTAGTGTTAATTGAGTTTTTTTTTACTCCCGTGTTTGGATTCACAATGTGGCCATTGTGACTAACATGTGCAAGAACCTGCGACGTGGTCACTGTGACAGCTCACGGGATGAAAAACGAAATCATTCCAGAGGCCGAGTGCAGAACGTGAAGCTGCGCTTCTGGTCCCTGCTGTTATCTTCCTGAGCACGGCGTCTCCCACCTTTCCCGAAGCTCAGCCCGGCGAATCCTTCTAGGTCACCGTCGCTGTGACAGGCTCTGTGTTTACTTCATTTCTGCTCATCCACAATTGGGGTAATTCCGACCACCTGCTCCGTTTCCCTGGGAGCCAGGAGAGCTCAGGGACGCCGCAGACTTTTGATGTGTGGGCGGGTGGCAGTGCTGGAGAACTGAGTACGGGGGCCACTCTCTGCATCCTCGTCTCAGGAAAGACGTTCACCTTCCTCAGTTTCAGATCATGCCATTGTCTCATTCTCTTCCTTTCTCTTTCTCTTTAAAAAGCTGTTTCAGCATGATCATAGCCTCTTTTTCTGTGATGCATCCTTTTTTTACGTTATGGTAAAATATACATAACATAAAATTTGCCATCTTAACCATTTTTAAGCACACAGTTCGGTAGTGTTAAGTACATTCACATTGTTGTGCAACCATCGCCCCCATCCATCTCCAGAACTTTTCCATCTTCCCAAACTGAAACTCTGTCCCATTAAACACTCCCTCCCCATCCCCTCCCCCGGCCCCTGGCACCACCACCTACTTCCTGTCTCTGGATTTGACTCCTCTAGGTCCCTCATGAGTGGAATCCTACAGTATTTGTCCTTTTGTGTCTGGCTTATTTCACTTAGCATAATGTCTTTAAGGTTCATCCATATTGGAGCATGTGTCAGAATTTTCTTCCTTTTTAAGGCTAATATTCCATTGTGTGTATCTACCACATTTTGCTTATCCATTCACCTGTTGATGGACACTTGGGGTGTTTCCACCTTTTAGTGATTGTGAATTACGCTGCTATGAACATGGTGTACAAATATCTGTTCGTGTCCCTGCTTCCAAGTTTTGTGAATAAATACCCAGAAGGGGCATTGCTGGATCATAGGATAATTCTATGTTTAACCTTTTGAGAAACCACCACACTGTTTTCCACAGTGACTGCACCATTTTGCATTCCCACCAGCTGTGCACAAGGGTTCCGGTGTTTCCACATCGTCACCATGTCGTGCTTGCTCTGTAAATGTCATCTGTCGTGACCTCAGAGAAGCGCACTCTCGGCTGTACATAGAGCTCTCTGCCACAAGCAGGACGGTCACCCTTCTCCTCCTGTCATCCTCATCATTTCCCCAGTTTTCTCTGCTGTGCTTCCTTGGCGTCCACATTCTCTAGAAGTGGTCCAAGTTGCATTTCTGAGTTTACAGTTCACAAAAGAAGAAGTAGGATGCTTCACACCACACTGATTGTTTCCATAACTTACCCCATTGGCTTAATGTCCCTGTGGGACATCTCCAGGGGACTGAGCCACGATGTGAGTTCCGATGTGATATTATATCCACTTTTCCAAATCTCCCTCAGGCTCGTGAACAAATCAGCTCTCGGAAAGCAGATTGTTTCAATTCCTTTCTAGACCAATTTGAGATCCTTCTCAACTACTTTTTATTTGTTTGGAAGAAAGTCACCTTCATTTCTAGAACCTCACTGATAAGTTTGTGTTGCCAGAAGCACTAGCCAAATGGTCCTTGCCGAAATTTTAATCCTTTGTTTGTAAAATGCACGTACAAGTTTAATAGCTTCTCTTCTTAAAGGAGAGAGCGCCTGGACCCAGGGTGGGTTTGCAGAAGGGTCTACACTGGAACCCCGCATCTGGGTGCTGGCAGATGCCCACGACATCGCTCAGATATGGGCCTTCTCAAGTTGTCTAACGTGGATCTTTGACATAAATGACAAAACGATCTGAGGCTTTTTGACATAATTCCACATAAGGGGAAACTTAGGTTGAAAGGAATCTGTAGTCCAGAAAATGTCATATTTCAAGTGTTTCTGATATGTTTCACTCACGAGGTACCTGAGGGTCTCATGATGGGAGCGCATGGTTTGTCTTCGCTCTGAATTTGTCTGTCTCTGCCCAACATCAGGAACCCTCAAACCATCCAGATGAATGCAGTGCCCATTCATTTTTCTCTGGTCTTTTTTGCCCGCACAACCTAAAGGTTCTCTTTCTTACACTGTGGCTTCGGGCAAGCAGCCCTGCCTTTCGGTCCCCTCAGCATCCTCCTCCGTCATCTCCAGAATAGTGACTGGGTTATGCTCGCTTGGATTTGTCGAGTGAAGGAGCCATTCTTCCAGCATGTAAACCATCTCCGGAAAACTGAGAGAAGCCACGTAAATTATCTCAGGAAAACCAGAGAAGCCATGTGCAGGTCCATTAGGCATTTAGAGAGGGCAGAGGGTACCATGTTTTGTTTTCCCTATTAAAGAGGAAATCAGATTCTTTTACCTGCTTTTACTCTGTGAACAATTAGAGGAAAAGAACTAATCTATTTATCTATCAACATAATCCAGGTGTTGAGGAAGTTGTCAGTGACATTTTAGGCAGGGGAATGGTACAATCGGACGTGCCAGCCTGAGACAGAGACGGGGTCATGAGAGCCAGGGGAATGTGGTGGGAAGAGTGACTCAGTGCCCGATAGCAGCAGGGGAGTTTGGAGTGGAGAATCCATCTGATTGTGGAGATGAGTCCAGGTTTCGGGGCTGGGCTCCTCTGTCAGCCCAGGCGGGAGGGACGGGCCACAGACAAGGTGGAAGGAAAGAGGAGGCCTCCTGCACTCCATGGGCACCGTGCCCTGCCACGTCCCCTCAGCTCTGACTCTGCTTCACATGCCTTCCCTCCACCAGCCTCCGCCCTTGCTTATCAGTCTCACTAACAAGCATCCCGGATCTGCTGACATGCTAACATACATAAGATGCACTCAAGGGACATGCCCAAATGTGGCAGTTCTGGAGGAGGGTCATTTATCAGTCTCGCAGGCGTAAATCACCCCCTGGAGCCGCTGACTGCTGCCCAAGAACCGGTGGGCCCCTCGTCCTCAGGCCCGTGGGCAGATACATGTTACCCGCCCAGTTTCAGCTTTTCATCCTTAAAATTCTCATTTCTCCTCCCACCCTGTTCTCTTCGACCTTGTATTAGCACTGTATTTCACTTCACTGGATTTCCATTTGAAACCTCTAGATTTGGCTCATGGGAAATACCTGAGTATTTCCATCTAGAAACCTCAGGGAAAGTGTGTCCCCCCCAGGTCATCGACCCCGCGCAAAGGCCCTTCCACTCACCTGGCGGTCAAGCCTGTGTGTGCAGGTCACTTGAGATCCCCCGGTATCCGAAGCCTTGATAATTTTTTTTAAATATAATTGGAACTTTTAGGTTCCCAAGTTGACTCTATACCTGGAAATTAAATCGCAAGCTTGAAATTAATTGCTTTACCTGCTAAACTATCAAATGAAGTGAATGCACTAATAACCCAGGCTGAAGAAGAAAAAGAACAAAACTGGAATGTAGGTGATGCAACATGTTGTGTGTGGACAGAAACACCCGTCCAGCCATTTCTCTCTCATCTGGACCTGGGATTATGCTGCTTCCTGGGGAGAAGGATATGGCTTATTGACACATTTGTGGTTAGTTTCCAGGGCAATGAGTAGAAACGGACTAGAGTACCTTCTACTACTTCAGTGTGTGTTCACGCACTCCCTCAACCCCCAGAGCTGCCTGGCTGTACGCAGCCTGGGAAGGTGAAGGAGGCTTTTGGAAAACACGGGAAGAGGGAAGGACTAACATTTTGAACACTTACTTTGTACCAGGTACGGTGCTCAACTTTTAAACACCTTGTCTCTCTTAACCTTAGTCGTAACTGCCAGCTGTCCTTTAAAGCTTTGCCTTGGGGGATCCATAGGATTTCAAGCGCATCTTGGAATTGGCAGTTTACCTTAGTGTTTTGTTAAGTAGTAACCTAATAAGCTATTTTCCAAGCTTGGCAGATTCCCAATGCTGATTCAATCTAACTGTGCTGAAAATATAAGACTGTAAGTGAAGATCGGGGTGAATTTTGTCCTCTCTCATTCTGTCGTAACATGGCCGTGATCACACTGGCTGGATCCCGCCATCAACTGTGCTGTTGGTTGTTCTAGATGAGTGAAGCTGAGATCAACGGGCAGTTCGAGTCGGTGTGTGAGTCGGTCTTTAGTGAGGTGGAATCTCAGGCCATGGCCGCCCTGGACCTCCCTGGCTGCTTCCGGACGAGGAGTCACAGTTACCTTCGAGCCATTCAAGCTGGTTACTCCCAAGATGATGAATGCGTTCCCGCGATGACGCCCTCCGACATCACCTCCACCATCAGATCCACAGCAGGTAAGGGAACGCCCCCTCTGGAAAACGTGCAGGTGTGCGTGAATCTTCATCCTAGAAGGAGCGGAGCGCACCTTTACCACAGGTACAATTTACTCTCCAGACATTTGTAACTTTACCAAATTGTGTTGCTTACATTGTCATATTCTGCAGTGATGTTTTGAAACATTTCTTTCATAATCTTTCTTTTTCTTAGAATGAAATCTACTACTTATAAGTTTCTTTAAAATAATCAAGTATAACTTTTATATAGGAAAAAAAATTTAAGTGCTGACATTGGAAAGGTGATTGTGTTTTAAATTATCCAAGTTTAGTAGATTGTGGTAAAGCTTCAGCTAACTAGCATTGACGCTTAGGCTCCTTTGTAGCAGTGTCCAGCCTGACTCTGTGTTGCTTGGTAAGCAGATCCATAAACGTGATTCATTGCTGCAAAGCAGATCGATCGTTAGTGTAAATTCACTAATCATCTTCTCACTCTGCAGATTCAATGTCACAGCTTCCTTCAGTTCTTATGGAAAACCATATTCACCCATTTGAAAATTTACCACCTAAACTAAATACCACTGCCTAATATATCAGTGTAATGTTATTATTTATATAACACAGTGAATATACATGGTCTGGAGAAACCCATAAAACACAGCAAGCGAGAAACGCTGCCAAGCTACGTAGAAGGGCAGAGCAGAGAAGCTTGGACACCAGCAGTGCTGAGCGAGGTGGTCTGAGTATTATCAAATTTGGATGCTGTGGACGTATCGGAGATATTAAGGGACCATTCTGAGAAGAAACAGAAAGAACGTGGTTCCTAATAAGTAGCACTTGGAACAGAAGGCGAGGAGAGACAGTGGACGTTCAGAGAGGAGTGCATCCCCATTCCATAGACAGAGCTTGGTTTGTTCGAAGCTAAAGCATTAGCAAGAATCTGGGGAGATTACAAGTAATTACAGGTTGCAGAACTCGTGTGCTGTCGTGGCACTCTGGGAGGAAAACATGTCATGGTGTAGCCCATAGATGTGAGAGGATGTGCTGGGTTCAAACCCTGATCCATCACGTCCACACTTGAGATCTTAGCTGTGTTAACCTTCCTGATTCCCGGTTTTCTGAGGTGTTCAAAAGAAGCACTAGCTGTGAAACTGTGTCAAGGAAGCCTCGTGATTGGTTTCCAGAGAGAGCTGTGGGTCCTCGTGATCTTTTTATGTTGCTTTGTGCACCCGGGCGGAGGTTTTTTGCTACTCTGGGGCTAAGCCTTGGGGGGGGGGCCTCGGGAGAAATGCCCCGGATCTGGGCACTCTGTTCTCAGCACAGCTCTGTGGGAGCAGAGAGGGCAGTGCTGCACCTGTTCCCTGGGACACCGCGGGGCTGCCAGTCTCATCCAGGTGCCACCGTGAGGCAGTTTGTGGGGGGCGGGCTCAGCCTCTGGCGCTCCCCTCAGCTGTCCTGTCTCGTTTGCTCCCTCCCCTCGGCGAAGTCATGGACCACCTCTCATGCTGTGCCCTTGGTGAAGAAGAAATGTGAAAAACGAGCAAATCTGAAACTTCAAGAAGTAACGAGCTTTACCATCATCGCGTTTTAAAAAACACTTTCAGAGATCATTGCTGATAAATTCTCCAACATTTGTTGAGTATCTCTTATGAGCGAGTGACAATTAAGCAGTTGCACAGGCTTCAGAAATGCTTCGGAACAATAATTACTTCGTAGAAAATGACTTTATTGTTTGTAGAGCTGTCATTATAGGGAGAATAAAAAGAAATGGAATTCATAGAGATAATACAAGAACCAGTGCCAAATTCAGACGACAGTTCTAATTTATGTACGTATTTTACCAAGCGCGTTTTTGTATTCCCAAAACGTCTGCACCAAATAAATTACAAAAAATGTTTCTCTTCAAAGTTTCTACTGGATCTTGGCCTAGTTATTGAGGACAAATTTCCTCTAGACTATTGAGGGGGCAGACTTAGGGAACAGTCTGAGAGTCAGATGAGAGAAGAAATGGAGGACAGGGCTTACTCAGCACTGTCAGGGGCAAGCGCCGTTTTGAAGAAATGCAAGTGCAGGTGGTTCATTAATTCCTCCCTTCCCCTGTTTCACTCTGAGCATCGCACATTAAACGTTTATAATCTTTGTTTCCTAAACAGAACTGAGATGTCATGCAGCAATAGTCTACTTGATAAGATCGTGAGAAATACCAAAGAGATGAAAAGGCTCTATCTGGAAAAATATAGAAAAAAACAAAAGTATGGAGAAAAACTCTCCACGTATCCAGGCTGTGAACGCCCACTTATTATCAGAGCTGACCTTCCCGTTCAATTCAGAGCCTCCTGTCGGTGAGGCAAAACGGGATTTTCATAATTTTGTATCAAAATACTTGGAAGATCATAAACTAACACTAACATTTAATAACTGTCCCTTGTTGATGTGTGTGTGTGCGCACGCGCGCACAGAGAGAGAGATGATTTTGACAAATCGATTTCCTTTCTGTTTCTAAAACTAGCTCTTGAAAATAATTCCAAAAAAGTTATTTTCAAAGACATTCACAGTGATGTGGAAGAATAAGATTTATTTAAATATGGGGATTTTTTTTGCATACTTGAAAAATAGAAGGTGGTGTTATTAAGTTGTCTCACCTTGTATAAATGCAAACATATAATTTTAATATTCATATAGTAATAATTAAATATCAAATAAATGCATGAAAGGTTTGTTAAGAATTTTAAGATATATATTAGGCATTCTGGTTTAACCTGGACAGGTTGATGCTGCAGTGAAGGTTTTGCTTATCTGGGGAACCTGAGCCCACTGGTTTTTCCCTCAGCCCTTAAAGGCATGTGGGGATTCAGCTGAAACAGGCCCTCTTACTCTAATCTCCAGGGAACTCAACAGAACGAGAATACACTGCCAGGCAGGATGACCCCCGACCATAAACATCTCTCCCTCCCGCTGTTTCTTTCATTATGAGGAACACCACATATTGATTAGGGTCCTCTCCTCAAGTGAAGTGGTTCTGAAAACATCTAACTTTCATTTCACACATGGTTTCTTTCTCATCTGTGAAATGATTTATCGGATAGATTTACTTGTCTCAATATGCGTTTCACCCGATTTTTCTAGGGAGGGAATGTTACTGATATCGTGGAGGAAAATGCTATAAAATTAGATTATAATGATTTTCCTCTGGGTCAAAAATTTTCTCAGCATATGTCACAACTGATTCTAGAAGTCATTAAAACAAAGGGAAAATCCATACAAACCCTGACAGAGGAAACAGCCATAAACTTATTTTTATTTTATTGTTCATATTTCTATAGTACCTTGTTTCTCAAGGGTACATAATAATTTCCAGTTCCCAAGATAGCCTCAAGTTTCTAGAGTCTGGCTGCCTTCCTAAGCTCCCGGCCGCACGACTCTGACCGTTCCCCTCGTCACGTCTCCTCTGACTCTGACCCTCCTGCCTTCCTCATATGGGAACGCTGGTGCTTATACTGGGCCCACCGTCATAATCCAGGGTAATGTCTGCATCTCAGGAATCTGGACTTAATTACACCTGCAAAGGGCCTTTTGCCATGCAGGATGACATAGTTACAGGTTCCAGGGATTAGGACATGGACATTTGGGCGGCGGGGGGGGCATTATTCTGTCTACTGTAATCGGATTTCAATAAATACTGGCTGAGTGCATGAATGAATAAATGAGTGAGTGAAAGAATTAGGTCTTCTCTGAAACTGGGCCCAGTATAAACGTTGATATACTCTCAGACAGACAGAAGCACGGGGACCCTATTGCTCTTCTAGGCCTGTTAAGCTACTCCTTGTGGTAAATTCAAGTTAGTGCTGATGCTGTGAAACAAGTGCAGCGAGGCTGCCAGGCAGGAGTCTGGTGAGACCTCACCCGTGGCGGGGTGGGAGCCCGCATGAGAAAGTGGATGGTTTCCTCCAAGCTTTCTCAGTTTCAGACTTACTGCCAAAGGCGTGTCTCTGTCCTGCTCACCACAGAAATCTATGTTGTGATTCAGGAAACCAGAAAATGATGACACCATGCGGCAGTCAGCCAGGAAGTGTTCTAGCGAATGTCCAAGCAGTCCAAGATGTCCCTATGGTTGTCATGGTCACCTTGAGGACTTCTCAGAAAATGCCGATGACAGTGGTTTCCATGAGCCCCTGAGCAGCCTCCCCCAAAGCTCTATATCCTGACATGGAGCCCAGGTCACATCTTCAAAGTACCCCATTCCCTGCATCTGAGGTTTAGAGAAATGTATTCAAAACTAGCGCATGTGCCTCTTTATGAGTCCGACTGCAGCGCTAAGCTCTTTGGAAGTTGGGAAGAGGTCTTTGCAGAAGTCCTCCTTGGCGATTCTCCTTTGCATGCAGACTTGCATTCTAGAAGAAGTCAATATATGCTGCCTAAACATCTAAAAGGTGAAAAATAGTCTGTGTGATTTTAATTGCCCATGATTTCTTTCAACTATAATCAAAGAATCATCTATTACTTTAGCCGTCTATGATATAGACCTTCAGGATAAGTGAATGAAAGACAGTCTCGGCCCTCAGGACCAGTGAGAGAAGCTACACAGAAAGTAACCTGAGCCTAGGGGAGCAAGACCTAAATTTACCTGGCTGGAGGCTGGAGCCCCAGGAGTGATGGGGCCAGTGTGGGGGTTGGGGCAGGAGACACCTGGACTGAGGGTAAAGAAGGAGTAGGAGTGAGCCAGTGTCCAGTGGCGATTTCCAAGGGTAAAATATATAATATATCCTTCTAGAACAAACATGATGGGATTAAACATGAGCTTCCCAATTCTCAGAAAGAGCGAACTATGCAGAAAATAGTCATTTGTACAAAGAAATCCACATGTAAGATGGAATTGTCAGGTAAAAACAAATGTATACAAAAGATTCTCCCCAGGTATGCAACCTGCTCTTTCCTTCAAAATCACCTGTTTTCATGTAATTCATGTCCCTCTCTTACATAGAATGGGAGAACAGTGTAAATGCTGGTATGAACTGCTACAGTCGTGAGGTTTCCAGTCTATTCTGTCGCTGTCCAGGTGAACTTGTCAAGATCAATTCATCATAATAGGATTGAAACTAAAACCACAGATTCCTGACTCATAGTCCAGGATTCTTGTGCTTGACAATTATCTGCAGCTTGTCCTGTAACTCGAGCTCTCACCTCAAATAGGAGTGCAGTTAGAGGATACAGGTGGGTGGAGATTTAGTCAGAGATCCATGCAGGAAATTCTGTATTGTCATCAAGAGAGCAGTGGTGATCGGTTACTATAAGAAATAATTGTTTAACTTATGGATAAGTAAACGAGTCAAATTGGTCATTTAACATCCTGTAACCTGAATAACCAGTGACTAAATAAACGCGTGCACGCGTGCATACATGAATGGATGAGGGAATGAGTCATCTCCCAGATTTTAAGATGCTGCAGAGATACAAGTCCTGTCGCATCTACCTTTCACGCCCCCTCAATCCGTCATCCCTCGCCTGCATCACCCCTCTTTGCTACAAACACAAGTCATCCTCACCTGGATCTCTGCTTGGCCTTGCAACTGGTCCCCTAACTGGACTTCTCATCCTTCAAAACCACTTTCCATTCCACTCTACACAGCCTCCGAATTCCTTCCTAAAAATGCAGCCTGATCCAAACACTGCCCGCTGGGCACCCTCTCTCAGTTTCCTGTTACCAGTGAGACCAGCAGCAGTGTCTGTGTGACTGTGCACACCCTAGATGACCTGACCCGGCGAGGGCTCCGCCGCCCTCTCACTGCCCCCACTGGCACTCACTATTCCGGAAATTCTCTCCCTTCTGTGCTGTTGCAGACGCTATCTGCTCAGCCCAGAATTTGCTTCCTTGGGTTTCTTGCCTAATGCCTAGCTATCCTTTAAGACTCAGCTCAGGAATCATTTCTTCCAGGAAACCTTCCCTGATTTGCTCTTCACCAGTTAGTTTAGGTGCCAACATACATTCCTTCCCTCCCCACTCCCTGATCCGACAAATTCCAACAAAAGAACATATGTATTAAAACAAAAAAAAAATCCTAATTTTCATTTATTTTTAAAATGTACTTCCCTTTTAAAGACATAGAGATATTAGATGCCAAAAAATTTAAGCTACAGTAGAGAATTGTACTTACTATTTGTATATAGTTACATTGTCTCATAAATATGTTTAAAAAGCATTGACAGTATGGCTTTTATTCCTCACAATATGTTCGTTTAAAATGCATTAAATTAAAACAAGTTATTTAAATTCATGAAATTATAAAAATATTCTGAGAACATTGAAAAGAAAATACTTTTACTCTCAGAAAAAAAATACTGTAACAATACTTTTAAATCAAATCTCTCAATGTCAGGACTGAGTTTTCTTTCCTTGCAATGATGTGGAATGTGAATTAACATTAGAAATGAAAGGTATGTGACCATACAGTCCTGGAGGTACATTTGAGTTTATTGATTATCTGGACTTAATAATTTCACATATACTGTCTTTAAAATGTACTAAAAAATTATAATTCATCTGTTACTTTTGTAACTTCCAATTTTCCTTCTTTGCTATGGGTTCCAAGAAACACTTAGACAATTTAATGTGCCAATTTTTGACTTATACAGAATGGTTTATTTCTAAATTATTTAATTATTTGTAAATTATTTCTGAATTCTGGGGAATTAGCCTTTTTAAAAAGTTACCTTTGAAGCATCATACAGAAATGGAAGAGAAGTGGACTTGTTGCTACCTGCACATCTTATGCCTTCACTGTCTTTCCCGTCCTGTTTGCTGGTTGTCAGTTGATTTGTGCTTTGGACTGGTGGTTGAGGACTAAGGTATTGCTACTCTGAGGACTGTTGGAAAATTATATATATGATAGCTGTGATGGTTAATTTTATGTGTTAGCTTGACTGGGCCAGATATTTGGTCAAACATTATTCTGGGTATTTCTGTAAGGGTGTTTTTGATGAGTTCACATGTGACTCCGTAGACTGAGTAAAGGAGATTGCTCTCCCTAATGTGAGTGAGCCACATCCAAGCAATTGAAGGCCTGAATAGAATAAAATCTGACCCTCCCATGAGTAGGAGGGAATTCCTCCTGCCTGACTGTCTTCAAATTGGGAAATCAGCTTTTTCCTGCCTTTTAACTTGAACTGAAATATTGGCTTTTCCTGGGTCTTGAGCCTGTCAACCTTCAGACTGGAACTACCTACAGCATCAGCTCCCCTGAGTCTCCAGCTTGCTGACTCTCCCTGCAGATCATGGGTCTTGTCAGCCTCCAGTATTGTGTGAGCCAAGTCCTTATAGTACATCTCTTTCTATATGTATATATACATTCTATCGGTTCTGTTTCTTTGGACAGTCCTGATTATACACTATATTCAAAGAGTATTTCTTCAGGTTCTATATTTAAAATGGTCAGACTATTTACTCAGAGAATTTTCACCAACAGCCCTTTACTCTGGCAAACAACTTGGACATTAAAAGGATAGATCAGAAACTTTAGTCCTTAAGGCTAGGGGTGAGGGAGAGTTCATTAAAATAAAAGATGTTGTCACTTTTGTAAAACAATCAATCAAGTATCTAAAAGTAAAAAAAAAAAAAAAAAAAAAAAAAACGTTATTTTCAGAAAGTGGTTGCCGAATATCCAAGTTACAGATCGTGTGCCCTCCAGGACAGTGGGCTCCCTGCAAGATGTGTGGCAGAGGCTCAGACCCAAGGCAGCAAATCTCACATACCTTCCAGGGACCACGCCCTCCTCTCTGGGCCAGGGACATCAGAGAAGTGAAGCCAGCCTGACTGCTGGGATCAGTCCTTGAGATGGAGTCCCAGCTGGCGGGACTGGGTAGGCCCTGGATGGTGACCAGTTAACCTGGTCTGTGGAAAGTGAATGGAGCCAGAGAGCAAATGAAATTCTGGTCTAGAAAGGAGAACTAAGCGTGAGAGCTGGAAAAGCCAGCATCCATCACTGTAGAGACAAGCGAGAGGTCAAAAGCAAAAGCAACCTGAGAGGTAATTAGCTGGCTGAGGGAGGACCGGAGACCAGCAGGAACAGAGCTTCAGGGCTCGGAGCTCATCTTGATTGCTGGCTGTCAGGAGCAGGAAGGTCTGCTGGGGTCAGGGGTGTGTGGTCCAGGGACAAAGGTTCCGACCTCACCTGGACGGGCCCGTGGCTGATGCCCTGCAGGAGACCATAATGAGGAAAGTGGAGACATTCTCTCAGCAGAGGCACTTGCTCTAGAATTGAGGTCCCCATCCTGGACTCCACAGGCCCGTAGGGGACGCTCAATATATTCAAGAGTTCAGGGTTCCGTGAACTTAGATGGGATAAAAAATGGATCTTTATTTTACTAACTTCTACCTTTAAAATTTCCTTCAGTTATGAACATAGACAACAAGACACATTCGCCTTAGCCATGTCCATGACTCATCAGATAGAACTCGGGATGGTTTCTCATCCCTCTGAGGTTCTTGCCAAGGTTTCAAGACCGTGTTCATGCTCATCATCCATCGAAATTAGAGTAGTTATTAGTCCCACTGCCAGATCTCATTATTTACTGCATTGATATGCATATTTATCACAAAAATCTGTCACATTTTGATAACTGTATTTCAGTATAATTTTTTTCATCGTCTGCGTTTTATTCTTTGGATTTAAACCATTATTTTGAGAAGGAGGTTGTAGGCGTCACCAAACTGCAAAAGGGGTCATCACACAAAAAGGGTTAAGAAGCCCTGCTCTGGGGTCACACAACCAGCCTCGGGCATCGCGGGAAGATTTCTCTCCCCTGGAGCAGCAAGGGAATACAGTATTCACATTGTTAGGTTTTCTCACAGATAGTTGATATCGGTGTCAGAAATTAGGCGAATTTACTTACCTGTTTATTGTCTTCCTCCACCAGAATGTAAGCGCCCTGAGAGCAGGCACCTGGTCGGAGTTGCTAACCATTCTATCGGAAACTTCTAGAACAGTGTCTGCACATAGTAGGGACTTGAATTCCTCACACATGAATTGCCTTTTTGTTCTTTTGCTGAAGGGACTCAGGACTCACCGGTCATACTCAGGGAATAGCTTTATTAGCATCAAAGGACACAGTACATGATGGCAGGGGGACAAAGGCATCCAGAGGGGTCCAGAGGTCTCAGGGGCGGTTTCTTTGTCTCCCCACTGCCAGTCACACAGAATATGCCTGGTCTCCAGGTCTCGAATCTCCACCAGCATGCATGCCAAGCACCGTGGTACCAGGAAGCCAAAGCCTGCTGGTGGAGGGAGTCTTTTATGGTGAGCTAGTCCATAGGCACCCTCAGCTACGTGACCAGTCTGAACCCAGCAGGCTCCAGTCAGAAATCACAAATCTCATTACTATTACTAAACAATGCTGGTACTCACAGACGGGCACATCCTGCCCCAAAACAAGTCACAAACCCACAGGTACAGGACATCATTTATCTTCAGTTGATGTATTTCATAGTATTGACCTGGGGTCACAACTGTGCTCAAGGCACTGTTGGATATACTCCAGATGGGTTTAGGTTTGCCTATTCTCCTAATCTGTACACCCATACTCTACAGGACTCAACAAATATGTGTGTATGAATGATTGACTTGAGAACTTACAGTTATATAAAATATTTAAACCCATTTACATTAACAGTTTGCACGAGCTTAATATTTAAAATTCAATGTTTAAACTTCCACCGTGTTGGCCATTATCTCAAACATCTGGTTGAGTTTTTTCTCCTAGAGTTTCTTTCTTTGGACAGTAGCAATTCATGAGTACCCACTGCATTCTTTGTCAGGTCTTCTATGTGACATATGATTTGATCATCTACAACTTAGATGTGCAAGAAATTACACGTTAATTTGTTTTCTTTAAGTCAATTTAGTTCCAATTCCGAATGCCCCATGCCTCCTGCTTGATATACTAGGAAATTCAGCCTCAGTCATTTGGGGTGAACCTGGGGCATGACCAACACCAGGACTCCCACATGGCATCAAAGGATCCAGGAACCTCCTGCTCTTGGATGCTGGCTGCCCTAAGGTCTCCGTGTCCCCTTCTGCACGGGCCCCTTCAAGTTCGTTGGGTCTTCACTGGGGCATTGTCAGGACTCCAGCTGCTCTGAGACCACAGATTCCTGTTCCTGGCTGCCGCCCTTCTCTGCAGGCTTCTGTTCCCTTCCCTCCGCCCTGACCTCCGGGCGATCTCGCACTCAAGTTCAGGCTTTCATGAAAGTCAAGTTGAGATTATCCTGGAGTTGGCTTCCCGCAACAAAATCTCTGAGGAGAGAAACCCCAGAGCTGGCTTGAAATGGGAAGGATTGTGAGAAAAATACAAATAATACCCCAAAGATTTATTCTGTGGCATAGGTCAGGTGCAGAGGTTTCCCACAGATGGTATCTGAATGCACTTCTGAAAAGGAGGTCCTTAGTGGCCCACTAATTGCAATACCATTGTGATCCTTCACAATTTAATTTTGATTCTCTGGGAAGGTAAGGAGTGTTCAGGCATATAAACTGAATTTGAGGGAGATGCTTTTCTCTAAAATTCAAGATGTCCAAAAGCTAAATATATGTATCTCAAAAATATTTCTTAAGTGAGGAAAAAACTCCGTCACTAACTTCCTTTTGCCTTTACAAAGACACCAGAGCTATTCAAAACCCAAACTTAGTTAGTAGGAGCTATTTAACACTTATCTTCAGTAGAGGTGTTAGGCTGAAACAGAATTTTGTTTAGTCCATTTAATGTTTGGAAGAAGAGATTGAATGAGATTAATTACTCTGAGACTCATCTTTCAACCCTTTTTCAAACACTAAAAATGTGGAGTGCTGGCTACACACATATATGATGAGCTGGGTCATGGTTTTAGGAGTATGGGTTGTAAATTTGTATCTCTGCTGAGACTCTCGAATGGCGAGTAGGTGGCAGTAAAATGTAGTGAGGAAATAGTGACATAGAATGGAAACTTACATTCCCACATGTAAAACATTTCTCTTTAAAATATTTAATTACAGTGGATTGATGCCGTCCTAGCATAGCCATTAAGATATAGGACCTCGCTGTGCTTTTTAAACACAAGTAACGGAAGAGCTTTGAAAATCCCAGTGGATTTATCATGGGGAATAATTATAGCTCGGTTTATCCATTTATTATTTTTTGGATGCCAAGGAGGAAAGAGAGAAGGAAGAATGAAATGACTGATCACATCAAATGTTACCGTGAGTGTAAGTGAGATAAAAAGGAAAAGATTCATTAGCTCAGGCAACTAAAAGCTCATTGTGGGCAGAGACAACTGCATGTTCACTGAATTCCTGGGGGGAAATCCTGCCTGGTAAATACGAGGCAAGGCTCCATTTTCAGTCCTGTAATCGTCTGTCTGTGCCTTCATCTCCTTCTCTAGTAGAAACTTGGTGTTTTCTTTATCAGTTTATTGGTTTATACCAGGTCATTCCTTCGCTACCATTCTGATCAGTCACATAATCAATTGAATCAAATCCACAAATATTTATTTTGTGACTAATGTCTGTAAAATACTAGAGAGATGCTTCATAAAAATGAAAGGAAACAGAATTTGAAATAGATTTAGAAGCTCAGGACGTATATGCAAATAGATAAATAATCATCATGTTCAAAAGTTCTCTACTAAGACTTGCTAGTTACCATTTAATTCCTTCTTCTAATTAACATTGAGTTTTTACAAAATGTTCTATGATTCATAAAATGGTCAAAGGTCTTTTTTTTCTGAATATTTGCAGCATGCACTTAGGTCTTAGGTCTTAATTCTAAGGACATAGAAGTTTCTCCTACATGTTCTTTCTTGCAGACTAGGTTTAATGGTCTCTGTGAGGATATTCTAAAAGACCTACTATCTGGAAAATGGTACTAAAGAAATTAATTACTTTGGCATTTTGGGTTATTCAGGGGCAGATACTGTGTGCTTTTCAAAAGACACTCAGAGAGTCTACATCTGCATTTCTTGGACTTAAACGATAGAGGCATGGGAGCAGATTCTCTGAAGCGGAGATACTGGGGACAGTGTAGATACTGGAACTATTACTGTTGCTTCAAATGTATGTCTCCAATATCCAAGACCAAAAAAATCCCACTCAGCATAATTTTGGTGGGGAGTATTTTAGGGAATAGTGCTAACAAAGAAATGCATTCACTTTCTCAAACTTGGAGCCGAGGTCCACGTTCTGAAGATAATAGCGTTGGCCAACTTGCTGCAAACACTCAGATCCCATCTTTTTCTTCCCCAACTTGCTCCACAGAAAGGCCAGAATTGAAGCCAGAGGAGCCCAGGACGCAAGTATGTGGCTGAAATACTTGGAACCTGTTAGTTTCTGTGTGACAGGTCTTCACTGGGCGGCCGTCAGGCCAACAGAAATGAGTAGGACCATGTCAGCAGAAGAGGGAGTCACTCGGCAGTTCACAATCCTCGGCGTCAGGCCGAGAGCAGCTTTCAGCTCAGTTCAAGCTCTTGGTCAGGGAACCCAGCTCCCCAAGTTATCAGTCAGGCCTCAGCTCCGTCATCAGAGACAAGTGAAGCCGCAGTTGACAACGTAGGCTAGGAATCCCCCATGGGGCTGCTTATCCACAAGGTGGAGGCAGCAGAAGTAGCCACAACCCTTGGCAGGTGGGACATCCCTTCCTCTTGAAAATGGTCTGCCGTGGCTGTTCCCCCTCCTGCCTCGGGGTTCCTGGCCTCCCGCTGCTTCGATGTGTGGCTTTCTTGTCTCCATTCACTGCATCCTTCTGCAGAACTGTCAGGGGACGTGCAGCCTTCTACTAAGAGGTAACTAGTATGCAAAGATGCAGAAGAGTTTCTGTTTTATTCTCAGGATTTCTGCCCATCTGGATTTGTGCCCATCAGAAGCAGATTTGAAAAAAAAATTGAAAAACAAAAGGTGGACACTGTCTTCCACGTGTGAACACCCCACGGCCATCTCCCACCTACACTCTGGGCAGACTTTGATTAGCCTCTAAACTTTGTAAAAGAAGCATTTCCAGAATACCTGCTCACGGAACCCAGCCAAGCATTTAAAGGCCCCACCTTGCAGGTCCAGCATACCAACGTTTGTTGTTAGTTTTTTCAAGCCCCATTTGCCTAATAATTCTTTCTCTTTTCCCTTGAGGGTTAAGTTGGCCTTTTTTCCTAGGCCTACATTCATTAACATGCAGGTGTGAAATTTAGAGATATTTGTGTTTTGTTTTGTTTTTTAATAATTCCACTAACCTGGTGCTAACTGACCCTAGGAGTAGGCACTCTGCTTTTCAGCAGAGTGGGTCTTATACAGATTGTGGTACTTCTCAAAACATTTTAGTGAAGTTGCACTTGGAGTCTGTCTGAGCCTTTCAGGTCTGTCCTCTTAGAATGTAAGGTGCATTGTCATAGTTGATTTGGTTCAGTGTCTCTCTACCTGCCCAGGAGGAGACAAGCACCAGGCAGGCAGGGAGTTCTCACTGCTGAATCCTCGGTGCCTAGAATCGTGCTTGCTGTGTAGTAGACAGTAAATAAATACTTCTCAATTTTTTAAATGAAAACAATAAAAAATGAATGAATTACTTAATGAAAAGCATTTATCTCTCTCTCTCTCTGAACTACCATAAAATGTTAGTTCTGTTGCTAGCTTGTAGATGGCTTTAATTCTGTGGATGATTTGTCTGAGTTTAGAGGTGAGGAGAGAATAAAACTTTCTATACAATGTCGATGACACCAAGCACGCTGCAGGAGATAGATGGACATTTGGGGACTTGTAAATTGATGAATCAGTCCTTTCTGTAGACTTATGGTAGAATTTCTTTGTAGTTCGTTACAGAATTTGCATCATTCGTTTCTCTAACTCCAGAAGTCAGGGTCAGATTGTTTTTTAATAAAGAATAACATTCGAGGTAGGACACAGTAATGGGAGTCAGCTGGCAAACCAAAATGTTATGAGCAGTTTCTGAAAAGCACAGTAAATTGCCGCCTTGGTCCATGTATCATCTCTAACGTGTTCTGTCTCAAGGCCGAGCTACAGGATGATTCATCCTGCAATTTTCATGGCGACCTTTTCTCTCGATGTGCCCTTGGCCTCAGGCCAGCGAGGGACACAATTTCCTGGAGATTATAGGGGGCTGCAGGGAGCTGTTTCCATTGTGTTAGGAGCTCTTGATCTTCAAGGTACCGTCACTAATGGGGAATTGGAGCAGATACATTTCAGTGGACAAAGCAGGCGTTTCCAGGTCACTCCGTGTTTGCTTAGTATCTGCTCCCTGCGCCGCGTCTAGGAGTCGTGTTAGGAAGCGGTGATCTGCTGTTTGCTGCAGAAGGTCAAGGCCGGAAGCTCCTCACGGTGGTGCCAGAATAGAGCCCAGGTCTCATGGCACCCAGGCACAGCCACCGCCCCAACCTCACTTCCCCAGTGGTCACCGGCTTTCTGGCCACACAAGTTGTTCATGCTGGGCTAGCTCACACTGTTGGTGCTCGTTGATTCAAGCAGGCTCTGAAAGTCCACCAGGAAGCCTCCGGTCGCAGGAGCACAGATTTATCACCATGACTGACATCAGCCATCTGACTGCTCACTCTCAACAGGACGCGCACAGAAGGCGATTCTAAACGCTGGGCCTCTGTTTCAGGGGATCAATGACTGTATTTTCCTTTCTATTACAGTCGCCTTGAGATTATGACTATGTCATCCATAGTATAGGTTTGGGGACCTTCCAACTTTCTCATGGAACTTTGTGGAGATGTAGACAGTGTTTAGGCTGATCCATTTGACTCTGAGCGTCAGTAAGTGTAAATAAGACAAGTTATGTATTGTTTTCACCCCTCCCACTAGCATTTGCCCTATCGTTTTATGAATTTTTCATGGAAAGTCACTTTCTTTTCCTTGAATAAAGAGAAGTAGTAACTCTAGATGTATTATTAATTTATGTGAGTCAACCACCATACCCTCCCGGTTTGCCATATGCAGAAGTGAAAAGCAATGATTTCATCATGCAACAAAACACCACCTAAGGGGCCGGCCCGGTGGCGCAAGCGGTTAAGTGCGCGCGCTCCGCTGCGGCGGCCCGGGGTTCACTGGTTCGGATCCCGGGCGCGCACCGACGCACTGCTTGGTAAGCCATGCTGTGGCGGCGTCCCATATAAAGTGGAGGAAGATGGGCACCGATGTTAGCCCAGGGCCGTCTTCCTCAGCAAAAAAGGAGGAGGATTGGCGGATGTTAGCTCAGGGCTGATCTCCTCACAAAAAAAAAAAACACCACCTAAGAATTACTCCCTCCTCCTCCAAATTTTGATAGTAAAAATACAATTCTGGTACAACTTTAACATACATAAACTTCATTCCCAATTACCTATCCCAAGTGAAACCAAGCACACACACACGTATCGATTGTGAAGACATTTGACAAGTGCCATCTGCTATACAATTTGCAACTTCTCAAAGAACAGATTAATCAGAGTCACCCAATTGTGTCTCTGTTATTGGTCTGTCAACTTTTCTACTGAAAACATCATTCTTTTCAAAACTGTTTTTCATCTAAGTTTAAAGCTTCCTGTTCTCAAAGACTCGGGACATAATTGTGTCCTAAGTTACTCCGGGAGGGAAGCAAACTGTGCTGCTGATGCGATTGTGTTGTTTCATCTTGTTATCTGATCATCATAAGGTTCAGTGCGTGCCATTACTGTTAGTAAATTCCCTGTTTGTGTTATCATTTTGTTTACTGCCTGGCCCTTTGAACCTTCAGAATTCTGTACTTAGAAACTTATGTGATGCACATCATTAAAAGTTGGTTCAGGGGCCGGCCCGGTGGCACAAGCGGTTGGGTGCGCGCGCTCCGCTGCGGCGGCCCAGGGTTCGCTGGTTCGGATCCCGGGCGCGCACCGACGCACTGCTTGGCGAGCCATGCTGTGGCGGCGTCCCATGTAAAGTGGAGGAAGATGGGCACGGATGTTAGCCCAGGGCCGTCTTCCTCAGCCAAAAAAGAGGGGGATTGGCGGATGTTAGCACAGGGCTGATCTCCTCACCAAAAAAAAAAAAAAAAAAAAAAAAAGTTGGTTCATTCTCAGTTTTTCTTCAGAAAATCCAAGTTCTTATTGTGTAATGTGATTTTTTAAATATTTAAAATGAAAGCATAAGGTGTCTCGAACAGTGAAACAGCTGTCATCACTTTATTTTATTGTCTATAAGATGTTAAATGCTGGTTAGACTATAATTTCTTGCTAATTAGCACATTTGAAATAGATGTCTCTGCTGCTAACCTGTCAGTGTTGCGCCAGAACTTGGTGGCCACATCATTTTTGTAACTTTAGGGAGACCATTGTGTGCATGCCTGTGGGATGTGATTTCTGTGTTCTGTTTGATTTGCACTTGTGTCTGGAGACTAACATTAATTAAAGTGTCAAAAGAGCTTTAATCTTTTACGTTGAGTCTTTTGCCTCCAAAGTTTGCTTTCTCCAATATCCAGACTCTCATTTAGACATTTGTGGCTTGATTACCGTAATTCCTTTTATGCTGTTATCTTTGAAGTTCTAATTAAGAGAGTGCAGTGAATTTAAGTGTGGCTGTTACGTTCAAACAGAATGGCCATGCTTGCTGTTTGAAATATATTTTATCTTGATTACGTATTTGTGCTTTATACAATAAAATGCTAACTTTTAAATTTCCTTTTTGGCTTGCAAGTGACTTGCAAGGAATGTATTCAGAAATGGTGTCCAGATTTCTAGGTGTAGATGGATAATTAGGCGTGTATTTAAAGTAACGATGTGTTCACATTTAAGATTACTCAGAGTCATGTAAAAGTGTAGACTGGGCAGCAGTTTATTTCATCTCATTCAAGTTAGCTTCTCTCAAATAAAATGTGTTTCTCCAAATTCTCTTTCAATCACTTTGCTAACCCAACACTTTGAAGACCCAAAGGAAAGTCCTTATGATCAATTTCTTGTGCTCTATGTCACCTATTGATGGATACTGACTTCGCATATTGGCTTCGCATGGCGAAAAATGTTCTAGACCAGCACTGTCCAGTATGAGAAGGTTCTATAACTGTGCTGTCCAGTTCAGGAGCCATTCACTATATGTGACTGTCGAGCAGTGGACATGCAGCTAGTGTTACAGAGGAAGTGATTTTTTATTGTAGTTTAGATATTTAGATATTTTAGAGTTTAAGTCATTTAAATTTGGCTAGTGGCTATGCTATCAGACAATGCAGTCTAGAACGTAGCCTTTCTCATAGGATGAAGATGAGTCTATGAGTTTTGAGGGGTGGTTTTAGTGCGATGAGTCTGCCATCCCTCCCTTTTCTCTGCCAGCAGCATCAGCAGCTACAGCCTCCTCCCAGCTTCCCGCCTAACAGTCATTTGGACTCAGAGCTTTGAGCAATTTCTTCAGAAAGAGTTTCCAAATGAGATTAACTCAATCCCAGATATATCTGGGAAAGTGATTTTTACATGTCTCTTCCACGCCTCATTTATTCAGCTCTAGCAAGGAAGAACTAATCCACCTGAGCAAGATTTCCTTTCAGCATCACTACTCCTGGTTTAATACAATTTTTATAGAAATCTTGCTAGAATGTAATATACGCATGGCTCCTTCCATCTTAAATAGTGTAATTAACCTTTTCTCGATGGCACAAAGACTTACACTGGTGTCGATATTCTCACGAGAGAAGGCGCTTTACAGAGCTGCTCCTTTCCCTCACCTCCCTTATTTTCAGGGTGACTCTCACCAATTTATCTCATCTCTGAGACATAAGCAAAATCCACACTAACTCCGTAATTGGATTACAAAACACAGGTACATTTTAATCTTTCTCCCTCTAGTTTTGAAGCCACTTGAAAAACCACCAGGGATTTTTCACAGTATTATACCCATGGTAAAAGAAATCAGTGATGGGCTTTTAAAACCAGAAGGATGTTCCTGCCTGGACTCAATTAAAATGGAATAGTCAGGTCTTCAGACACCTTCAGATATTAAGTAATCATTTCATTGCTTTATTTCAAAATTCGTATTTGATCACTTATATGTAAATAAATCTTATGTGATTATTTAGAAATCTCTCTATTGACTCATCTGCTTTTTGAAGATATACATACTTCAATAGAATTATATTGCTAAATTAAATTTAAATTTTTCAATTGTATTTAGTGTTTGCCTGACTTGCGTATAGAAAATGAGAAATAACACAGCCTGTGACTAATAATTATTAGCTCTGATGAGTATATTCTAATTGTGTATTCACATACACAGAATTAAGACAATTATAATTGCCCAAGCTATCCAACTGAAATTGAATGTTTTTCTTGAATGTGTAAAATAATTTCTTTAATTGTTTATTTTAATTCATGGCAGCAAATTAACACAATCAAATGATCAATTTAATTCTTTACTATATTTCCAGCTTCTAATTCTAACTATAATGAGTCATTTGGGAACATACAATTCTATCCCACAGATGAGAAATTGTTTGATTTACCAAAAATATTTTATGTACTATATAATGTCAAGACTGACAACTGATTCTTAGTTTTTAAATTGTAAAATTCAAAAAATGTTCAATTACCCAGGAATATAAAAGTGATTTTTTGTTCTTCTATATACAGCCCCATTCAGAAACACGTAAGGAATCGTATCATATGCATATAGGGCCACCATGGTGAGAGTGGCCCAAGGGGCATTCAAAATATGTATTAGGGGGCCAGCTCGGTGGTGTAGCTGTTAAGTTTGCATGCTCTGCTTGGCGGCCGGGGTTTGCAGGTTCAAATCCCGGGCGCGGACCTTCGCACCACTTATCAAGCCATGCTGTGGAGGCGTCCCAGATATAAAATAGAGGAAGATGGGCACAGATGTTAGCTCAGGGCCAATCTTCCTCAGCAAAAAGAGGAGAACTGGCAACGGAGGTTAGCTCAGGGCTAATCTTCCTCACCAAAACAAAATATATATATATGTATTAGATGCTGTCCCACCTCTTCAGACACAAACCCCGTTTTGTCTTCTATAATAACAAGAAAAAAAAAGTCTGGTATCTGGGTACCTGGAAGTTTTTGTGTGTATTTCTAAATCTGTTTCTTTCCTTAGCTTGTATAAAATGTATTGTTTTTGAAACATTAGGTATCAATTATTTATTTCTATTAAATCTGTGTTGGATTTTCCATAGCCCCATTACAAAGGGAACCACACGGAAAACTAACAAATATATTCATGGCTTAAAAATGTCCTACCAGGGGGCTGAGCTGGTGGCGTAGCAGTTAAGTTCACGAGCTCCACTTCAGCAGCCCGGGGTTCGAAGGTTCGGATCTTGGGCGCACACCGATGCACCACTTATCAAGCCATGCTGTGGCGGTGTCCCGTATAAAGTAGAGGAAGATAGACATAGATCTTAGCCCAGGGCCAGTCTTCCTCAGCAAAAAGAGGCAGATTGGCAACAGATGTTAGCTCAGGGCTAATCTTCCTCACAAAAAAAAGTCTCGCCAGGGCACATATTTCCCACCCTCAAGTTGTTGACAGGTTGGATCCTGTGGGTGGGAAATCCTCAAACGTTCTACCAGAACTTTCCCTTGGCCCCTTCGCTGAACATCCTGAATGTCCTCGAGAGCACCTGGAGGTCTGAGAGGGCGTCACAGTGGGAAATTCCCTAGAACAGGTCACAGGCACAGAGCAGGCACCGTCAGACCTCAGCTAAGAGTGCGACTTCAGCAGCAAGGTGCCGGGATCCACTTCTTTCACACACTCAGTGTAGCACCGGGAGAAAACTGCCTAACCCGTTTCTCTTTCACAGGATTGGGGAAGATTAAATGCAGTGATCCATGTCAAAAACAACATGGTGGTGGGCACTTGGCGTTCATCAAATGTTAACTATTTCCAAGAAAACGTTGTATGATTAGAACTCCTTTTCATATTCATTCAAGAATTTTTTTCCTATTCAATCTGAGCACCAAGAGAACACCAGTGATCTGAGCTCACTGGACCTGGCACCTGCTGCCACGGCTGTGTAACTGGGTCACGTGCTAATAGAGTGACAGTGTCTCCTCTGCTCCCTTTTCTGTCTGCAGATGGCTGGTCAGTGCTGAGAAGGGATAGTGATTTAACATCACTGTTATTCAGCTAAAACAGAGAACAAAAACTTCCTATGCAAAGTTTTATAATTCAGGATGCAAAACTTGTGTGCTCTGCCAGAACGCTGATTGGCTGGGGGGAAGAAATACTTCCTATTCCTGTGCTTCTTCAGTATCGTAAAGTAGAATGCAGATGCTTTGAAAATCACTGGATCCCATAGGAGCTTTCTATAAACCAGGGAATATATCATTCGGAGAGTAAGCAAGTATTAGAAGACCTTTTTCCTCAAAATAATTTTTATTGGTTTCTATCATTTAAGGAATTGAGAGATAATTACAATTAATTTCCTCTTCTTGGTTTTAAGCCCATGAGTTAATAGTTCCTTCAGACAATTTGGGTCATTGAGTAAGAGCACAATCTAAAATTTCTTTTGCCACCAAATATATTTTGATTTCCTTTTTTTAGAAAACCTGGAACTGATAAAATTTAGAGGAAAGCCCTGCTAAAACAAGTGATTTTCCCATTTAACTTTGCGTCGGGCAAGGATCCCAATGTGCTTCTGATCACGGTTCTGGAACCTGTCTCTTACAAGAGAATAAAGTCGGATCAGGCTGTGAGCAGTAAGACTGAGCTACATACTGGTCTGAGAAAGAACAAAGGAATCACTGTAGTCAACACTGGACAGGAGCCTGAATCCCAGCCCTGCCGCTGGTTTGCTGGCTGACCTCAGGAAAATGTGTAAACCCATTTGAACCTGTATATTCTCGTCTGGGAAATGGAAATACATATGCTATCTACCTGGCAATGTTGTTTGGAATCTTACTTGAGGAATGAAGAAGAGAGTGTTCAGCATGGTACCTGGCACAAGCATTCACCCAGTTGTGTCTGTGTGTGTGTGCTCCTGGGAGAATTTCTTTCTTGTAACTATATCTTATAAATATACATATGGTAACTTAGTAACAATCTCCAAAGAAATGAAGGGGTGGTGCCAAGTTTGTGGTTACTGTTGGTATTTGTTGTCTCTGTTCCTTGAGAATGGAGACAATGAGCAGTTTTAAATCGCCAGCGTTGTGATGGGCACCCTTCCTGAGCACTGGCTTCTGCTTGCCCTTTCATGTGCTTTATTCCCAATCCTCACGACAACAGATAAAGTGATATTATGAGTGTTTCCTTCTGCAGATGAGCAAACTGAGACCGAGAGAAGATAATTTCTCTAAGATCACACAATTTCATCATTTTATGTCTAAAAGAAGGAAGATTTAGTTTAGCTCTAACAGAACCAGAAAAGAAACGTGTGAAATTTCTCTTTCTAAAGATTTTGGTGGAAGGGATCTAAGAGCATCCTTGTCTGCGAGTCCTAAGATGCTGTACTTACAGATCAACTGTGGTGAGTTTAAGATATGGAACAATAAGCATCATGTTCAAGTTGAACAATTGCAATAACAGATCAAGATATTAAAGTACTAAAATGTATCAACGCAAGAGTTTGAACATTAGAGCATATTTTTCCATGGTGGGGAAGAGAGAACAGTAGAATGGTAATTTGCTGTTTCCCCCACAAAGTAAAAAATTTGAAGAAAACTCTTAACATTTATAAGGAAAAGAGGTGGTAGCCCGCATCCCTAAAAACTAATGTAGCTAGTCAACTTAGCCCCCAAATGAGAGCTTCCAGACCACTGGGGAAAAGTCAAATTAAATTTTAGAGTATCTTTTAAATGAGAGAAGCATCTTTTTATCAGTAACTACTGACCCACTGACTCTGAATCCCTTTTCCACTCAGTGCTGTGTTTCTAGCATCAGGCACCATGAGTGCACGCATACTTGGATCCACTCGTGGAGTGGACAAGCTGTGTCTTTTGCACTTGTCCTTTCCCACAAGGCCGGCTGGGTCCATCCTTCAAGACTCAGCCCAAGGCCCGTCTCCTCCAGGAAGCCTCCCTTTAACTCCTGTGTCATCCTTTTCTCAGGCTTTTCCTAGACTCCGATGCCTACTCGGTTACTTTGCCCACCTCTTCAATTTCATTGTGAGCACACTGGAGCCAGTCCCTTAGGCTCCAGATAAATGAGTACTGAAACCAAAGAATCTTACAGTATTATAGCACCAAATGATGCCTGAAAGGCAAGTGACATTGGTCCCACATGGAAGAAGCTGCAAGATCTCTTTGGTCTCCATCAGCTGCAGGCTTTGGAATGTCCACAGTAACGGCATCCATAGCAACACCTCACATTGAACTATGTGTCTTTATAAAATCTCCATCAATGGTTGGACAGTGAAAATTAATGATTATATGACTTCAATGCCAGTAAGCAGTTGATTTTTTTAAGCAGTAAAAAAAGCATATATTTGCACGTACTTCCTAAAATGTTTGTTAGGAGAATAGAGTAGCCTAGGTAACTACTGCAACATCTGGGCTTTGCTGAGATGGTAAAGAGTATTACTCTTCCAGAAAAGTTCGGACTATAACTTTTACCAATTAAACCAATCAGTAATAGTCTCTATGAGCTGCTATGAAATTGGTTCCACCAACATTGTACCGCCCGTGCCGCTCTGGACAAACGGTGCAGCAAATCCATCAAATCATGTTTCCATATAGTGGTCCCAAGGGCAGGCCTACTGGCATTTGGACACAGGTTTGAAAACAGCATAATCTCTCTCTCGTCACTCAGGGAAAATGCCTGTTTCACCTTCCCGGCTTGGGTAAAGTCAGTTCGAGAGACGATTGCCCCTTTTTAATTAATTTGTTAAGAAAGTTTGTTGTCCAACTACATTTTTACAAGGAAATCAACTTAAAAATTCATATTATCACGCTATGGCAAACACATTATAAGGTGAGAAGATGTGATATTAGATTTCCTGTGATCGTGGAGATAAATCATAACACTGTATTTTTTTTTTATTTACAAGATATCCATACAGGGAGAAAGTTTTAGTTGTTTTGTCAAGTTTTCTGACTCTTTAAATTGTACTAAATACGTTTGGTAAGATTTATGGTTTTGAACGGGAGTGAAGGGAAAGCTTTGAGAATAACCATGAAATAGTTAGTGAGCCAAACTGCGAATGAATTTTGCTGAGCGCGTTTGCTTCAATTTCCGGAGGGATCTTTTCATTCTGCGTGCCCGTGAGGTGGTGTCATAGTGCCCGCACATATGTCATCATCACTGGTGACATGAGCACAGCTGGGAAAACCGGCCAGTAGAGCAGGCTTATTATAACATTTCTTCTCATCTCAACACTGTGAAGAGAAACAGACTGAGATAGACATAGCTTTCTCGTCTACATTCCTGTATTTCTCTCGCCCTCTCTCTCATCATCACTACCACTGTTGCTGGAACATGAAATTTCTTCAGAATCGATGTTTCTGCTTAAGAGAACTAAAGCAGAATTAACTCTGTGGTGTGAGGTTTTATCAAGAGCGTCTAGACACGGTTATTCTGCAGAGCATGGAGGATGGCGGGGCTTCCTTTCTGCTGGATTGGTAGCATCTGGAGACATGTCGTTAAAGGATAAAGACTCTCTTTTCCATAAAGGAACCACAACGATGGGTTGCCATGGAAACAACCACTTCGTTTCTAATGTTGTCGTATGAAAAACTCTATTGACGAGCTTCCTTCCCACTTTACCTACCATTTCTCCTATTCATGTGTGTTGTAACACTTAATACCCTTGATATATCAACATTATGAGATATATTAAGGAACCCTTGATAAAAAGGAAATTTTAAGTGGACCACCACTGTCAAGGAGAGATTAATGCACTCTAACCAGTAATCCTTATACCAGATTGGGAAGAAGAGAGAATCACCAAAGCTGATAGCCAAACAGAAGGGAAGTTATTATGGGATGATCTGCCCACACATGTGTCCCTTCATCGCATACGGGCAAATGAGTCCCACCCAGAAAGATGAAATGATCTGTCTAACCTCGATTTCTCAGCCTTGGCGCTACTGACAGTTCTCAGCTGGATAGTTCTTCGTGGTGGGGGCTGACTGTGCTCTGGAGGATGGTTAGCAGCCTCGACCCACTAGATGCCAAGGTACCACCCACCCCAGTTGTGACAGCCAAGAACATCACCAGACATTGCTAAGAGTCCCCTGGGAGAGAGAGGAGACAAGATCACCCCAGTGGAGCACTACTGGCTGACACTATAGGAGGATCTAATGGGAGAATCTGAGAGAGACCTTAGCAGGGGAGGTGGAATTGTAGGTTTGTGAGGGGGAGGTGAAGAGGCTGACGACGTGTAGGGAAAAGGTTTAAAATCCAAGGGTCTGGCCGTCTCTGAAGTTTAGTGAGAGTGAAGACATGGGAGTGAGAGAGGACGAGAAGGAAGAGGTGAGGGCAGGAGAGGACAGCACGGCAGGAGTGAACATCTTCCTCAAATGAACTCAAGGCTCAGAGGGTGAACGCATTTGTGATCTACTGAAATCAGATGGAGACAAAGGTCTTCAACCGACCAAAATATTTTAGCCCCTTTGACACCAAGGGTAGGACGGGTCATGGATGAGGATGTTCAAGCCGTCCTGGTGAAGGCAAGAATTCAGGTAGAAGGGAGCTGGAGTTTGGATGGTGGTGGGGAGGAGAAGGATGAGAGAAGCATTCCAGGAGAGAAGGACCATGCCCAGGGGCTGGAGAAGGCCGCCTGTTCCTACTGGCCACAAGCAGCCTCTGGTCAAGGAGGAACCACATCTACATTTAAAACGTCAACCAGTTCATAAGTGTCAGAGGTTGGGAACCAGATCTTACACGTCTCTGAATCTCCTGGAATAATGCCTTGAATATAGTCAGTTTTCAATAATTTTCCTTTGGAGGTTGATCAACACTGGAAAAAAGTCTTTAAAATAAAAAAGAGATGATTGTAGATGTTTCTCTGATGTAGACAGAGCTCTAAGCCCGCTTCTCCAACAGCCATCTTCCTCCATCTGTTTTCTCCAAGTCTTTTTCTGATGCGTTCTTCTAAAAATTGTCATAAGTTTTCATGTGCAATGTTTACGCCTTAAAACTCAGGTCGTCCTGACATGACAAGTTCATTTGTTGTTATTTGCCGGTGTTCATTTGGGATGGCATTTGAGGTTTTATTTATTAGGAAAGTCCATTCACACAGATTAAAAATAACTGGAGGCGAGGGTAAGCCGTAGGAGGTATGATGAAATCCCCCGGAACAGAACAGCAGAAACGACCAATTCCCATGAGCAGCCGCAGGTCGGTCATTCTCAGACACAGTTTCTGAAAGTCTTTAAGGGAAACTATTGCTCAGTCTGTCCTCACAGATGTTGCTAAGGCCCCTCCAGGAGATGCTCATGTGCATGTCTGGTCGCGGAGCGCACACCCTTCACACGTCTGCAGACTCTGCGGGCGCGGCTGCTTTGCGTGGTGATGAAGGGCACGTGAGTTCCCTTCAGAAGCGCTTCTGTGGATTCTTCCCTTCCAGATAAAGAAAAATAGTCACCAGTAATGGAACACCCATCTGTATCCACATGGAGTACCGGGAATGGTTCATCCTTGCTGTAAAAATAAGTAACACCCTGAGCCCGGCAAATATGTCTAATGAGTTTTGGGTGGCTTCTAAGAGAAATTTAACCTAATTTCACGTCCAAATGCATTTATTTTTCTCGGGTGGATTTATGTATAGCCAGTGAGTGTAGAACTCGAGTGTGCCCTGCAGGGCTAGGAGGCGGTGCAGTGGCTGTAATGGGCAGAAAGGTGGAGGATCTTTGGGCCGGGAGAGACCTGGAGACCTGCTGCCCTTCTGCTTGACCCCTCCAGTTTAGACCCAGTAATGTGCAGCAAACAGTCTTCTGGTAGTGTATGTTTTCTCCATTATAAGCATTTTTAGAATGCACAGAGAAGTGGAAGAGAAAACAATCCCCCATATTGTCCTGAATGGTGACTGTGACTTACTTTTTTACGTGCTTCTGATCTTTTTTCATACACAGGTTTTCTTTACAAATATATTCCATCTTAACCTGGATGTAATTTAGTATATCCTGCTTTTTAACTTAGCGTTATAAAATGAGCGTTTCTCCATGATGCCGTGGCTGGCATGAAATTATGGTGTGGCTGCCTCTGTCCTGCTGAGTCAGAAATTACTTAATCCTGTCGCCATTGCTGAGTTTTTTGGTGCTTTTATAACTTTTCACTGTTATAAATGTATCCGTGTAGACTGTCTCTGAGCACACAGTGCTTTCTCCTGTTTTGTGTTATTTTCTGAGGCTGTCCGTCAGGAATAGACTTGCTTGATGGTCATAGGGAATGAACATGTGGATGTTGTAGACCAGATGTCCGTGCGGGGAAATATTCTTTTGTTGACCTGGGACATTGATTTTTTTTACAGCTGTCTCATATACAAATTATAAAAAAACGCCGCCCCCCGTACCCCCTCGGACCACCTCCAAGCCTCTGATTTCGGTGACGGCGCAGAGCAGCACCGAGTCCACCCAGGATGCCTACCAGGACAGCCGCGCCCAGAGGATGTCCCCGTGGCCCCAGGACAGCCGCGGCCTCTACAACTCCACGGACAGTCTGGACAGCAACAAGGCCATGAACCTCGCCCTGGAGACGGCCGCCGCCCAGCGCCTCGTCTCCGAGGGCCAGACCAGCTCCACGCGGACCAGCGACAAGGCCGTGCTCGTGTCCAAGGCCGAGGAGTTCCTCAAGAGCCGGCGCTCCTCCATCGGGATCCAGGTACTCTCTCTGCCGCAGCCCTGGCACTTGCTCCGCCCGGCTCTGCAAATAGCATAGACTAAGGCACGAGCGAGCCCTCGCCCTGGCTCCTTATCGGTAAGCGTGAGCCTCGCAGGCTGTGAGACGCCCAGGAAGGTCTTCAGTTCCCGTTGTCTGCAAGTGCAGCAGCTGGGCCACCGCCCAGGGCAGCTCAGGTCCCAGGCCTGGTGCCCATCCTGCCACCAGAAGTCCCCCACCCACCCCACCCCTCCCCAGGGCATTCCTAGGGGCCACTAGCTGCTTAGAGAGCATGGAAGTAGGTTATTTTGATGCTTAAGAAGGATGGTTTTTTTGAAACCAGATTTTTCAAAAGCTTTTCAGTCTTGCAGCCAAACAGTTGAGTGGGGAGACAAGGGCATTGATAACAAAGAGGGGAAGAAAGGCCTGTTTGGTACAAACAAGGGATGATGCTCATGGGTACCCAGGCGGGGCCACCGGAAGGTGCTTCTGCACCAACCGCAGGAGGCTCTTGGGTGGTAGCTGTGGTCACAGACGCCGCATCCATGGTTTCAGACCACCGAGGGCTAACCCACATCCCCTGAGGCCCCAGCATCTGCCCAAGATGCAGACCTGGTGGTGCCCTTCCTCCGGCTGTCCTCCCTCCTACCCTCTGCCCTGCGTCCACTCCTAACTCCGCTCAGCATGTCCACCCCGAGTGCAGGGAGGGGAAGGCTCTGAGCTGAGAAACAGGAGCCGCCTTCCAGCTCACTTCCCACCCAGGGACCACACAGGACACTCCTCACACTGATGAATTCCCCCATGACTTATCTGGTTGGCTCTCCCCTGAGGCTGTGTAGACGGGGCGAGGCAGGGTTCTTACCGGGTCCTTCGCAGACATGGTTCACCTGGTGCTTCCTGTCGCTCCTCAATTCAGCCTGTGTCCAGCCAGCAGCTTTAAAAATCAGAGGGCGTCATTGCTGCCAGGGAGGAGGGCGAGCGGCACTCTGGCTGAGAGCCACGGGTGCTTGGCACTGGTGTGAGTGGGGTAGCACCGTCCTGGGCATCACGGGGACACGGGAGAGCAGGCTGGGGAGGCTGCCCGCTTGTCTAGGTCCTCTGAACCAGGTCTCCACACTGTGGCTTCATTGTTTTGTTTAGGATTCTGAATTCCCAGAGCATCAGCCATACCCAAGGTCAGATGTAAGTACCAAATGTACTGCAAAGCCAAGTACGCATGAATTTCATTTTATCTCCCTTTTCGGGATTATCCATACAACTGCTCTTGTCACCTCTCTCTGTCCTGAGTCTATATGCCAGGCACTATGCTAGGTGCTCCCGTAGGATCGCAGGGAAACTTGCACCCCTGATGATGTATAATTAGCCCCTCTTTGATGAGGACAATGATGGGGCACAAAACGGGCAAGCAACTTGCTGCAGTCAATGGTCGTGCTGGGGCCACTGGGCTGGGACATGGGACAGCCAGGTTCCTGCGCCCATCGCTCTGGCTCTGAAGTCATGTCTCCAGGGAAGACTTGTGAGGTGCCCAAATTAGGGAAGCCAACTTCACATCCTCTGGCTTTCGCACCTGCCCCCTTCCACAGGCTTTCTCTCAGCTGCCCACCCAAACAAGGGTGGGGGGGTGTCAATTTCTGAACACATGGAGCTGCTGACTTTATCTGAAAATAGTGGGAACAGGATGCCAGAAACCCATCAAATTAGATACCAGGCTGGTAAAGGATGCCACCACTTCCTGCCTCCACTCCACCCTCAGAAGCCCCTGACACCCCTGACTCACCTCGTAGCCCATTCTGCTTCTAGCAGCCATGCCTCTCCTTCTGCAAGAATGTCCTTCCTCTCTACTCCACCCCCTGCTCGCCTGCCTACACTCAGTTCACGCGTTAACTCCCCCAGAAGCCTCTTCTGACACTGTCCCCCCAAACCACGTGTTCTGTGCAGGCTGAGGCTGTGCCTCCCGCCTCTTGATAACCCAGCACCCAGCACAGTGCCTGGCAGATAGCGAGTGCTCCGTAAGTGTTGGGTGCGCGAGTGGCGGGTGAGTCCACGGATGAGTGTTGGTGAAAATAAGTGTGAACACAAGGATGCACGTGTCTAACAGATCCAACTGTCGTTCACGGCAGTAAAAAAATGCACAATGTTACATGAGCTTGTAGCCTTGCGGTTGTCAAATTGAAGTGAATTGAGAAGCCAAGAGAAAACATAGTCACAGAAACGCAAGTATTAGGATAAATAAGAGTCAAAAAAATGAAAGATGGGTGAGTGTAGGAAGCCAACTCAAAGAGCCAAGAACGAAGGAACAGAAAGAAATGGCAATGTAAGCAGATGGAAAGACCGGGCGTAGATTCCCCGAAGGTGCTAGAAGAACAGCCGAGGACAGCGTCAATGTTGTCACAGCGTAAAGTAAAAATCATCACGGTAACGAGTAAAAGAGCATGCTGTGGACACGTCACCGTGCCCCCGGCTCTGCCCAAATGCTCGCTCGATCCTCGTAGTAACACTGGTGCCAGTTGGTCTCACGTCCAAATTACAGACAGGGAAACTGAGGCTGGGGGGTAAATGACTTGCCTACGGGTACATAGCAATAGTGTCAAAGCTGAGATTGAAGCCGAGTGGCTGGAATTCCAGAGCCCGCAGTCCGCCCTGCTTCCCAAAGAGGAGAAGCGAGAGGATGGGGATGCAGGGCCTCCCTGAGCCTAGTGCATCCACTGCCAGCCTGTGCAGAGGACAGCGGTCTGTCCCCGGCTCTGGACACTGAGAGTAGGGTCACTCTGTCCTGCCCCTTGTAGAGAAAGGTGCTGGCATTCTCCGCCCTCAACCGGCACTCAATGGGGTGGACTGCCCCCTGACCGCTGCCTGACTGCCCAGAACCACAGCTGACCAGGGAAACGGGGGAGAGGATTTTCAGTTCACAAGCACTGTTCTCTCTGCTGACTTGAGTCATCCTGCTGCACGCACCTTCCGTGGCGCTCAGGCCCTCCAACCTCCCTGGGGTTCGGGCCCTGACTCCCTCGGCTCACAGGGCATTCTCCCAGCAGTTCCTGCGGGGTTGGGGTTGTGACCGTGGGCCTTTCTAATGATGTCCAGAGAGCGTCTGTCACCCGACCCGAATCCCTGACCCCGCCCGACTTCCCTTCTCCTCCTCACAATGGTGGCTTCTAACTGTTCTCTGTGTGTTCGTTTTTCTGTTTTTATGTGATTTGTCTATTATTGCAGAGTTTTCACTTTTCGTGTGTGTGTGTGTGTGAACTCTGTTGAGAATGGTTCGTGTTCCAAGATGCTGTGGTCTGGTTAACACTCAGGAATAGCCCCGTCTTTACAATGGGACAGTCTCCACGCTGTTATGTCACCGGTTGTGGGACTAAACGATGGCAACCCTGAAAACCTGTGTTCTTGTTCCATCGAAGTGTCCTCCCTAAACAACACTGGTTTACCCACAGACCCAGAGTCCCTCCTCGCCAGTCTGTGCCCTTCGACATTCCAGCCGTGCCTTCCTCACCTGCTCTCACGACTGCTAACGCAAGAGCTGTAGGCATCTCGGGCAGCAGGGTTGGCAAATCGTCTTCAACTCTGGACTTATAATAGGTCCCCGAGGGAAATACAGTGACTTTGTATCAGAAGCAATGGATTTGCCTTGCTACGTGTGGAGTTTTGAAGGCAGAGCGTAAAATGAGCTGAGTTTAGGGAGCAAACACTGGAGATCAGAGCTCCACCCGACTACTTCTGGTAATGGCTCCCAGCCCGGATTCCTTCTCCTGGGTCCTGGATCCCTTCCCCTGGGTCCTGGATCAGCCTTGACGTCCCACAAACCTGGCCACGTGCAAGATGGGGACCAGCACACGGGAGCCTGCCTCCTCCCCGGCTCACGCCTCTCAATATGCATGCTCACTCGCACACGTGCAGGCATACTCACACACACATATGCACACTCTCGCACGTGTGCACACCCTTACACATGTGCATACACTTGTGCTCAGTGCATGCTCACACATGTGCACACTTGCATGTCTGCACTCACATGGATGTGCACACTTACGGGTGCACGTTTGCATGCTCGCACTGTGAACACACTCACCTACTCATGCACACTCTCACATGTGTGTGCTCACATGTGCATGTGTACTAACGTGTGCACACTCATGCATGTGCACACTCGCACACATGCGCATGCTCACACATATGCATACACTCGCACATGTGCACTATTACACACATGAATGCACACTCATACATGTGCACACTCACATGTGCATACTAACATGAGCATGCACAGTCACAGGTGCATGCTCACACATGTGCACACACTCACTCACACACACCAGCTGCACCAAACTCCTTGCTTCTTAAACAGATCACGTTTAGGAATGTCCTCCCTCTCCCCGTCATGGTGTGCAGCCCAGCATAAATCCCTCTGACATTGCCCAGGGACATGGTGGGCAGGGTTCTGGATTCCACAGGGCCAAATACTCTCCTGTGAAGGGCCCCGGCTCACTGCAGTGACTAGGTGGATGTCTGACCCCCGTTCATCAGCGAGCCCCTCAAATACAGCATATGCTTCAAACAGGGTTCACTCAAAATACAGTGTTTTGCTGATTCATCTTTCTCCTCAATACCTAGAACACAGTGGATCTTGTAAAAATGAACATATGCATATATTCCTCAAAACTTTTAAAATCCATTTACGCTTCTAGCCAGAGTGTCCTCTTGGGAAATGATTCCTTTGACTTCCCTTCCACCACACAAAATAGTAATTCCTTTTCTTTGTCCTAAATTTTCTGGGTTTTTTCTATCTGCGTAAAGCTGTCTCCTCCCAGGATTTCTGAAATTGGCAAATATTTAGCTCATTCTGGCCGTATATGACTTTCTCAGATCCCCCTCGGCCTTTACCTGCTGAAAATAGAGATACCTTCATTCTTTTTAGAAAAGTTCTCATAACAACCACTGTAAAATCTGTTAAATCCATTACACATGTATTCCTTGAATTTAATATCCATATCCTCGTTTACCAGATGATCTTGAAAGTCGAGGGGAGAGGACAGAGCATTAATATTTGCAGTGGATGAACTTACCTGAACCTGACTTCATGCGGAGTTTTACGTCAATCAGATGAGGTGGTCCATGTTCCCTCATTTTTGAGAATAATAAGAAAGGACTTAACAAAATTTGAGAGACTTGCCTGAGAGTCACACGGCCAGAAAGTCACAGAATCTGACTGGCTCCAAAAGCTCTATTTTTCTCATTCACTATAGAAATAAGAGAATTATAGTAGAGAAAATGTGGAGACCGGAAAAAGGAAGAGGAAAACCCTTCTGCTGTATTTTGGTTGTATTTGTGAGTCATTGTGTAGTACGTTTATGTATCTGTGGGTACGTGTCTGTTTTACGTGTGTACACGCGTCCTGTGATTTTATTGTTCCTGCCACCGGCTGTTGTCCGTTCCCCAGTCCACGTTGTGTCGTAAGCACCTGTCGTGTTGTAATCCTTATACCACTGTCTGGTAACTGCATGGTGCTCTGTGTCTTGAGTACATCATCTTTGACTGTGTGTTACCATCCTACCTCACTACCCTCGTTTTCCTCGTGTTTCACCTTATAAATGATGCTCTGATGAAGACCTCACACTCTGGTCAGAATTTAATGTAATTTCTTTAGACTAGAATCCTAAAAGTGGACTAAGTGAGGCAAATATTCTGAACATAATTATGATAAAAATTAGTACTCTTTCCATGACGAAAGTCTCTCTAAAAGTATACATATGAATTGATTTCACCCATATCGTGCATCTATCAAATTCAACAATATCTACCAAAGTTGTAATATCTAATACCTTTGACCCAGCGACCACATATGCTATGAATATGTTCACAAAAGTTTGCACATTTAGGGGCCAGCCCAGTGGCATAGTGGTTAAGTTCATGTGCTCTGCCTTGGCGGCACGGGGTTTGTAGGTTCGAATCCCAGGCGTGGATCTACGCACCGCTTATCAAGGCATGCTGTGGCAGGTGTCCCATATAAAGTAGAGGAAGATGGGCACGAATGTTAGGCCAGGGTCAATCTTCCTCAGTAAAAAGAGGAAGATTGGCAACAGATGTTAGCTCAGGGCTAATCTTCCTCACACAGAAAGAAAAAGTTCACAAATTTATACATGTGCAGATGTATATTTACAATGGCAGAAAACTAGAAATAACCAAATTATCCCTCTGTTGAAGACTGATTAAATAAATTAGGTTATATGCATAAGATGAAATCGCATGCAGTTAAAACACAAGGCTGCCCTATTTGCAGGGACATGGGGCAACATTTTAAATATATTGATTTTTATGTGATCCTTTTGTGTAAAATAATAATAACAACAATCTCCATGTCTAGCAAGGTAAAATTTGATAAAACTGTGACCCACCTAAAACTGGAAGGAGAAATGGTGATTAACACCAAGGTTAGGATTTTCATTCAGGAATGTTCTTCCTCCTGTCATCAATTTCCTCTTCCAGCTGTCCAAACATACAACACAAATGAGGTACGACTTCTATGCATGTTTTCAGAATTATTCCAATAAAAAACGGGGTGTACCCAGCCATTCTGCACGGCTCAGTAACCAACCAGGAGCTCCAGGGTCTTCACGTGGCTATACTTATTCTGGCCACAGAGGAGCAGTGCAGAGCATGGCTCTGCGGTCAGAGAGATTCCAGGCATGAATCCTGGCTCTGCTCCCAACAAGCTGTGCACCCCTAGGCAAGTTACTCACCTTCTCTGATTCCTCATATGGTCAATGTGGCTAGAAACCATGGCAGGGGTATCGTGTAGACTATGTGCCATAATGCTTGTTATGCTGTAGCACAGCACCTGGTGCATGGTAAGCATAAAATAAATATCAGCTATTATTGTCATTACTTCTATTCACTGCAGATTGAGTCAGCCCTTGATGGCATAGGCTTCACTTAGGGCAATCACAAATTACAATCGCAGTTGTAAAGTACACCTTCTCTTTCGTAACTCACAGAAGAGTGTGTCATAATTATTTGTTTAATGGTTTATAGGTTACCCCTGTAGCGATCATTAATATTTTAAAGAAAAGATGTGTTTTACAACCTAGTTATGACATTTTGGATTGGGGTCAGAAGTCCTATTAATACAATAGATGATGTTTTTTGTGAAAAGGAAAGGGCTGCTTGAGCATCTGGGATAATATTTATGATGAAACTAACCTTTGGTTTCACAGCCTTTTTGTACTGAGAGTTGGGGTTTTTTTAGAAAATGTGCTGTGTTAGAATTCCCTCATGGGTTAACTTAACACTGCTGACGATCATGGAAGTGCTTCGTGGGTTTGGGGAGACCTTTTGGCAAATATGGCCCCAATAAGGATTCTGTGCAGAATACATGATACCTGTTCTGTTCAGACCTTGCCCAGCTGGGCACGGTCCTGTTAGCAAATGTGAGACAGCTCTGTGTAGGAACAGATGGAGAGGTTGCTTCAGTGTTCCTGGTAAACGCTTCAGTTCCTTTCTGTGTCTGTATGTGGATGCAGCCATCGGTATAATTCTATTAAATTGCTTATTTGTTGTCCTTAGCACTATCTGGTTCATGCTGTCCTTCCCTTCTTCACTGTAGGGTATGATAAGAGCTTTTCCGTCCTATAATAACACACTGCAACAAAGACTATTTTTTTCCTGAGCTGAACTAAGCAATTTTATTTGCACACATTTAAACGACTGAAGTGCAGCACTGAGTTCAAGTAGTTACACAAAACGGGATGAGACACAGTAGCAGCATCACGACAGCAATATGAATGCCTCCCCTCTTTGTGATTTTGCTGGGTCAAGTGCTTCTCGGCATTGATTACACAAATGCGTAGTTAATTACAGCAAATGAACACACACGCACACAAATAGTCCCTTGCCCAGGTCCCATATCTCAGTTCTAAAATAGGATGTTCTGTGTTGAATTAGGTGGAAACAGCTACAGATTCCGACACGGAGAGCCGAGGCCTACGGGAGTACCACTCAGTTGGCGTGCAGGTGGAAGATGAAAAGCGGTAACTCAGCCCCCTGGAGATAGATGCTGTTTCCCTGGCTGGAGCTATTTGTTAAAACCTGATTGCAAGCTTCTAGATCATGCTGACCATCAATAATTCATGCCATTTGTGGAAACAGGGTCATATATTTATACTTTTCAATTTATATCGTTCAAGTATGAATTAACATCTGCCTGAGTCTTGTTTTTGCGAGAGGCGGGGGAATGATTCTTTCTAAAGTAATTTACCACCTATGAGAGCAGAGTGGCTGACAGCTCTGAAAGTCAAAGTCCTTTATCCAAAGGAAAAAAATAGGCTGAAGGTGAAGTCAATGCAGGTTTTCTCACCTTATAACGTTAAAAGTGGAAAGAGAGACGAGAGAGAGGGTGAAGGAAGTTTAAGACCTTAGCTGTACCATGATTGTTTCACTTCAAAAGAACTGACTCAAACTGTAAAATACAGGCATGTCCATTAGGGTAGTCTTGTTTTTGTAACAAGGGCAGGATGATTGTTTAATTTTATACTTAAAATAGCATATCTTATAAATTTCATAAAGTCAAATTTTAATGAGCGCATTACATCTTGAACTTTCATTACATCTAGTTAGTAAATTCCTGGGTGACATCGCTCATAGCAGAGGGGTTTAGGACTCAACCTATACAGATTTTGATTGCAAAGAAATTCAGACCACAAACTATTGGCTTCCTCAGGTTCCCAGTATACCTCTTAGAACCTGGACACCTTCTGCTCCTGGGGATCTGGGCTGCATTTGGTCCCATTGGTGGCTCCTTCTCATCTCCTTTGCCTCTGGCAAAGGAAATAAGTGGCAAATTCATTAACGAGCTGCATTCACAGCTGTGTGCCATCTGTGGGTGCAGTTGATGAGGAGCCAAATGCACAATAGGGTAAAGTTTGGCTGTGCAGACACATGCACACACATTCACACACACACACACTCCTCATGCTGCAATATCCGGACTCCAATTATAAGTTCATTCCTGCCAATCATTTCAGTAACTGGCCGTGCAGAAATGGGTGACATTCAAACACATACAATGAAAATATTTTTAAAACACCTGCTGAAGTCAGAATTTGGATTCATTACTTTGCATAAAAGACTTCATGGGGATTGATATTAACGTTATTCAGATAGGAAAAGAAACTCATGCCCTGAAATGTGACATGAATAGTCACCAAAACTCAGGAGGATACAGATGTTATTTACAAACAAGAAGCAACACAGGGCTGGTTTTACATACATACAACATGTGGAAGTTGTGTAAACTTGTAGCATCTTTCTGAAAGGAAGGTAACAGTTCTGAGATAGTGGTTTCATGGGTACATTAACCCTCATTGTATCTTGGTGGGCATGGTTTAGACATTGAGACTTAGGTAGATGTTAGAGGTTAATTATTTGCGAAACCAAATCTTCTTTCATAGATGAAACACCAAAATATTAATAATAAAGATGAAAACATTCATCCTTTCCTTGAGACGTTACATCGCTGTGGCCCAAGCGTGTTCTTTATAAGCTATGTTTAGGTTTTGTTGCATAAAGTCATCTCAGAAAGGCTTCCATCTGTCTTCCTTCCTCCTCTGCAGACACGGGCGTTTTAAGCGTTCGAACAGCGTGACGGCCGGCGTCCAGGCAGACCTGGAGCTCGAAGGCTTTCCGGGACACATCACCATGGAGGACAAAGGCCTCCAGTTCGGCTCCTCCTTCCAGCGGCATTCGGAACCGAGCACGCCCACCCAATACGGGGCGGTGAGAACTGTCCGGACCCAGGGGCTCTTCAGTTACAGAGAAGACTACAGGACCCCAGTGGACACTGCAAACCTGCCCCCGCCCGACCCCTGGCTGGAGCCGTCCATCGAGACGGTAGAAACGGGAAGGATGTCTCCGTGCCGCAGGGACGGCTCCTGGTTTTTGAAGCTGCTGCACACAGAGACCAAGAGGATGGAAGGCTGGTGTAAAGAGATGGAAAGGGAAGCAGAGGAAAACGACCTCTCGGAAGAAAGTAAGGGCGCAGGTCTCCCCTGCAGCTTTTAGACGAGCAAGTGGCAATATTAACGGGGGCAAGTTCTTTTATACTCGAGTAAATTAAGATAAATGTGCTTCCTACCACATCCCACTCAATTCTAAGAAAAGATGGAAGTAAATGGACAGAAAAGCCATTGCTAAAGCACTGAAGGGCATCCTTGCGTTTGCTTCCTTAGGTAGCGAGAGAGACTGGGCTAAGTGTTCTTGGTAGCATAGCTTATCTCCTATTCCATGTACCAGTTCTCTTGAATTCCAGCAGTAACCAGATTTGGAGCATTTCAGCCATTTTCTAGAATCATTGCCATCCCATCTTTATAGGAGATTGCTTTGAAGGGCCAGCCCAGTGGCTTAGTGGTTAAGTTCACGTGCTCTACTTCGGCGGCCCAGGGTTCACAGGTTGGGATCCCGAGTGCCAACCTACACACCACTCATCAAGCCATGCTGTGGCAGCATCCCATATATAAAGTAGAGGAAGATGGGCATGGACGTTAGCCCAGGGCCAATCTTCCTCAGCAAAAAGAGGAGGGTTGGCAATGGATGTTAGTTTAGGGCTAATCTTCCTCACCAAAAAAAAAGAAAAAAGGAATTGCTTTGGCTTTATGCCAAAGAAAAGTTGAAGAAAAGTAAAAGATTCACTGGTCAGCGATGTGACGGTGCGCTCCCAGCTCTCCCGTCACAGGGCTGAGTGGCGATCTGTGTGATTCCCTGACCACGTGTCAGTGGTGCAGATCTGCTCCAATCCTGGGTCCCTGCCTCCCTCTGTAGAGAGAGACAGCATCCCTTATTCTCCACCTGCCTCCCATTGACCTGAGGACCCCACCATGGGGCTTGTCCAGAAGCAGCATCCTTCATGAATTGCTGTATGTGCTTTCTAAACAAACACTACGTGTCCTTGTTTATAGACCAAGAATACCATGAGAATACTTGCAGCACCCTTAGAACTAACCCTTGTCTTTACCAAAAGGCAATTTCACAAAGGAATTTCTGAATCTCTTGACTTGACAAATCATTCTCCCTTTAATGTCTTTTTTTCTTTTTCCATAAATTCCTTCGTACTTTGGCCAGATCACTATAAATTTTGAATTCAGGAGGATCGCTGATGTCCTTGGGAATTTCGCTCTGACCTTGGACTTCTGGATGACTGCTGTAATAGGATGTGTCAGGAATCCTAGAAGTGAAAGTGCAATGATACAGGGATATGGACCGTAACTTATAGCACAGTGGCCCTGGAATTGAAGAAGTCTGCTGAAATCATTGGTGTTGATCTTTAGTTGTTAGAACTTACGGTGTTAACCCATGAAGAAAGGGAGAGATTGGCTTTAACTTACTAATTATGTTCTCCTGCATCTCTCTCTTAGTCATGATCCCAGATATCCTTTTCTTGAGTTGATATTAGACAGAGTCTTTTGGAGGAAGTGTTGCCATGGTGAAGCGTTGACCCCCCGCCCCCCCCGCCCCCCCCCCCCCGCCTGTGCCTGTATTGCTGCCGTGCAACATTGTGCTGCATTGTGGCTGACGAATGTCAGTGTAACAGTATCCAAACTGTTTCCATGCATTTGTCTAAATTTATCATCCGTTTAGGCTACATTTAATGGGATGATTGCTCACAATTCAGATATTTAAAAATCACTCGTTTCCTGCAGCATTTTTTCGTTTGTTGGTCTGTGCTTCAACTTGGCAAGATTGTTTTAATTGTATCAAGGAGTTGTAATCTTTATCACAGAAAAGAAACACAGAAAAACTAAATTGCCTGAGTCGACACAAACCTCTAGTTAGAGTGTCAGCTCCAGGTGGGTGAGCACTGACCTGTGCAGCCTGGGGTTGGTACACATCTGTCAGGGCTTGGAACTCGGGAGGTGAGTGTTGAGCAGTTAAGACGTATCTTCTACCTCCCGTGGCTCCTCAGTGAAACACCTCTGAAGAGGCGCAGATAGGAAGAAGTTCAGGAAGGGGTGATATTTGTCAGCTCTTAGCCCCATAATGTGTCTATGAAACTTTCTTCTACAATCACTTAAATTTACACCATTTCAGACCCATCTGCAAGTTCTGGTCTCCCTTTGTGTGTGGAAGAAAAGGAGATGTCAGTCATTGCTGCATTTGTAAGATAACGCAGAACAATTCTTACCTCATCATCATTTCCCATATTTATTCATTGTTTTTTCAAAGATTATAGTTGGAAAAAAGATATATATATTTTTTAAAAAGACATCTCTAAGCCGGCACGTTCTGAACATTTATGACCTGCCGACTCCTATGTTAAGTGGCTTACACACCTCGTTAGATGCTCACCGTACTGTGATGGGTAGATGGTAGTGTCACCATTAGCAAAATAAAGAAACCGAGGCTCAGAGAGGTTAATACCTTGCCCCGGATTCCATAGAGCGTAGCGATGGGATGAGGACTCAAAATTATAGCTGTCTGCTGTCGAAAGCGCTGCTTTTCCACTACGCAGTCTGAAGTGATTACATCAAAATGTTCCTTTACTGGAAACTTCCTCCCGATGTTGCTTTCTTCCTCTTTGTATTCTTATGCACTGCCTCTTCTGCTATTTTAGAAAATGTGGAGTCCCTATTCCTGGCCATTTACTTCATTCTGATCCACAGTAGCCGTGACACCCATTATGGTCCAGAGAGAATCCCTGAGCCGATAAAATAGATACTGAGGTCATCGAGCCATAGCCATTGGAAATTCAGAGGTGAAAGTTTAAAGGAGGCACCTTCTTGCTCAAGCTAATCATGAAAGATCTAACAACAGGCTTCAGCGCTAAAGCATTGTCATTCTAAGTCATGATTTTCTTGTCACTGGGGGCATTCAAGAAAATTCTAAGAATAATGCCATAAGTGCTCTGTATATGAAATTCAATTTAATGACCTACAATGACCCAAATAAGATATACAGTATTTAATTCAATACAATAAGATATACAGTATTTAAATTTCAGTTGCCTTATTATTAGGCATCTGGAGAATAAGTTTTTCTTTGAGAGCGGAAAGTGGATTTCTGCTGCCCCTCAATTGTATTTCCCTAAACAAGTTTTTTAAACCCTTTTTTGAATCTTTGGGATCTTCTTCTGGTCTCTTTCATTACTATGAACATCCAACAGATACTTATTGAATACGTACCATAATCCAGCTACTGTCCAATAGACTGGAGGTTGATGCAAAAATGAACAAGATACAGTCCAGACACTGACTGCAGTAACTAAGAGGGGTGAAGTAAGGCCAGAGCAAGACTGCGCGTGGCGAGTGGGAAATATGAAGTGTAATTAGAGAAGTGCAGCCAAAGTGCTTTAAAACCTCAGAGATGTGAGATGTGCTTTCAACGAGGAAAATTCGGAGAAGGCTTCGTGGTGAAGGCGGCGTTGTGCTGGCCCGTGAAGGCAAGCAGGATTTGGTCGGGCGGGTGGGGCAAGAGGAGAGAAAGGAGCTTCGAGGGCACAAGCCTAGGCAAAGAAGTGGAGCCCGGAGCCCCTGTATAAGAGGACCCTCATTTAATCTGGACCTCCCGCTGGCCTCGAGGAGAGACTGGGCTGCTGACCTCTCCGTCCCTTGGCTCTGCCGTCCTCCACTCCCTTAGGGATGTGCGTTTCTCAAAGGATGGGACAGCCTTGTGTTTTCTCAAAGCTCTGCCCCTCTGCTGTCATTTGAGATCTAGGATCCCTGAATGCAGGGGTGGTATTTGATGCACTTATGCCTGGTACAAAGCCCTCCCCTCTGCATGGAGAATTAGGAGGAGGGAAGAGATGGGCAGTCTTAATAAACAGGGTATTCACACTCCTACTCACACCTACCTAAAAGCGTAGCATTGAGAATCCCAGCAAATCCTTCAGTCGCCCTCATTTAGGGGCTGGGAGTGTCCTGTGCCCTCCCCGTTCTGTAGATACCAGTTAAATAATTTTGATTTGACGTGGGTTTTGCCACCGCTATTTCATAACTATATGTTACTGCATTGCTGTGAGCCTTGGACATAAGGAACAGAGAATAGACCCCATTTGATCCTTTTGTGATTTTCCTCATTTCTTTTCTAAAGTTGCCCAGATATCTTGATCTTTTTGTGGACAAAGATGGCAAAACACTTATTATGTATCTCCTCTGTGTGCCTCGCACCATATTAATCACATTTAGATTTTTCCCTAATAACTTTTAAAAGGTAAGGTAACCTTCTATTCTAGTCCTAATTTTAAGAACAGATATACAGGGTTATTGGCTTCAGCACTTTTAAAAGTAAAGATTAAATTAAATGGCTTGTTAAATCAAAGCTCTGAGCACAAATATTGAAATTTCCATTACGTAAAATTATTTTTTCCCAAACTGTAATTTTATAATAACAGTTCACTGAACTGATTGAAGGAATTTAGATTCATTCAATCCTCTGTGGTTAATAAAAACTGTCGTGAACCCGCATAAATACTGGTGTAGGTTAAGTCATATTAATATAGGCTTCCTATTGTTAGTACATAAATAGATATATTCTGTAGGGATTGTAAACCGTTACTAGACTAGTGTTTGGGGATTTTTGTATTAATTATGTTTAACCAAACAGGTAAATGGCATAGAGTGAAATGAAAAAAACAGTATGTTTTCTGAAACAAAAGAAATTGTTCCAAAGCTACAAAGATCTTATTCAATAAGTTCACAGAGAATGAATCATATGATGAACTTGACAATGGGGTCTTTTGAAAGGTGTTGAGAAGTTCTCTTGCCCCAAAACAACTCTGCCCAAAATGGCTAATGTTAAATATCAGCTGGTCAGATACACCGAACCAGACTCACAGAGCCGGGGGGGCTTTAGGATTTTCTCGTCTAAGGGACTCCTTTTACACAGTGAGTGACGGACCAACAGGTTCACAGACCATACTACACAAGAGTTAGGATTAGATGTATGGCGTTGGGTCTCCCAGACCTTCATCCATGCTGAGGTGCCATGATCTCCGGAGTGGGGAGATGTCTAGCTGCAGTCAGCACAGGGAAGAGGAAATGACAGATAGCTCAGAGTGACCTGAGAATGCATGGACCACATCCTAATGCAGGGGGATGAGGAGGTCATGACCAGAGAGAAGCTGCAGCTATGTCTGCAGTTTGCCCAGGATGTCTCAGATCAACAGAGCAGAGGACAAATTGGAGAATCAGAAATAATGATGATCATTCTGAGCAGAAGAGATGTTACGGGCACTTGGTTATAGGAGCCTCAGGGATCCAACGTATTGTATAGCTTGATAGAGCAGCCACTGCTTCCAGACTTCTGATAGCAGACACAAACCAGGGATTGTGCCCAGGTTCTTGCTAAATATGTGGTAAGTGCCCTATGGAGATGTCCCCACACTTCCCAACCACCAAATGACCATGGGGAAACAGGAGCATAAAAGGAAAAGTGTGCTCGATAAATAGGAAAATGGTCAAGCTTGAGATCTGGAAGGGAGGAGAGTCGTGGAAGCAGCAATTTCTCCACACCTGCTCTACGACATTAGTCACGAAGGAATCCTGGGAGATCAGGAGGTAATAAATATTCAAATGATCATTTCCAACGTTCTGCAAAGTCTACAAAAATCCACTTCAAATTTTAGAAGAAAAGGATAGTGTAAATGTTGTCCTGGCGTTTCATAGCAAATTTAGGTAGAATTGGAAATTGTAGACATATGAAGAATAAATTAAAGGAGCAAGTAAGTTAATCAAATTTCTTTGTACATCAAAGGCGAGGGTTGTATCAGGGTCTTTGTAAATCTGCATTCTGATGAGCATTAGTCCTTATCTGCAGCTCTTGAAAGAAAAAGTGTCTAAACTATGACAAAATTAGGGAGGTATAATGCAAAAAAATGAATTGAATTTTCACTTTGAATTCTTTGCAATTATCGGAAGCTATTTACATGATAGGTTTCAGATAGAATCATCCCCGTTCCGTGAACAGCAAAATCCTCCTGCCTTTAGCCATCACATCATTAGCTACACTCTTCAACAGTCATGATCTCTCCCAGCAATAATCAATTTCTACCCTTTATAATAACCCTTCACTACATTCAATCAACACCAAGATAGTGCCCATCTATCCGTGTGGTGCTAAAGATTATAAAGTGAAGTACTTTATGTGAATGTTTCCGTTGAATTACATTTTAAGAAGAATATGAAAATTAGGGATTAAAACTTCAAATTGTATAAAACTGATTGACTTTTTAATTGCCATTTGAGAAAGCATAGACTCAGTAAAAAGAAGCGCATTTATTCGTCACTCCTATATATTCCTGCAGGGACAGCTTGATTAAGACGAGTCTCTTTACATGTTTTCATCAGTCATTCAGGTAATGGGGTTTACAATGGAAATTCAACATTTCAAAACCAAAGGTAGTTCCTCCACACGGAGCAGTGAGACCAGAGCTGCAGAAACGTGTTCAGTTTGGGGATCAAAATGTGGACAAAGTTTGAAGGACTTTCACCCCTTCTAGGAAATGCTCCAATCCCACTGCCTTCCTCCACTTCATGTTAAATCCTGAACCGAGCCCATCCCTTACTCTCCACCCTGCGCCACCTTCGGGGGCTCCTGCTTCCTTCCTGTGTGTGTGTCACTCCCCTCCCCGTTGCCAGACGCTGACAAATCAGATCAAGGAGGTGGGCAGGATGGGTGGGGTGGGGTGGTGTGCAAGCCCCTCATGAAGTGGATTTGTAAAAGACAGAGGGCCAGGTATCACCATGCATGACGATGTACCATTTTTTCTTTTTTTGAGTCTAAAAGGATGCCAAAGTATGATCTAACAGTCACTTTTATTAAAAGTTACATTTTTTAAACTCTTTTTTAATATCCTAGAAGCAATCTAGAATTAGATGCTATTAGGGATTTATTAACTTCTTAGGCATGATAATGACATTGGGCTTGTACAGGACGATGGCAGGGACGTGCTGGCTCCAGCTCATCTTCAGGTGGTTCAGAGAAATCAACCCGCTCGTGTGGCAGGGTGCTAATTGCTGATTCTAAGTGACGGGACAGAGGTGCTTGTGAGACTTTTCTCTCGAATTTTCTGTATGTGTGACATTTTTCGTAAGAAAACTTTGGGGAACAACAATCTGAGTTCATTACAGAAGATAAGAAAATACAGACAAATGAAGACGTTTCTAAGTCCATTATCTTACGCAGGAGAAAATCACTTTTCAGAACGCTTTATATGTAGTGCCAGACCCTCGTTTTTAGAAAATGAATGCTGTGCTGTACCTGCTGTTTTGGGATTGACTTATTTACATTACAGCTTGTCTTAAGCATCTTTTCACACTAGTAGGTTTATTTCTGGGACATCAGTTTCAATAGCCTCATAGCATTTCTTTATGTGGATATTAAGGCGCTTTCCAGCCACCGTCTGTGATTATTCCTTTTCCCCTGGAGTGAGGCCAAGGAAAGGGAAGACAGCGGCAGCGTGGCTTGGCTGTCAAGACATCAGAATCTTTAATGCCGCATTCTAACACACATTGAATGAGCCTGACAAATAATTGGTTTGGAGACTGCCCGTTAAAATTACTAATGCTTGTGGAAATTATGTGAGAAAGCTCATGGAATTGAGTTTACTTCTCTGGACCTCAGTTTCCGCCTCTGTGGACAATCCCTACAGCTTCGATAGTCAAGGGTGCCCCGTGGACCAGCACGGGCAGCCCTGGTGCTTGTGAGAAATGCACAGTCTCAGGCCACACCCCAGACCTACTGAGTCAGAATCCGCCTCGTAACAAGACCCCCAGGAGACTCATGTGCTTGCTGTTTGGGTCTTTGAGCTCTACTCGCTGTCTTCTCTAGATGAAACCTTGAGTACGTGAATGTTCCACCCTGAAGTAGATAAACCATAAGCACACAAATATCATGTGAGTGGGGATGGTTCTCTCACCTCTGCTCTCGTGAACAACAGATCTCCTTAACCATTCCCGCCCGGCGTTGGCAGATACAAGCTGGCCATGGCTCTCTTCATGTGAAAGCCAGAGTCGATGGACTGAACTAGTCACTAGCAGCTATCTGAGTTTGAAAGTGTCTGGTCTGGTTAGTTGTTATCTGTGTGCTGCAAACAGTCTTGAGGGACCCCCAACAGAGAAGACGAAATTGAGCAGGTGGGAATAATCCATTTCTGGCTGTAAGAGCTAGATGCGGTGTCAAGTCTATGAATAACTTTTAAATTGTTGCTTAGGCAATAACACTTATCAGAGATAAACGGGCCCGGGGTATAGTGGTAAACAATGTATTCCAACAGATTCCTAAGTGCTTTTGAGAATCACATGAGTTGGGATCTACCAAAGCTATTATCGTGAATCAGGAATGAGCAGAGTGAAAGAAAATCCAGTCGTGGACGTGTCCCCACAATGAATGCAAAGCTGTGACCCCATCAGAGGAGATGATAGCTGCACACCCAGTGAAATGCTTATCTTTGGTTTTTTGACTGACCCAGTTTTAAACCTGTTTGTGTCTTTGCACAGTTCTCGGTAAGATCAGGAGTGCTGTGGGGAGTGCCCAGCTTCTGATGTCCCAGAAATTCCAGCAGTTTTATTGGCTTTGCCAACAGAATATGGTAAGTGAGTCCTCAGGTCACCTCAGGTCCTTATAACCAAGCTGAACGCACTCTCTTTACCTTCTCGCTGCTTTCCTGTTTGTTTAAGATGCCTGTAAGACTATTGAATGAAGAGAGGGTGCTTCTGGGTTCTGGGGACCCTTAAACATGGCCCCAGGCAAAGAGGCTGCAGGAGTGTTGGGGGAAGAGGGAGCAGGGCTGGGTGGGAAGACAGAAATGTCCCCTGTGCTGTGAGATGTTCTTGGCAGCTGGATTTCCACCGAGAACTTAACAAAGGAAATGAAAATTAAGGTCACAAATAAAGACAGTAATATGAAGTGGCTTGAATAAAACACAAACAACTACATTTACAGAGATTTTAGAAATAATTTGGGCTTCATATTTTATAGTCAGGAGTGAAATGAGTATTCCATTAACTAGGTTATTAATATAGTTGGCATTAAGCTTAGTTCTGATCTTCCTGAAAATCAAAGGAAAGAAAACCATGTATATATACACATATTTATATATATGTTCAATATACTTGCATATACATATGTGAACATATATATATACACACTATATCTATGTATGAATATATGTGTGTGTATTTATCTTACTAAACAAAGTATTCACTTAATTTTATTCAGAGAAATTGCTAAATAGTATACATATTACTTTATAGGCTATTTTATAATCTATGCATTGATTTCCTTCAGACCAAACATTTTCATTAAAATGCAAATAGGTCCCTCTAGGCATCGTGCACGTAGCAACGGTGCTGAGTGATTTGATTTTGTCTTGTTTTGCTTTTTAATTTGTGAAGAGACACGTGAACCTAGAGGATGTTCTTCTACATCAAAGGAAGCACAGGACATCAGAGTTGCCAGTTCACCCCTTTTAATTGGGTTTGTTAAAAAGTATGTTTTCTCTAATATTCTCCAATTAACTCCATTAAAGTTCATCATGAAATTTAAAGAGTTACGAACATGTCCGTATGACATGAAGTGATAATCATCATTTGAAAAGCGAGAACAGATGGAGACATAGAGCTGTGGAGACATTCAGTTATCATGCTTACCAGGCGTGTTCTCCTCCGTAAATAGCCTCCTCCGTAGTATCTATTTAATTATCATCTTTAAAGTACTGATTTAGGCCACTAAAGAGCTTGCGCCGTGTCTCACTGAGTCCGTAAGCACAGGTGGTCACCGTCTTTAGGAAATGGTCGTCTACAGTGCCCGTCCTATGAGTAGCAGAGGTACGTCATTCAGGCCCACAAAATGTTCACATCCTCTCTGCCAGATGCAGCTAATATTAGACTTAAAGTTTATCCATCCCAATACTTTTGATGCCTCTTATATATGTCAGATTGCACTTCATATTAACCTTAAAAAAATGCTTTTGAATTTTGAAATATTTGACATGGCTACTTCCTTTTATTTTGGCTTCTATCTAGGATTAGACAAAAAAAAACTCTGAAGCATTTGTTGGAGGAGGGTGGGGGTTGTCTAAGACAGGCCTGGCAGGGGAGGGATGCTGGAAGGATAAGCAGATGTCTTGCTTATCAAAGCCAAATTGCCCACAATTAAAAGCAGCATTGCTGGTTGCTGGAAGCTTTAGGTTGGTAACTAAATTTCAAGTCAAAGGAATGACTCTGAAAAATAAGTCAGAACCTGCCTGGACATTTAAGGTAGACTTCACAGAGCAGACGTTCTTCAAGGTAAAGACGTATGGGTGATTCATCACATAACCAGCATGCAGACGACACTGGAGAGGGTCTGCCCTTGAGCTTGTAGGTTGATGCTTGTGCTTCTTGGACCAGCAGTGCAGCATCCCCAGCAAGCTTAGTAGAAATGCAGAATCGCATTCACACCTGTGGGTCTACTCTGCGTTTGAACAAGATCCACAGGGCGTGTGCTCGGGCTTCTCAGCCGTTCTCTGTATACCACCGGCATGCAAGGAAACGCTCCAGAGCCTGGGAGCATCAGGGGCCATATCACAGGGACCCTAGGTGTCGGAGCCAGGGTGCAAAGTGAATTCTACATGACCGCAGTTTAACAAGAATTTCGAGTGCTGTGTCACTTTGCTGGGAGAGTGTGGCATGATACACCACTGACATTTAAGAAAAATTTATAAACATATCAGGGTATCTGAATGTCCAGTGGATACAGATGCAACCACCTCCCCCAGAAAAGAATAGAGGCCATGGGACCAGCTCCTGGCTGTACTTCCAGGGGAGCCCAGAGGCTGCTCTGTCAGCCTCATGGAGTGACGGTGAGGACAAACGTCGACGGGAACCTTGACCTCCGCCGCCCAGACGCTTCTTTAGATTTTCTCTTTGAGGACGTGACCAGACCCCAGCAGTCCGACCTTTGGGACTTGACAGGAGCAGCCACTCTGCTTCCTTCCCACACATCAGGCACCGTGACGCCTGAACCTAAAAAAGAAAGTTCGCCATATTTGTGAAGTCTTCCAGAAGAAGGAAACACAAACCTCACTTAGAAACTCAAATTGGGACCCAACGATGCGTCTTTTGGTGTAAGAAGTCCTCTTCCCACCAACGTGACCCTGCCCCGACCGTGGAGCCCTCGGGCTCCTTGTTCTGTCCTCACACAGGACGCGGCCCCAACACAGGAGTTTGTTTTCTTGTTCTTCACAAGCAGAGGTTGAGTTCAGATTCATACACAAAGTGAAAAACCCGAAGCCCAGTGGGCTCTCTTGTCTCTGGGCCAGAGCTGCCCGCTCGGCGTGGCCTGGTCCTGTGAAACCCTCGCTGGACCTGGGAGGCCTCTGCTCCTGGGGATCCGCACGGCTGAGGTGGCCCTCTTGTGGCTCAACAGAAGAACGAGCCTCAACAGAGCAGAAAGCCGCCTGGAATCGCAATTCTCACTTCTGAGGATGAGGAGGTGAGGGCGTTTTCTGCAATCGCTTCAGGTGGCAGTTCTTACCCTCCGACCCTTTCTGTTAGCACTGGCCACCATCTGGTTGCGTACTCAGAATGAGATTGGGATCAAAAGCAATCATTTTGATATGGATGTCAACTTGGGTTGCTATAGACTGAATGTGTGTGTCCCCCCAAAATCACATGTTGAAATCCTAACCTCCAAGGTGATGGTGTTAGGAGGGGGCACTCTGGGAGGAGATTGGGTCATGAGGGTGGAGTCCTCACGAATGGAATTAGTGCCTTTATAAAAGGACCCCAGAGAGCTCCCAGCCCCTTCCCCGATGTGAGGACACAGAGAAGATGTTGTCTATGAACCAGGAAGCGGGCCTCACCAGACACAGAATCTGCTGACACCTTGATCTTGGACTTCCAACCTCCAGCACCCTGAGAAGCAAATTTCTGTTGTTCACAAGCCCCCCAGTGATATTCTTGTCATAGCAGCCAGAATAGGCTAAGACACAGGTTAAAGGAAGCTTACACCAAACCAAACAGAAGTTTGTGTTGTGCTTAATGTGAACAACTTATGAGTAAACTGAAAATTGCACATTTTAAGCAAATTTAGATAAATGCTTATCCACCAGAAATTTCTCTGCCTGTTTAATCTGAGACAGCCTCCCACTGAATCAAAGGAACCACATGCAGAAAAATCCATACCCTTAACCCATGGTTGCAAACTCACATGCCTATAGGCAGGTGAAGGGACCAAGAGAAGCCAGCCTGCATCAGACGGAGGACGTGGGGCTGAGGTACCAGAGAGGTGCCCGCCGGGCTGCGGTCACTCCGCCAGTGTTGTGTGATGTGGGAATGGGCTGGGCGGCCAGCGCTCTGATATTGTGATCACCCAACTTTAAATGCAGACAGCTCGTTGAAACTGTGCAATGTGCAGAGAAACAGAACACATCTTTGGGCCACATTTGGCCCACGAGCTGCCAGTCTGTGGCTCTGTGGCATCACCTGTACCTTCTGAGATCGGGGAAGCCGTCTATGAGACTGTTTTGTCCCTTCATGCGATGACGTGTCTATCCTCCCTCCACGTGGGAGCAAAGCAAATACATGGTGCGTGTGTAGGCTGTCCCTGACAGTCAGAATTAGAGCTGGGACCCGTCAGGGAACAATCAGAAGGAAATAGGAGTAGTCCAAGCCCATTATCATCACAGCCCCACCACTGCCAACACCGCAGCAGACCCTCGTAATCCCTGTCCTGAGCACCAGGCTTCTGAATGATCCAACAGGTGACCAAAAACGCAGGCCCCTATTGCTTTTATGAACTGTGATGCTTTTAAAAACTTTAATATTTACCACCATTCCCAGGTTCTAAGAAAGCCTTTTCAAAATGAAACAATGAATGAATGTACTACATATATAGACATTTAATAGACTTTTTTTAGAGCAGTTTTAGCTTCACAGCAAAATTGAGCAGAAGGTACAGAGATTTCCCATATGCCCCCGGCCCCCAACACATGCACAGCCTCTCCCACTATCAACATCCCCACCAGCTGGTACATTTGTCACAACTGATGAACCTACATGGACATGTCATCATCACCCAGAGTCCACAGTTTATATTAGGGTCACTCTGGGTGTTGTACACTCCATGGGTTTGGACAAATGGATAATGACATGTGTCCACCACTGTAGAATCATACAGAGTAGTTCCACTGCCCTAAAAATCCTCATGCTCTGCCTGTTCATCCCTCCCTCCCCCTTAATCCCTGGCAACAATTGGTCTTTTTACTGTCTCCATGGTTTTGCCTTTTCCAGAATGTCTTAAAGTTGGAATCATACAGGACATAGCCTTTTCATGTTTTTAAACTGTTAGCAAATACTTGTGTAAAGTAAACCGTTATTGAATCATCCTGGGCCCTCCTGAATATTTGCATCAGAATTGGGATTAGTCAGGCTTCTCCCTAATCCGATCCCTTGAAAGGCACATGTGGGAGAGAGCAGCCACCCCAAGCCCTCTCCCAGCTGGAGACTGTCGTGGCTCTAAATTCCATTCCGCATGTGTTCTCAGGACCCCAGCGCCATGCCGAGACCAACGTCCCAGGACCTTGCAGGGTACTGGGACATGCTGCAGCTTTCCATCGAGGACGTCAGCATGAAGTTCGATGAGCTGCACCAGCTGAAGCTCAACGACTGGAAGATCATAGAGTCTCCTGAAAGGAAGGTAATTATGCCCACGCCACGTGGTTTCCTGGCACGCCGCTGTAGTTGGCCTCCTGGGAGCTAATCCAGTTGCAGAAATGGTCTGCTCCAAACACTACATTATAAGGTGGTCCCCGGTCTTTGGTTAGCAATACAGGATCACATTTTCATATCTGTATATCTATGTATGTTTATAAACTTGGATGGAGTTAAGTCATTGGCCATGTGGAGGAAATAGTTTCTCTATTGCTGTGTCTCTTGGCCATAGACAATTCAGAGAAGACACTACCCAAAAATCACATGTAAATCTCTAGTCTCACGTCTCTTAGGGATCTGTCCTCTGAATTATTTTCATCAAACCTCTGTTTGGATTGTAGGAAGATGATTTCCGACAGGGAAGTTTCAGGTCTGGGTACAATGACTGTCTTCCACTCAGGTCAACTTTCTAGTTGCATAGCTGCAGTTGAAGACAAGAAGACATTGTGAACTTTACTGAACAGTTTGATGATGTAAACTTCCTGTAGATCTGTCAGCCTTGGCCCTGAACATAGGTTTAAAATTTCCATTAAATTTGAACCCTATGATTTCACTTCTTCCCTGAAGATATCATCTTCATGGGGCTAACAGATAGGTCTGAATTAGCAATAAACGTCTTGATTTCCTAACACATTTTAGAGAAGTTCTAAGTAATTATAATCTGACTTTTCTAGACAGATGTTATCAATTAAAATAAAATGTTAAAGAAAATTAATCCAACGTACTTTTGGGCAGTGGTGTTTAATATATAGCTGAGGATGTATATCTAGATCATTGGAATGAAAGCCACCATCGTTATCATCTACTCTTCCCCAAAAGGTGTCGTTGAAGGTCTTAGTGGAGTTCCAGGCTAGATGCCATAGATGCCATCACGGATCACTAACAAAGTCCCTCTTACCACAGATAACAGGGGCAGGGGGTGTGCGAGTACATAGATTGTACGTGAGCCATAAATGGTATGTAAGCATGTCCAGGTGGTCTATGGTTTGGTTTTAAAGTGAAGGAGAGCCTAAGTAATGGTTCCGAATGAAACAGTTATTCTAATAAAATATTAAGCATAGAACTTACTAAACTAACCTAAAGATATACAATAATCCTTCCTATTTTTCATTCTTCAGTAATTGATAGCTACCCTTCTACCTAAGCTATACGTGGAGAACGGTCCTCAAAAGGAAACAGTTTCTTACTGAGGATATAGCCCCCCCAGTCCAGATAATGAGCAGCTCTTTAACACCACTGAGGCCCCGTGCCGTATCCTTCAGACACACTTCTTGCCACTACTCCCTGGATCCACAAGACACCTGCTCAACTCTCTCCTACCGCAGGACGCCTGGAGGGTGTGAGCCCCCTTAAAAAGGAGACTCTCTCGAGGATTGTTAGTGTGCTTTTCTTACAGCCCCATATTTCAGAGGCCACCAAGAGAGGAGGAAAGAGGTAAATACAGTCATGTGCTAATGCAAGAATTAACTTTGGGAGGAGCTGAGAGGCTTAATGAATTACCTACCCCATTGTTGGGACGCATACCAGAAAGTCCAGAGAGACTCATTGCTTCTGGTCCAAGTCTTTTTAAAATAAGCAAGGGGAACAAAGTTGCAGACACCAAAACAATCTTCCTGCCAAAAACCATATTACACAACATTGGGATCTGCCTCATGTGTCCCCCCTGAACTCGCATGGCTGCTGCTTCCTTCCCCCAGCGTCCAAGCACACCTGGCCCCCTTTGGATTTTTGTGGAGGCTGAAGGGAAAAAGACACAGTGGTGGGTTTGTGCCCCTCCTCCCCAACAGCTAGATATCTGCTTAGAAAAGGAAGGTTTCTGGCTCCCTACATAGTATACCCATTCCTGGGAAGGAGAGAATTGTCTCGGCAGAGTTCCTGCCCTCCATCCATTAGGAAGGAGGGTCGGTGGTAGGTCCTACTCTGTTAGTTTGGATGAACACAACATAACACAACACAGTTTGGGACACAGACCTTTCCCCAGAATGGTTGCAAGCATAATGTGTTGCATTTGCTGCCGAATTGTAGAATTTATCTTTCTGAAAACAGCATACACCTATTTTGGTGTGACTTGTTTGAGAACATGAGGTAAGGGTCAGAAATAATTATTTCCCTCTTTTTACCAAGCAGGAGAAAACTCATTATATATATAAATATTGTTAATGTCAGAGGTTTTAGGCCCACAATAGAAAATTTGGCCAATGGTTCCCTAGGACACCCATGTACAATGGTTTTCATGAGCATCCTTGGAATTCCAGAGTTTGTTGAACAGACTATAGCCCATGACAGGGATGTCAAGGGGCATCTCAAGAGCTTGGAATTGTGGGCATTTGCCAATGCTCAGCGATGACATGGTAAGTGTTAATCTAGCAACAACGTCAAACTAAATCTAAGAAGAAGGAGATGTTAAATGTTAATGTGTGGAGTGTATTTCCTTGTTTGTAACCCCTTTGCCAGACTCCTCCCCTGACCTTGAAGAATTTGAGGGAAGTTACAGAAAGTATGCACCATGCAGAAGGCAAGCTGTGATTGTGGGAGTCAGGAGAAGGGCAGATTTGCGTAGATGGGTAATGTCAGAGCAGCTCACCCTCTGAGGGCACTCCCCACCCCGTGGGACAGAGTCTGTGCACTGGTGCTGCTCTCCTCTGACTCTCCCCCCAATTTTGGCTTGTGCCGCTTTTCAGGAAGAAAGAAAGGTCCCCCCTCCGATACCAAAGAAGCCCCCTAAAGGGAAATTTCCCATCACGAGAGAAAAGTCCCTGGACCTGCCCGACAGACAGCGTCAAGAGGCCCGACGACGGCTCATGGCTGCCAAGAGGGCCGCCTCCTTCCGACAGAATTCTGCCACGGAGCGGGCCGACAGCATCGAGATCTACATCCCGGAGGCCCAGACCCGGCTCTAGGGACCGACAGCGGCAACTCTCCCCTGCTGTCTTTTCTTCTGTTTTCCACAAAACGCTTGTACAGTTTCTCCCCACCTGGTCATTTCTGTGTCGTCTCTCCACCAAATACGCCCTCGCTGTCGTGTTCTTTGTGCCATAAACACACTGGAAGGCTTTTGATTTCCGCAGTTTGCCGAGCTCCCGGCCAGAACGACTCCTTTTTTCCCACCGGATGGTCTGACTTGCAGTCGGCGATGATGGATGGGCGTGGGGACACCTGACTTATCCCCTCTGTTCTCAGAGGATAACGAGAAACACCTCTTGAGATGGAACCCAGCTTACATTTTGTTATTTATATTTTTATAAATTGTGAGATAATTAGAGGCAAGAATAACAAATAACTATAAATGGGTGCATCTCACCACTCACTAGAGGCATTAGATACCCCAAGTGGAAGGTGCTACAGCGTGAAGTGCAGGAGAGAAAGACCCCCACCCCCTCTAACCAGGATTACTGTTCCCTGAATCCAGTTGACCCGTCACTAGGTTCCCTGTGCCAAGTTTATGGTGTGAGAAGGGATCTTACAGCCACCAAACTCCCCACCATGTGGTTGTCCTGAAACGTGGGAGTGTAGAAGTCTGAACCCTTTAAAAAAAAAAACCCAGAATCTGCACAATCAAAACTAAGCTGAATATTCATTCACACCAGGGAGTGACAGATGAGAGGAGATCGGAGCTTTCAGAAAAGCTAGCTCTTCTGTAGCAGGAGTAGAAAGAAAAAAAAATGTGCTCACTCTGTTGAAAGAGTCATTGTATTTTTTATTCCTTTGTAACTTAAAACATCACACACGGTTTGTCTTTAAGTTTCCCCATTCATGTGACACGTGGTTTTTTGTAGATGTATATATATTCTCAAACTGCTCTATCAGTTGACTTTCCAGGGTATCCTTAAAAAAAAAAAACAAAAAAAAAAACTTTGCTTGTTTAAAACGACAGTTGTGATGTTGTAAAAAGTTTAAGAAATATGAATGTGAGTGGTAAGTATATCTCAGTTTAAATGGTAAAGAAGAAATGTAGTTTACATTTGTATTTTTCCAGAATTCTTTTGTCCTATGCAGTATTGCTCAAGTCAAGAATATATTTCTTGCCTGTTTTAGACATGACAAAAAAAAAAGGTCACATATTGTGATTTCCAGCTGCAGACTTTAAGTAATTAGTTTTCATGATTCTGATTGGCGCCAGAGAAAACCAGGAAGGACTCTAACGAGAAGGCTTTCCGTTTGTCTAATTAAATTTAGACGCAGGCAGTGACCATCGCTCCAACACGACTTGTGTATTGCTATGCAGACACATCTTCAAAGGAAGAGCCTATCAAATTTATCCACTTGGTCCCAAATCAGAGTTCTCACTGTAACTCAAGGTCAAAGCAGGATTGCATGGAAGACAGACGTTTCCACCCAAACCCCAGGTCTTCCTCCCGCTGCTTCCGGAGTACCGTGTACTCGGCCGCGGGCAGGAAGGCTGATGACCTGTAGCACTTTGTCCTCACCTGACTCGCACTTTAAAATGCACCCAGCTTCTCTGCAGCCTGATAATGTTATCAAGAGCATCCAGCGCGGTAATTACACAACTGGGGCATTCTTTAAGCCCACCGTTTTTCGTTTTCCTCATATTCTCCATTCCATGAAGCATGGGGTTCATTGGAGCACAGTTGATATTAAAGCATGTTTAGCTTCAAAGTTTTAGTTTTTTAAAGCTGAATAGTTAAGAATTCCCTGTAAGAACAAAACCCTGTAAATTGAGCCTCATATCTGGTATATATTTTACCAAACAGCCTTAAAATATATTTGGAAGCAAAAATCAGTACGAATGTATATCCTTGAAAAATGCAAAAAAGAAAAACTTCCCTGAAATATTCTTCTATAAGTGAAACATTTCCCCAGAGTGTTCAAAGCATTTTTTCTACCTAAATAAATACCTAAATCCTGAGTAGTGTACAATAATGATGCTTCTTCCTGTATTCACTAAAGTATGTTAAAAACAAATGTATTTGCAAATATTGGCATTTTAGACTTTACAAATGATGTATTATTTAAGATGAACTGCTCTTAGGATTAACCACAGGAAAGCAAAGTTGGTGTATACTCCTTGGGAAGAAGAGATGTGACACACACACGTGCACGCCAACCTATCACACGTGTATATCTACTGGCAGCTGATGTGTTCTATCCCATTTGCTTCAACTTGTGCAAAATATATAACAACAAATGATAAATTTGGACAATAATCCATTTCAGATCCCAGATTCTCAAAGTATTCACTGGATTTGGATTAATTTTTCATATGTTTTGTATACTTATTTTTATCTTAAAACCCCCAAGAATCTTGGCCTAAACCATCCCTAGGTGAGCAAATTAACCCACACTGATTGGAAGTGGGAACAGTATGAACTCCTGTTTGGTCCTCCGTGTTCCAAAGAAGGTTCTGTCATGTGGAGCAGGTGCCTGCTGCTGGATCTGATGGAGTGTTACCTGTTTACGCTACATGACTAAGTGCAATATATTCAGTTTTCATGCAGATGACATTCCATCCCGAAATGCAGAAGACAAGCCATGTTTACATATTGTACATGTGAAGAAAAATAAAACGGTTTATAATACTTGTGTTAATCATGCTAACTTATTTCAGTCACTTCTAGCCAATACATAATACAGAGCTATAGTGCCATCATTTCACCACATTATGAATATAATTTTAATAAAAGATTATGTATAAATTTGAGAATATGGTTGAAAATGATAACGCACCATGTTCTATGAACATTATCATGAAAAACAGTACAATGTGGTCTATGATCGCCTACCTGTATTCCCGAAAGATCCAGTGATAGCTGTTGAAACTCAAGTGTTACTTTAGAAATTGTTTTCCTCCCAGCCAACAAGTTGATCTTGCCATGCTGAAGGCTTTAGTTAACTTTTGAAATCAAAACACAAGTATAATAAACGGGATCCTAATGTTGAACAAAACCCAGAAAAGGCGAATGTCCCTTGTGAACGAGAGTGCTTTCAATGTAATTCATCTCACACATCTTCATCGATCATTGTGTTTAATGTAAAAGTAGGTGTTAGTGACAATTGTTGCCATTTTTTTCCTCAGAAAATTTATATAATGACCCTAGAATGGTATATAGAGAATCAAACTGTTGTATGATACTAAAAAATTACATTTTTGTTTAAAAGGAAATGTTGTTGATGTTTTCACCTCAAGATCAATACTAAAGACTTCCAGCATTAAATAGAAAGTGTATTATTAAGAAAAAAACAAATTACATTTAAGGCTCCCTCTTTAAAAAAAGAAATAGCCACAAAATCAGTGACCCGAAAACTAGACGGACCCTCCCTGCTGGCTCCTATGGAAGTGGCTGGATTATGACTGGAAGACAACACAGCCCCAGAGCACCCAGACGTGTTCAGTTTGACCATTTCTTTGGGGTCTCTGTTGCATTTGCCCTGTGTTGATTTCTGCCTTTCTCAGGACCACATTGAGCCGCCACTCTTTCCATCACTTTAATTGAAAGATCCTGCGTTATGTGTTCACTCATCTCCACTGCTTTGGGCCGGCCCTTAGAGGCTCTCCCCACCCCATCCCAATCCCAATCCCAGATGGAATCTCACTGGGAAGAACAGTCCTATTGCAGAGATTTGGTCAAAGGGCCTGTGGTGACCATGGAATTTGTGCTCTCAGAACAGCTCTCTGGTTTGGGCCAAACCTTTTGGTGGCAAGTAGGGAGTGGGAGAAAGGGATGATAGTCTTCACCAGGAAGTCTTTTTCCATTGGCAGTAACTCCATCAAATCAGACGGGACCTCATGTGGCCCTAGGGATGTGGCAGCCAGTGGAGCCTTTTCAGGGAGATGCAGACAATATTTCAGCTGCTTTTTGCTAGGAAGAGCGATCAGCCTCACTTAGAATTGTGACGGGTTCCCAGAACCTTCAAATGGACAGATGGTCCCATGTGCCATGTCTGAATAGCTTAGGAATATGTGAGTCCCCAGGCTGACCAGAGTCTCCAGCGCCATGGTTCATGGGTGGAGACCTCCGTGAATCTCGGTGGGGGAGGCAGCAGGAAACGAGGGCCGCATGTCCCACCGTGAATGTAAAGGTGTTGTCCCAACAGTACCAGTTTGGGGAGTGCACCCAGATACTGCGTCTGGCCCACACTTCTCAAAAGTGGAGCATTCCTGCCCAAGAGCATAGAGTCAAGTCTCCCCGAAACAGGCGTAAATGGCTAAATTCTACATACCTCATGTGCACTCATTCCAGCCATCTCCTTTCTTCTCAAGCCTTGAACCTCCAAATTTTTTCTTTTTCCTGCAGATTTAATGTACTAATCAGGTAGCTGAAGACATGGTTTCAAACCTTACCCCTTGGAACTTCCTGAGGGTTCAGTTTGTTTTTATCAGCATCTTGGTTTACGCTTGTTTGAAAGTTTGGGTTGAATACAGGGTTCCAAAATTTGAAAATAAAATAGAACACCAGAAGTGTAAGCGATCCAGAATAGATTCAGCTGCTGATTAGTGAGCATGTGTAACCATGGGGCTGGAGCAATGGAAATGGCTTCGCTCAGCACTCAGCACTCCTGCACCATTTGTCATAAAACGCATCACGTAAGTTCAAATCAGATCCTTGTGCCTTCACGGCAAGAGGCCCATCTTGTCACTTTTACTGTGTTGATAGTTGCAATAAATTGGGGGCAGTGAAGAGAATGCTGGAGGGAAGGTGCACTTTTACACGTTAAGCTAAATGTCTCTCAGCACAGAGTGGCTGCAGAATGTTTTGGAAATGAGTGAGAAGCTCAGAAATCTCTAGCCGGCTAGTCGGGCAACCAAGTTCACCTTAGCTTAACTTCATGTCTCAGTTTCTTCCCATCCTTTGTCTCCTGCACAGACACACCATGAAGATTAATGACTTGCTGGCTCTATAGTCCTGTGAGCTCCTTGGGAACAGGTGGTAAAAGTGTCAGTTATTGTCAAAGGTAAAGTGCCATGGTCCTCTTCTCAATTGTCCTCCCAGCTGTGTGTGGGATGCTTGCAGAAGTCAAGTCAGATCATAAATATCTCAGAGGAGATCAGGACCACCAGACACAGGGGTCCTTTCTTTGGAATACTGTCTTGGGTAGGCAGGAGACTGCCAACGAGCTTCTTGAAGGTTTGGAAATGGAGAAATGACTACAAGGGGGCATTTCTCTGTTTATTCTGGCTTTGATTTCAAGTGTTTCTACATGTTTCCATGAACAAAAACCAGGCACCCACCAGAATTAGGTGATATTTTCACCGTCACTTAAGCTCAGCTGCACCTGAGATAAAATGAAGAGATACTAAACTAAATATTAAAGTGATGAAGAAAAAAATTATTTGGAAGCAGAAAACTAAGCGCGTGAAAGAACACCAAGAGCGGAATCAGACACACTGACCAAACTGCTAAATCTCGTGAAGTCTACCCTCTAATTCCAGCTTTTTGTAATTGCTCTATTTCACACTTCAGAGAATGCAGAAGTGGTCCATGGGGACGCTCCAAGAAATAACCATCTTCTCATCCTTGCAACATTGAGAAATGTCCATAGTTTTATGAATTGCTGTCCTAACCCTGCCATTTTTATCCAGCGTTAAAAGAAATTGTTTCGAGTTTCACTCTAAACTCTTGACAGATGACTTCTTTGCAGAGGAAATGTTAGTTACCTACTATAAAACTACTTTTTAAAAGATTTTGTATATACTCAAACTAAGGTAACAGAGGTTTACCTCCCTACTTTCTTAGATTTTATGTGACTCTTCATCATGGGTGCTTATTCCAAACCTGAAGGTCTGGGAGTCCGGGCTTCCGTGGACTCGATGGAGGAGAGGCGAAGATGAAAGGAAAGATTTATGCCAGGTTTCATGTACAAATTTATCTCTTCCAAGTAGACCATAGAGAGTATATTGGGTTTTGTCTGCTAACACAGATGAAGGAAGCTCTAAGGCTGTTCGTAGAACCTTCTGGATGCCACTCACCCACTCTTTGATTGACCCCCTAACTCACCACCATGACCCAGCCCCAGTCATTTCAATATTACAGTCATATCACTCTAAAAGGGCTCTCCCTCCACTTTATAACTGGTTTGCTGAATTCAAAAGGGTTTCCCCTCATGAGTAGTAAATCCTAGGCTACTTTTGAACTCTTATTTCCAAATGCTAAATCACTTTCCTCTTGTACGGGTCCTTCCTGTGCAGAGACCGATCCATACATCTGCCCCCGCCATACTACATACCAAAATACCCAGGTGTGGCCTGGGGACTGAATTAAATGCCTCCTATAGAAATTCAAGGAATGTTAGAACCAGGAAACTAGCTGTTTAGTTAAAGTTTTAAAAAAAAAGTATATAAATATATATATATATATATACATATGAAATCATATCAACAATGAGGATGAACAGAGTGCCAAATATTCGACATCTGTACAAAGTTACACCTCACTAGAATTCAAGGATTTTATGTAATTCTCTTTCTCATGCTTTTATGGTTCTTTTGATAAATTCTCTTTAGTAGCATGCAGGATACCTACTCTGAATGTATAGTATGCTATTCGTCACCACAGTTCCTTGCTTCTTGTTAATAACTTCTTATCAGAATGTTGGTCATTACTTTAAGGCATTTAAGGATTGCGTTATTTGAGTTCTTGCCTTTCCATGACTTTTTTCCACTCTCTGCTGATTATAAGAAAAATGTGCTCACCATTTTCTCCATAACTCGTCCATGCTAATGCGTCTGATTTGATTTCTGTAATGCTGATGTTCACCTCTTGTAAATAGTTCTGCAATTAAATTTTTTGAGAAAAGTAATGTTTACTTTTTATTGGAGTGAATTCTCGCGTTATTTTAAACTCGAAAAAATTATATAGACCAAAGAGTTTTATCCAGAAAACAATCGCACCCTTCCTCCCTTATGTATTTCATTGTTGAAATATCCTCAATTTCTCTATCTGCTAAGAAGAAATGGACATTTATTAAGGCTACAGATTTCCTGTGTGTGCAAAAATGGCATAGATGAAAATGAGTTAAAATGAATAAATACTGTGGTATTTAGTTAATGGTTGTTTTAGACTGTCTTGAGTGGCGATGAGAAGAGACACTTGTCAGGTCGCTGTTGAGTCTACAGACCCGGGCTGAAGTGGACAGTGGCGCGTGTAGTCTCAGCAGTCACACCAGGCCCCTCGTGGGGGAGGGGCTCCAGCTCCCACCGCCCCTCGAGCTGCAGCAGCACTGAGTCCCCTCCTGGGGTGGGCGTGGGCTGTCCCTGCTCTGGTCAGGCCCTGATCCCTTGCTCTCAATGTGTTCAGTTGTGCCTGCGCCCCCTTCTCTTGCCTGTCGCCTTCCAGTCTTGCCACCTTAGTTGGGAACCTCCACTTTCCCGGGCCTCCACTGCCTTCTTTCCGCCTGTCCCTTAGCTCTGGCAGGACGTCACTGTAGGTGGCTCCCTTTTTGAGTCTCTCTCCCTCCACCCCACCAAGGAAGCGTGGGCAGAGGTCTTGAGGGAGGGCACCTTGTTCTCACAGCACCAGGTTCTCAGGCGTTGTGCTTCGTGCGTGTTCCCGATGCTTCCTTCCCTCCACCTGCTCCGGGCTCAGGGAGGTTTTGAGGTGCATTGACGGAGTGGCAAGGTGAAGGAAGAGTCTTGAGTGAATGTGAGCACTGGTGGGACTATTTCCTGATTTCTTCCCAGTGAGTTCTGTGCAGTCAGTTGAGAATTCCGCTGACGTTCACGAACACCAACGTAATAGGACCGTTCAGGAAACTGAATCCGTGTGCAAATCCTTTCCATTTAACCCACATTGTAACCATCATGATGTATAAAAATGTTCAGTTAAGAGAAACCACTTCTAAATAAATTGAGAACACGTGTCTACTATTTTAGTCTTCCACTTAGCCCATTGCTTTCTATAACACACAACAAGCAGAGAAAGCTTTACGTATTTTCCTGGTTTTAATCCTATAATCCTTCAAAAAAAGTTTTAATTTACTTGGTATTTCATTGAAAACTTTATCCTTTTATCCACATATGGTCTAACACTATTTTCCCAGGGTCAGTAAAAGTGCAAAGAAAGTTATAGGATATTCATTTTAAATGTGTTAATATTGGCTCATCAGCTGTAACAAATGTACCACAGTAATGCGAGATGTTAATAACAGGGTCACTGGGGTCCGAGGGGAGAGGTATGTGAGAACTCAGTACTGTCGTGGCAAATAATCAATAGCCAATCTGTAGATAAGGGAGATATTTAATGAGCTAATATGAGGACTAGCCCAGAAGTGTTCTCTTCCCTAGGGAAGAAAGCACCCCGGGAAGCGTGGTTTACAGCATAGTTATATATCATTTCAGAACAACATACATCAAGCATGACGAGAATACAACTTTTTTCCCAAAAGCACAGGGAGATGTTCTGCTGCGGTTTAGCACATACACAGCAGGTCAACTTGACCTTGGTTCTCTAGGAAGAAAAGCTTATCTTCAAAGAAGTACTGGTATCGGCATCAGAAAAAGAGAGCCATTCGTCCCTGTCTTTAAAGAGCGTATTCTTTGCTTTGGGGAAATATTTGAAGCAGACGTACAGGGCATGTTTGGTAGGCCATAAGTCAGGCTGCTCTGGGAAAAACAAGTTTTAGGCCAAATCAGGATTAGACAGGAATCGCTTCCCCATATACCTCAATATGTGAGAACTACTTATTATTATTAGTATTTTCGTCAGTACTTTCTGCTCAATTTGTCTATAAACCCAAAATGCTCCCCCAAAATAGTCTATTAATTAAAAACAACAACATTGAAACAAGAAGCAATGATTAGAAAAAGTCAGGTGCAACAATCTGGATGTTTTCAGCTTTCTTTTCATTATTTGAAATTTTAAATGAGTTGCCTTCTGAAAATTAGGACATTGGAAAGATTTCTGCTCCTTATTTTTGTTTATTTTTATTTTGCGAGCTCTGAAGTTAGCATCACTTAATCTGTTCCGAGAATTGTTGCTTCTTAATTAGGGCGAAGAGCAGCACACAAATGTCACGTCAGGGAAGAAGCAAGGATTTTAGAAGACACTTCTTCGGGCCGGCCCCGTGGCTTAGCGGTTAAGTGTGCGCACTCCGCTGCTGGTGGCCCGGGTTCGGATCCCGGGCACGCACCAATGCACTGCTTCTCCAGCCATGCTGAGGCCACGTCCCACATACAGCAACTGGAAGGATGTGCAACTATGACATACAACCATCTACTGGGGCTTTGGGGAGAAAAAAATAATAAATAAATAAAAAATAATTTAAAAAATAAAAAGAAGACACTACTTCAAGCCTTGCCATCCAGCCAAATAACACCACCTTGAATTCTCAGGAGTGTGCCATACAACTTCCATTGTAGTATAAAATTGGCTAGATGGATTTTCCCTGAAAAATTAGAGTCTAGTGCCAGTGAAAATCCATTTCCAAATGATCTCATTACACCACTATGGTCTTTTACAATTTAGAATGTGAAAAATTTAATTTTATACCAACAACACACTTTGCAAAGCCATGATTCAGTGATGATGCCGACCACGTTCAGAACACACACACCTCGGTGTGTTTTCTGGGCCGGGCTCTCGCCCCCTCCTCAGCCTTGGTGACAGACTCTCCAGGCTGCTGAGAAGCCCTGAGGGGAACAGTGCTATTAGCAGCCGCCTCTCCCTGAGGTCCCTTCAATCCTTCCTGCCCCGTTCTCCAGCGTCCACCTGCTGCCCCTTCCTCCATCTCTCCACAACACAGCCCCCTAGCCTGAAGTGCTGGGTCTCTTTGGGACCGAGACCCTGCCTTTGGTGTGGGCACTTGCAGCACTGGCAGCTGATGTCCATTCCTCTCTCTCCTGGTTATGTCCCTTGTCACAATCAATCATATGGTCCTCCAGGATCCTCTCTCCTTGTGCTCACAAAACATCAACTTTCCATTGGGCTTATCCCTATACTGCCAAAACGCCATTTCTAAAATTCAGATCCCCGAATGGCTGCTCCTGATTAAAATGTTCAATGGCTCCTCATTCACAAGACTCTTCGTCATCTGAACCCATTCCCGTCTCCAACTGAGTCTCCTTCCACACCTACTGTGCCCCAGAATTCCCAGCTGTAACAAATCAAATCACCAGCAGATCCCAAATTCATGCATTGTTCAGTCTCACAGCTCTGCCCTGGTACCTGCCACTCACTCGGATGGAAACGCCTTTCCCCTCACCTCACCACCACGCACTTAGCAAACTCCTGCCAAGCTTTCAAGTTACCCCAACCATCACCTCCCTTGTCGTTCCCAAATGAACTGATCACTTTCTTCTTTCTTCTCCCAAAATGATGCTCAACTTGAAATCTATTACAATATGTCACACTAAGCAGAGTGTATTTGTTAACTGGTTTGAAATCAGATTGTGAGCTTTTTGAGCACCAGAAATATATTGAATTCCTCTTTATATCTCTGGTTCCCAATGAAGCGTGTGACACAATATACATTCACAATATTCTGGTCACCAACTGGCTCAAGGAATGGATCCAACTCCTCTGTGTCTCTATCGGTCATTCAGTGATTCATTAAATACTGATTGAACAACACTTACATACTGGGCACCGTGCTGGAGATACTGCAGTTAAAAAAAGAGAGCAAGTCATGGATCTTGCATTTATATTCAACAACCAGATAGAAGATTTACTCCAAAATAATGTTGGATCTGTGAAGGGTCACAGAATTCCTTTTACTTTACTTACGAGCTAATAAGCTAGCCTGTTACTGTTTCGTTGACGCTGGTCGAAGATGTGAAACCTGTGGATCAGGAAACCTTACCACTCACCACACGGGAAACGGCACGAGCCTCAGCATGCGGTTTCCTTCCCTGACATCTGAGGGGACCGCGTGAGGGAGCAGGATGGATGCTGTGTCACAGCTGAGGAACACTGAATTTGGGGACCTGCTGTTTTGCAGTCAAAGGTAAGGAGGCGTGCTCTTGGTCCCAGAGGGAGACACGGCCTCACCCCTCAAGGTTACCAACAGCAAGCTCGGCCGTGAGAAATGGCACAGGGAACAGCAGCCAGGGCACGGCCTTCTTGACACACCTACCAAAGGATCGGGAACGATCCCAGAGGGCATCTTCCCCAGGAGCTGTAAGTTTTTGTTCTGAAACTGCAAAGGTATAGGTGCCCATGCGTGAGAGATCATCCGGGTGGCAGTTTTTTTTAACCTCTGTCTCCACGCTGCTTTTTTCTGTTTCAAACCCCACTTCTCCTCGTGATTGTTTTACTGCAGTCACTGCCAGCTTCGAGCCCCTTGGTGCTACTCTGATCTGAGCCACACGGAGGAAGGCCTGACCTTTGGATGAGGCTGGGTCAGCTGGCCAGGAGCGGCAAGCCCCCCCACCGCCCCACCCCAGGAGAGAGAGGCTCCGGGGTGGAGCACCTGTTAGTGGCAGGTGATTCTCCTTGATTAACACTAGGATCTCCTCCTAATGAATCTTTGACCCTCTCCAGCGCTCCCTAAATTCTGCCCGTCTAGGCTTGTTAGTGATCTTGTGCTCACAAAAGATGTTTGACCTGTAATTTTGTGAAAACCTATGAAATAGTTCAAACGTTTAGCTCTAATAAGAGCTTGTTTTAACTGTATTCAAAGAAGTGGTTTCATAAGACACTCCAAACAAACCAAAATTCTGGAGACCTCTGCGTCCCTAATCTCGATTAAGCAATTTCCCTATGAAATGTCCTCAGGTCATCTCTATTTGAAACGTGACTAATTGAAGCTTCCAGAGATGAGATCAGATTTGGCTTTCGAGTTTAACAATTCCCTGCGCATCTTCAATTCTGAAGCGCCAGCCTGCTTTCACCATAATAACCATGGAGAAATTGAACAGGGAGTCTTCATTTGAATTAAGTAATTGACACCCAGCAAATCTGTTTTACGGATTTATGCATTAATAAGGAGCTGCCCCAACACACTTTGGAAACAACTTTGTTTCTAAAGTAAAACATATTTTATTATCGTTGCCTAGGGATATTTTTGGCTTTGGGCAAATGAAATTAGATTCACCAGCTTAGATGCAGCATGAAGAGCGTTGCAGCTTTAAAAGTCTTCCACCAGAGGGCAGCACGTTAGCATTCGAAAGTGGAGGTCTCTGCTCTCATGGGAAGTGACAACTATAAACACTATCATTAAACGCTGACTTTTAAGTTAACAAACACATAAAGTCAATGTTATTTTTCATTCGAGTTTTGCTCAAGGATGTTGAATAAACAGGGATGGGTAAAACAACACTGTATTTCAAAGTATGAGCAATTTGATACAAGCTGTCACACAGTTACAGTTGCCCTGGTAAACAGAAAATAATTATTATATTCTGTAACTAGCAAGTCTCCTCTGAACTAACAGGACATGACTCAGAAAGTAAACTCTATGTTGGATTAATAAGGAAATTAACATGATACATAGAGTATGAAGTGACAAATCTTTTATTTCAGTCTTTAGTCAAAATCAACCAATAACTGTTGCCTCTAACAGCTATTTCTCATGTGCAAAATACTCATCAACTGACACTGGCCAGTGGACAGATGAGTGTCTACCCACCACGGGGCCTCTCCATGAACTGTCAACCCCAAGCAACGAGAAATGACAGAGCATCTCTGAGAAGTCTGTGTGTTGGGCAGTGTAGAACATAAAGATAACTCAGGCACGGATACTGTCCAAATCTAGCTGGGGAGCTTTCCACAATAGCTTATGGGTGATATAATTTACAGGTTTAATTCTTGTTTTAACTCATAAACTATTTCATTATTTGGAGTCTGATTTTATGTTTCAAACATTGTAATCATTCCACACATCAGGGAAGAAAGGAAAGAAAAAGAGAGAGAGAGAGGGAGACCTGAGGGAGAGAGGGAGGAAGACCAGTTTATGTAGGTGCTGTGCACAAAATGGAAAAAGTGGACCTAACTCTTATTTCCCATCTTACCCTAGCCCATGCTTGGTCTCCAGGCAGGAGATTAGCAAAGACTATTCCCCATTTTAATTTGGTCAGTGTGTTCTTGTAAAAGAAGAAAAAAATAAAACTCATAAGGAATTGTGCAGGGCCTTGAAATGACGTCTGTGACAAAGCTCCTTCCCGCAGGTCCTCCTCCCGGCCACGTCCCCCCCCTCACCAAAACCTTCTTCACAGCCAAAGCCCCCTGCTGTCCCCAACCCAGGACTCTGACATCAGAGCGGGGGCTTATTTTTCACTGACTTATTTGCTGCTGTAGTTTGAGAATGTTAAGCTTTGAACTCACATTTCTCTAGTCAGGTTGAGCCAAGCGGTACAAAGTAATTTCTAATTCATGCTTCTAAACACAAAACATATTCACCATCTGATTTAGTAGCAGGTTAAAAAATACTCTGAAACCCAGCCCCTAGTTGGCTCAGTCCTAGACTGGATTCAAATAGTTTGTCCCACCCACGTGCCAGCCAGGAGTAAAAGAAAAACGCTGCATGAAGATAAGACATGCAGATCCTCAAATTATCTCTACAGTTCTTCATATGCAATAATCAACATTCAATCAAAAATTATCTGGCAGAGATAACATAAGAAAAAAATTACCAAAAACCAAAAGATAAAAGCAGGCAATAGAAGCCGATCCGTGGGAATCCAGAGGTTATGAGATATGTTCTTTTAAAACATATGTGATTGCTCTATTCACGTACTGAATGAGCAGGTGGAGATTTCACCAGAAAAGTGAAAATTATAAATGCATATAAAATGAAGTGGAAGTTCCAGAAAGGAAAGTGTGCTGACTGAAAATGAGACTCTGAAGCAGATCAGAGCAACCGAGAGCATGAGGGGCTGGGGCTCGGAAGAACTTACGTGGACTGAGACACAGAAAGAGGAGGCTATAAACAGAGTAGGGACCGTGAGAGACAGCTGGGCACACACGATGAGGTGAACAGGTCCAACATGCATGTCACTGGAGTCCCGGAAGAGGGGAAGGAGAAAATGGGGCAGGAAATCTTGGAGGAGATCATGGCCCATGACCACTCTTAAAAACCGTCAGAGACAGGACGCCACGCTGCCAGGAGCACCAAAAACACCGAGTGGACAGATGGGGAAATCACACCTGGGCAACCTTAGCACAACCGCTGAACACGGAAGGCAAAGAGGAAAGCCCTAAATGCAGCCAGAGAAAAAGGGTGTGTGTTATCTTCCAGGGCACAAATAACAGGGTGGAGAGCTGTCTACACAGGAACAATGGAAGCCAGAGATATTTAAGGGGCAGGAGAGGAGGAGGCGGACCCCACTTATTTGTGCCTCCCTCCTCTCCTCCTCCCCTCCCCATCCCCTCTCCTGGGGCCCAGCTCCTGGTCCCCAAGTGTCCCTACAGCATGGGGCCATTGCATTAGTGGAGGAGCTGACACCAGAGCAGCCTGTCTGAGGGCCTCCGGACCTCTTTCCTGTCCCCTTGTCGGGATGGGCTCGGGCGGCTCTTCCAGCTAGGGAGGCTGGCAGGTCAGGGCCTGCTCGAGGCTGGCACGCCCGGTGGCAAGGTGGGTGTGGACGGCTTCTCAGCAGTGGCGCTTTCTGAATAAGTGGCCCTTCCTCCTTCCCTTCCACACAATTTTGCCTGGTGCTTCTGGCTGAGGGAGTGGGGAGGGGCGGCATGTCCAGCCGTTTGGTTACCTATAGGGGACTGAGCAGAAATACATTAAGTTTATTTGGTTAGCAGGGCCTGGGGTGGGCATGGGGAGTTAGTCTTTCATGGGGACAGAGTTTCAGTTTGGGAAGATGAGAAAGTTCAGGAGATGGCGAGTGGTGATGGTTGCACAACAGTGTGAATGTACTTACTACCCCTGAACTTAAAAACAGTTAAAATGGTAAATTATATGTTATGCGTATTTTACCACAATAAAAAAATACACCTACGTTAATGCGAGTCAGTTTTGTTACTGTTGAAGAAGAGAATTGCAAATATGGGGAAGGCTAGAAAAAAACCTGTGGTATTGGGTTGGAATGGAAGAAATCAGTGTCACCTTGTGGTAGATTAGATGGATGATGATAGATAGATAGATGATGATGATAGATAGATAGATAGATAGATAGATAGATAGATAGATAGATGATGGAGAGTTGGATGGATGGGTAGATAGATGGGTAGGTAAACAGATTGATAGATGCTAGATAGATGGATGGACAGGTAGATGATAGATGGATGGATGGATGGATGCATGGATGGGTAGATAGATGGGTAGGTAAATAGATTGATAGATGATAGATAGATGGATGGACGGGTAGATGATAGACAGATGGATGCATGGATGCATGGATGGATGGACAGACGGATGGGTAGGTAAATAGCTAGATAGACAACTAGATTATGGATGGGTGAATGGATAAACAGATAGATAGATGGAGTTATCTAGACGTGCCTCTGCCACCAAGAAGAGCCCACTGATCTGCAGTAGTTACGCACCAGACATCCCAGGGCCTGGCAGCTACTCCGACCTACACAGTAGAGAAGATGGCTGCCCCGGATGAGGCAAATAATCCCATTGTGGGAGGAAGATCCCACTGGACAAGAGATGGTTTTATGCAGCCTGGCCTTTGGGCTGGCACCTGCCCAGGACCCAATCTCCTTCTTCTATTTCTTACTATTTTCATAGCTTCTTCTCCTTCTCTGCTCTGAACCAACAGGCACCCTAAAAACGGAAACTGTAAAGCTCTTCCATAAAGGATCTCGCAGCCGTGGCAGGCGTGGGGAGGGCTGTACATGGGAAAGGGATGACTAGGGCTTGGTCTTCCCCAGTACACGTGGTAATAATAGAGTCTGCCCAAAATGGGGGCTCTTTGGCTTCCACCTTCCAAAGTTGATGCAAAGTTCCATCCCCTCCAACAGGAACTTGGGACCAGCCAGGGAAGGGAGCTCTGAGAGACGAGGCTCCAGCTTAGCTAAGTAGACACAGTACAACGTCACCACAGAGAGAAAACAAATGAGTGAAATCATAATGAAGAACCACAAGTGATGTGGCTGAGGATGGAGAGCGGCCTAAAAGGGCCGTGAGAACCCCACTGAGGGAGGTGTGCCTGGCCGGATGGGGAAGGAGAGTGGTTCCTCAAGGATGACAGACAGCAAAAGTGGAAGTGGCAGCCCCGTACACTGGGTCTTGATGGTGAGCAGGGACCTTGGGAAAGACAGCAGCGTGAGCAAACGCCCACAGGGGAAGGTCAAACACAGGAGGGAAGGTCAACAGTGAGGTCAGGAAACACAGGCCCACCTGGCGTGGCAGGAGCGGAGGTGTCGCGGGAGAAGGTACAGGAGGCAGAAGCAGGGACACGGGGGAGGCTTGGAAACACTGTCAGCATTAAATTGTGTGTATGCCGAGTGACGCGTCCTTGTGATCCTCAGCACCTAACACAGGGCCCAGCACAAAATGAGCAAAGTGCAGACGTGCCCTGGAGCGTAAAAATCTTCCCTGACGAGTCACAAGGAAAAATCTCAAAAGTCAAACAGCCTCATGTGTCACGTGCGCACAGGAAGCACCTGGTAAACACCGAATTAGGGACTTGATGGCTCAGAAAATGACGCTCACCCCTTCTTCCTCTCCAGGATGGAAACATTTCCCCATACAGACCTATGCATTGAGATGGGCAGGAGGGGATGGAAACACGTTCAATCACTGATTCTGATCCTTACATCTGAGACTGCTTACACAGAGACACAGCCACAAAGACACACAGCTGTTAGGAAATTAACGTGGTGGATGAAACTCTCCTTCCCCTGAATTCTTATTTTTTTATTGAGATATAATTGACCTATAACATAATATTAGTTTCAGGTATACAATATAATGACTAGTACTTGTATATATTGTGAAATGATCACCACGATAATCCTAGTTAACATCTGTCACCTCACGTAGTTACAAATATTTTTTCTTGTGATGAGAATTTTCAAGATATACTCTCTTAGAGACCTTCAAATATATAATACAGCGTTATTAACTCTAGTCTTCATGCTGTACGTGACATCCAGGACTCATTTATTTTATACCTGGAAGGTCGTACCCTGAATTCTTAATATTGTTCACTTCTGAACGGTACGTTGTATGACAGAACTCTGAGGCGGTGGTCGCAATGTGTAGCCTGTGGCTGCCTGTCCTTGCTCTGTTGTGCATTGTCTTGATGCAGGAAAATGTTTAAATCTTAAGTCTCTGGTGGTTTACATTTTGTAATGTCAGAACGTTACAAAGAACTCCCTCCAACCTGATGCTTTCTGCAAAACAAAACAAGGTCCGCCCTGCCTGGCTGCCGTATCTACAGGGGTGACTACTGACTGCGACCATAGTTGTGGCCTTAGCTGTCATCCTCAGAATTCTGAGTTGCCCCCATGGTCAGGCCGTGACTCGCTCCCTCCTTGCTCTCAGTGTAGGCTGCCTTGCTGTCTTAAGCTGAGTTCCCACGAGACTTTTGTCTTTGGTAGGCCTGTCACAGCACCAGAGGCCAATGAGTAATGAGGCACACCGCAGAGGACAGACTCCATCCGCTAGAATTTAAGCTTGACCAACGGGTAGCCTATGCCCTTCCTATACTGAGCTTCCTGTGACATCCCTAACGTTCTCGGCCGCCTGGGATAAGAGGCTCCTCTTACCTCCTAATCAAGTCCAAGCACCGCCTTAAACGACACGTCCTGAGGCCTGAGGTACTGATGTGACACTATTCCCATTAAAGTTCTATTCGTGCACTTTCTCTTCTCATTTTTGCTTTCACCGACCCTAACCTTTTCCCTCATGTTTCACCCCAAATGAAAAGAAATATCAAGAAAATAAGGCTATTCAGGCGAATATGGAGGCAAGCAGGACAGCTCGAAGACGCCTACTGTGTCCCCGAGGTTACTGGAGGTTGTACAAAGACAAGTTCTCTTGTCTCCCTTCCCGTGACTTATTAGGAAGTCTCCCTGCCTGAACCTGTAGGAGCTACCAGCCGGCCCTCCCCTGCCCGCAGCAATAAATCCACGTACAGGGGATCCGAGAGGCCCTCACCATGTTCGGGCACGGCGCCAGAGCACCAGGTTCTCTCCAAAAGCACCACCCCAGGCTTGTGACCCTGAGTCATTCACCTCTGCTGACTCCATCTTATCACGTGGAGGGACCACCCACTTCCTGCCTGGCCCCGTCACAGAGCTGTCGCTGGACTTCTGTCCAGGAAAGCACGCCGAGAACCCTACCACACCATGCGAACACCACATATTGCTGTATTGTAGGCCCTCGTGTCAGAACCACTATCAATGCATTACCTAGCAAATATATTTTATATAAAATATAAATTCCACAGATACTTGGAAGTTATTTAAATTTATGTATATTCTGTTTATTCCAAGGATGGTGGTTAAACATCTTGAAGGTGAAATCACAAAATTGAAACACAGTCATGATGCTTCTCAAGTTTGCCGAATGTGTGCAACTCTGGAAATTCAGTGGAAAAGCTGCTGCCCTGGATGAGAATCCTTTGCTCTGGCATCCTCTAGTGACGAGTCAGTGGAATGAGGCATTAAGAGACGGATCTGGATTCAGAGGCATCCCTGGGTTTCAGTGATACGTTATAGGTTGAAGTGTGCCACACCCTCGGAAAATAGATATGTTGGAGTCCTAACCCCCAGCACCTCAGAATGAGACTGTTTCTGGAGACAGGGTCTTGACAGAGGTAATCAAGTTAAAATGAGGTGATTAGGGTGGGTCCAGGCCCATCAGATGGGCGTCCTTATAAAGAGGGGAGTCTGGACACAGCACACGGGGAGACCCTGTGTGAAGACCGGGCTTCTGCTGCCACAAGCCCGGAGCTGCAGAAGCTGGGAGCAAGCCCCGGAACAGACCCATCCCAGCGCCTTTGGAGCGTCACAGCCCTGCCGACCCCCTCATCTTGGACTTCTGGGCTCCAGAACCGTGAGAAACAAATTCCTGTTGTTCTAAGCCACCCAGTGTGTGGTACTTTGTTAACGGCAGCCCCAAAGGGAGACACCTGCAGAGACTTCATTCCGGCCGGACTCCTACTGGCTGTGTAAACACGTAACATCCCTGAGCTTATTTCCTTATTTAAATACATATATAATACACACACATTATAGGTATAAACATAGACACAGATACAGATACATGACTGGTGCACCTGAGTCTTAGTCCACTCGGGCTGCTGCAACAAACTACCACATGCAGACTGTGTGTCTCACACAACATGCATTGATTTCTCACAGTTCTGGAGGCTGGAAGTCCGAGACTGAGGTGCCACCAGACCTGATGTCTGGTGAGGCCCCTCTTCCTGGTTTGTACACAGCCGTCTTCTCGCTGTGTCCTCACAGGGCAGAGAGCAGAGAGAGGACGCAAGCTCTCTCATGTCTTCCTGTAAGGGCACTAACCCCATCATGGGGGCTCCACCCTCATGACCTAATCACCTCCCAAAGGCCCCCCCTCCTAACACTGTCACCTTGGGGATTAGGTTTCAACATATGAATTTTAGGGGGACGCAAATATTCGGTCTATAGAAACCCACCTGGGATAACATGGGTAAAGGTGCCTCTTCTCTTTTCTCCTGGACTGGGAGCTCTCCGAGGGCAGCAAAGAAGATGTCACATCATTTCATATCTCCACTCCGCTGATGGTTTCACATAGGCACATGTGGACACTCAGTGAGTGCTTGTTAAACAGACACATGGGGCCCCGGGACCTCGGCACACACCCTTTAATCCTCATGCTGGCTCCTCCAACCTCAGGCGTGGGCAAACCTTCCAGGAGCACCTCCACAGGCCCCAGGGATGCAGTGCCTTCAGGGACGGCCCCCATCGCACGGTGGTTCTCTGGCCCTCCAGACTTTTCTATATACACACTTACAATTTAGCGTTTAAATTCTTCAGTGCTTGCCTCACATGATTGAGTTCAAAGTGATTAACCTCGAATAGAAGGAGTCCTCGACTATGAATCCCTGCAGTTCCCTCCTGCCCTCCCCTGACCACCCCCGAGACTCCCCGTGCTTCAGATGAGTCACGTCCCCCTCTCCTCTCCCAGCTGTACCCCAACTCCAGGTCCGCATCTTGTGCTCCACAAGTCTCCTAAGGGGTTCCTGCATAACACCCTTGATAATTTAATGCCTGTTACCAAAATCGTCGCTAAGAAGTGGTGCCCGGATTTGAAATTGGTAGTGACAGCTTCTAGGTAGCATCCATGTCCCAGATCCACTTGATTAACCTGTAGATCATTTGCATACAGGCTTTAATTTACAACAAGGACTTTCAAGGTAGCCCGACTTGAATCTACAAGTAATATTACAGCATAAGGCACAAAGACATGGACCTCTTGCAGACCTTATCTAGTCTTCTTTTCAATTAATTTTTCATTATGCACTTCAGTTTAGAACTTAATTACTTCCACATTAACCTTCAGTCTGCTCTTTTAACATAAAACAAACAAAGACTGAGCTTCCAATCTTCTGTAAAAATACAAGGCTTACTAATAATAGCAAACACTCATGGAGCACTCCTTAGGTGGCAGCCTCAGCTCTAAGTGCTTCTCTCATTGAATATATTAACTCGACGAATTCCTGCAAGAATCCTGTGAGATAAACAGGGGCAATACTCAAAATATTTAGCAACCAGTTCAGTTCAGCAACCTCCATTACTGGATCATGGGGACAGCTAGGGGATCCTGGGAACCAGCTCTTTACCAGCCAGTTTGGAAGTATTTAAACATTTAACACCCAAGATAGCCACACTGGCGTGTGCGGCCCAAATGCCAACCAGTGGCAGGTACAATTATTAGCCCTGTTTTCAAGAAAAGGAAACCGAGACACAGAGAAATTAAGTAACATCCCCAGGAGCTCACAGATGGCGTGAGCACACAGACGGAGCCGTGTAGCCTGGTTTCCCCAGCGGAGCCCATGACCTCTGCGCTGTGCTGTCTTTATTCTGGCACTGGAAATGGACTGGGTAGATGGGTCGGAATATTGTTTTGTGATCAAATACATTTTCCCACTTATTATGAGCATTTTTAAATTCTCAGAAAAAGTTTTTTTAAAAGCAAGATGAACGCTCACGTACCAAACACCAGATTCAACAATTATTCATGTTTAGTCACATTTACTTCATCACACACACACACACACACACACACATGCAGCCACACACACTCGCAGCACTCACACATATACACACATTCATACAATACACTCATATACTCACATACAACACTCACACCCAATTACACACATCCAGTCACACACACATACATGTTGACACACACTCACGCACACACACACTCACACACGTTGCTGAGCTACCTCAAAGTAAACCCAGACGTCAGCACTCTTGACTCCAGCACTGCAGCACATTTCGCTTAAAAATAAGCGCAATCATCTCCATCATCATGACACCTTTTAGCCCGTTTAGGAAAATCGACAGTAATTCCCTAACGTTATCTAATACCCAATTCATATTGAAACTTCCCCATTGTCCCCAAAGATGCATCTCACACGTTTGTTTGAAACAGCTTCCAATCTGGGTTCATGTAGCACATTTGGTTGTTAAGTCTCTTCGGCTATTTTAACCCAGAATCCACCCTGGCACAGGTACATTTTTTTTTTTTTTAGTCTTAGCACGCTGAATTGTTGAGGAGACCATGCCAGTCGTCCCACAGAACGTCCCACATTCTGGCTTTGTCTGGCTGTTTCTCTACGGCTTCATTTAAGTTGTTCTGTGGACTGTCCCTCTGTGGCCTGGACGGCCTGCAACACGGGCTGTTGGTCTACGGCCTCGACTGGCCAGATACTTCATAGGTGGTACCAAGACTTGCAGCTTCGAGTGGGACTGGGCGGGCAGAGGGAACAGGTTCGGGATTTGGGAGTTTGAATTCTTTCAGTGGGCCCTGGGTGTAGGGGCTGCCCCAGGACCCAACACTGGGTCCTGGGCAATTGTGGGAGGTTAGTGTCTCACAGTATAAGAGCCAGATAAGGCAGGTGGGTGGGGTGGGCTGTGGACTCTGGATGGTTCCCATGTGGTTGGCAACCCCTGACCATGGGGAGGGGGTGGGGAGGACTGCCCCTCCCCAGTCAGCCAGGCCCAAGATATCAAAGCATCATAAATATAGAAAATAAAAAACAAGCTTAATAAATAGACAAACATAACATAAACATAATGCTTTAAACCAAGATTTATTTTCTCAATTGACAATACATTCTATTTTACAGCAATATCTCTTCTCCTTTTGGAATGCACGAAGGTTAACTGAAATGGCCACGTTTACCTAGTTACTGTAATATTCTTTGAGCACATACTGAAATAAAATAATGTTTATGAAACATACTTTATAAACTAAAGCATGATACACATGGGTTTCATTGTTTTCTACAACATAGTAACAACCTTAAGATTAATCTATCTCTTTTCTTGGTATTTGTAAACACAAGCACAAACCACATTGTCACTTTCTTTAAGTAAACTGTGTACGAACAAAAATTTTGCTACTAGATGCCTGGAGGTCAGAAGCTAATTGATTTTCATGGTTATTGGTAGAAAAGAACAAAAGGACTTACTGCCAGTGTGCAGAAATAAAGCAACCCCGTTTGCGCTTTTGTTGATCAGCGTGATGGCAACGTCATCCCACCGTGGCCGGGTTTTACCTGGTTGACAGCTTGCTCATGCCAGAGCCTCACGTGAGGCTCTACCCTAAGTCTTGTTGTCTCCTTACCTTGCAACGACTTACACAATAACAGGTTTGCCAACACGGTGCCATCTCACCCAGCCTCACATCAAGGCAATGACGGACGTCACAGAGCTCGTGGGGAGTTCTGTGGACATGGAGTTACGCCTTGCCTTCATGTCGAGTGACTCAGACCTCGTCTGGGATGCGCTGCGTGTCTGCCGAGTAATTATTAAGATCAGACCAAGCTCTGCCTTGCTCTTCCTGAGTGGTCGGGGTCATGAGGAGACCGGATGGTCTGATTATTGGTGACCTTCCAACCGTGGCCGGCTGGAGAACCTTTGGAGTCCAGCTCCTTCACCGCTGTCTTGATGTGGTCACTTTAAAGAAGAGGGACAAAACGAGACTTGGAAGTGTGTTTCCTCAATACTGTTTGTGGTTTCTGGTCAGCTGATCTGAAGTCTCACATCCTTATCTCTACATCTACACGCGATGCAGCTGCTGCGGAGGAAAATTGGAAGAAAACTCTGAGGTAAGCTTTCATTCTTGGGCAGTTTCACAAATCTACCAGCTCAATGCGTGACTCTGGATTTGCCCACCTTGTAACAGTCTACCTGACATTTTAAAAACACTAAATTTTATTTTCTTTCCTATGCCTATGTATTTGATTTATGTATCACGTTATACTTTGCATTGGGGGAGGAGGGTGAGTTTTGAGCCTGTAAATTTGTTCCTAAAATAGTAACTGAGGTGAAAAATCAGAGGCATTTTATCTCTGTGGATAGGTATTAGGCATTTCCCAAAGTTGCACCCAATTCTTCAGGTCACCTGAATAGTATCTGAGAGCACTCCAAGAGATGGAACTGGACAGGCCTGTTTGGGGTGGGGAGAGCCGACTTAGAACACAGCTCAGTTCTCTGCAGTTCTAGTTTGTAATTGGAGGCGTTTCCTTTCATAGACGAGGGTTTTTCCTGGCAGTAGTGACATTTCTTTGCTGTGGGCACTGTACTGTGCATCGTAGGACATCTAGCAGCATCTTCAGCCCTTCCTCACTAGATGCCAGGAGTACCTCCGCCCCACCCCCACCAGCTGTGAAAACCAAGTGTCCAGACTTGGCCAGATTTCCCCTTGGGGGGGGGAGGGGGCGTCCAGATGATGCTGTGCTTCAGCGACTCCCCGAGAACGACTGGCTTGGTAGCCCTCGAACCAACATAATTTTATCAAGGCATTTTTTAAATCACTGGTTGTTATGGTGATGGGTTTGACCAGCAGAGATTTAAGGATTCTTTGTTTGCAAGATAATTATAGCCATTAGCGTCAAGGTCACCCTTTTCTACAGAGAGGACCCTGCCCTAGTTTAGCTGACACTCATGTAGCAGAAGCCTTGATGTTGGGAGAGACTGTAGACCAATCTCATCTTCTTACATTTGTGGCTCAGAGGGGTGAATCCACCCTTCCCAGGTCACAAAGCCAGTGGAGGTAAAACCCTGGCAAGAAAGAGAGTGTCAAGACCCAAGTTCAGAGCCCTTTACTGCAATCTGCGTATTTTGGATCCAGGCCATAGGCACCATGGTCTGTGGCTCAAAAATACGCTTTTCAGAAAAAGAAACGGACACAAATACTCATATAAGCAGGAATGATTCTAAGGTACATTTTTCTATGACAAATGTTTTTTTTCGTTCTAAGAAGCTTTCATTTTGCCACAGTTGTTAAAGAAAATACTATTCATGACACTTGTTAAAGAACGGTAAGCCAGATTCTATTCAGGGGACTATCCTGATAAGTGTAGGGGCCACAGCAGTGGGGTTTTGGAGCTGGGGAGAGAGATTTATAGGCTCCACTCTGAACACAATAAGGACCAGTGGGGATTTATAGCCCAGGAGCAGGGCATGTTTTGGGTGGCCGTGGATGGGAAGTTACTGGGAGGAAACACAAGGCTGGGAGCATCCTTGCTGGACCAACTCAACGGGATTTCTGCTAAAGGCAGGCCAAGCTGACAACATCGAGGGTAGGGGATTTTTGCTAAAACTGAACAAAACATGCAGAGACAGAGCCCGAATTTGGGGGCTTGAGGCTTAGATGGGCCCGACTAGAGCTGGGTCAGGGAGAGTCTTCATCACAGCTGGCCTGAGAACCTGGTCACCTGAATTGCAGAAATCTAGAGAATCACCTTGTTTCTGACCCATTGCCACAGATCGTGAACTTGGGTTCCGATGCTCTACAAGGTTGTCTGGAAGCATGCTATGTGGAATGTCTCTCCCGCAGAGCTAACTGTGGTCTCTGGCGTGTAACGCTCGGATTTAACATGGGGGGCATTCTCTCCTCCCTCCCTTGTCCTCTGAGGACTCAGTCATTTCACTTAGTTCTTAGAAAGAAAGAGGCAGAAGAGGAGAAACTCTCACCACGCCTCTGCTAATGTCTTTTATTTTATTTTTTTTATAATTTATTTATTTATTTTCCCTCCAAAGCCCCAGTAGATAGTTGTATGTCATAGCTGCACATCCGTCTAGTTGCTGTACGTGGGACGCAGCATCAGCATGGCCGGCGAAGCAGTGTGTCAGTGCGTGCCTGGGATTCGAACCCTGGCCACCAGCAGCGGAGCGCGTGCACTTAACCGCTAAGCCATGGGGCCGGCCCTGCTAATGTCTTTTAAAAATTTCTTTTTCTTAATTAAACAATGAGCATGTATTGCTTATATGATCAGCCAGAAAAGGATAATGTTAAAACTGCCCCTTGCCACCTCCTCTAAAAAGTCCATTTTGATCTTCTCCAAAAACCTCGTGGTGTCGTGTTTCAAAACATAGCTGCATCTTTGAGCAGTTGTGGGGAGCTGGACAAGTTACTTAACTTTGCCCTCAGTGAACCTTGGTTTTCTTGTCTACAAAATATGGATAAGAATGCCTGAAAATGTGCCAGACAAATGTGAGGTCTGATTGAGCCATTCAGTATCAGCGCTCAGCACGGTGCCCACCGAACACAGTAAACTTGCTGCTGTTGTTACGTCCGGAGGAGGGAGGAGACTAGCGACCAGGTTGGAGACACAGGTGTCTCATCTCAGACGAGAGTCACATGAGTCCTGTGTGAGCAGGAATCAGGCCACATTTCATTCCAAGTCGTCTCAAGTCCACCTGAATATTTATCACCAGGTATTTTTTTTTAAACGATTGTATCTATCACTGTGCTTTAAAGATGGCAGGGAAGGGCCGGCCCCGTGCCTTAGTGGTTAAGTGCACACGCTCCGCTACTGGCGGCCCAGGTTCGGATCCAGGGCGCGCACCGACACACCGCTTCTCCAGCCATGCTGAGGCCGCGTCCCACATACAGCAACTGGAAGGATGTGCAACTATGACATACAACCATCTACTGGGGCTTTGGGGAAAAAAAAAGGAGGAGGATTGGCAATAGATGTTAGCTCAGAGCTTCCTCAGAAAAAAGAGGAGGATTAGCACGGATGTTAGCTCAGGGCTGATCTTCCTCACAAAAAAAATAAAAAAATAAAAAAAATAAAGATGGCAGAGTGGAAAGACACCATCTTTGAATATTTAAATCCAAGCTGAGGAATTTACCGCCTATATGACTAGGCCAGTTATTACTTTGTCTTTCTCAGCCTCAGTTCCTTATTTGTAAGGCAGGCCTGATAATACCACCCACACGGAGGGTGACGAGAATGAATGGAAGGAATCCGGGAAGGCTGTGGCTGGGGATCCCACACACAGTCAGCATCCTGCAGATATTTTTCTACAATACTTAGGACTCAGGGTTTAACTTAAAGCTAAATGAGATATCAGAAAAATAGCTAATCTTGAATAAGAAGAATACCTTCTTCTTAATATGCTGTAGAGATATAATAATTTTATGATACTGTATTTTCAAAGAGCATTCATAATTTAAATGTATTTTACCCCCAAAAGTCCTGAGAGGTAGATAAGGCCGTGGTCATCTTGACCATGTCACAGCAAAGGGAAAACAACGGAACAAAAGCTTGTGTCACAGGGTCCATCATATTTTTAATTCAATTCAGTACATTTCTGAGTGCCTCTCATAGAGTCGGCCCAGGGGTGGTACCGGCAGGGTGGATAAAGATTACTTCAGTTCAGATGCTTTTCATTGGTTACCTCATTTGTTCTCTTAACACACACGTATTGGTCACCAATATGTGCCAGGTACTTTTCCAAGTGCTGGGGATGAAAGACTGAACAAGGCCAAGACCTGTTCTCACGCAGCTGACATTATAGTCAGAAGACACAGAAAATGAACACATCACTAGAACAAACCCATAAAATACAAAACGTCCAGTGGTGACAAGCACAGAAAAGAAAAGGCTTCGGGTGAGATTCTTGGGACAGGGCTCTGCTGTGTGGTGACGTATGAGCAGTCCCAGGCCAGCGGGGCATCTGCACCCTGTCAGGGAAAAGGGAGAATTCCCCTCCACACTTTCCCTTAAGGTTCTTATGGCTGGCAAAATAATTAAAAGACAGGTTAGCAGGAGAAAATAATACCAAGTTTAATAACATGTATACATGGGAGAAAACCAGAGAAACTGAGTTTCTCAACACAATAGCGGCGATTCTTGTCTTAAATACCATCTTCAGCTAAAGACAAAGGAGGATGTTGGGGGTGGGGAGAGAGACAGAAGGGAGACAGAAATTACAGTAATCAAGGGTACGCAGAATTAAGGCCTTGTCCTCCACACTGATAAGTTTCTAGAGAGGCCATCCCCTCTTCCCCCCAGCACAGAGAGGGAGATACCTTTACAAATGGAGATTTCCCTTATAAATTTAAATGTTTGACTGGCAACTCCTTGCAGGGCCACCTAGAGAATGTGGCCTGGGAGAGACAGAATTTTTGATAAGAGGGGCTTGTTGGTGCCTTTCCTATTGTAACATCTATTTTGCATTATATTACAGCCATTGTGTGATAGTAACTCCTTCCTGGAACAGGTCTTCTATGTTAAATTCTTTAGGCAGTTTGGGGGAGGTCAAATGTCCGTCAGAGAAAATAATCAAGGTAAAGAGCTATATTTCAGGGTGGCCAATTTTGATCTCTCACAACCCCAATGGGTGAGCACCCCAGGAAATCTCAGAGCACCCTGCCAGGTGGTGCTTCCACATTTCACAACTGAGGCCGCACCGCGGAAGTCAAGCAGATGCACCCCAACTTCTCACGGCTGGTGGCTCTGGAGCCCAGGCCCATCTGACTTCAAAGCCACATTCTTCACGCAAGGCGAGGTTGTTCCTGGCTCTCCAAAGCCTAGCGATCTACGCTCAAAAACAGAACCCCCAGTTCTAGGTGACTCGGCTCCATCTTCTATGGGCCAGCCCATGGACAGGTCCTTCCACAGAATGCTCCCACTCCAGAGGCCTCCTCATCCGGAATGTGCACACAACACCACCTCACTCCTGAAACCCAGTTCACCGTTCACGAAGCTGATTCACAGGCATGATCTCACAATTACTTTGTTTATTCAGTAACGTGTGCTGAATGCTAATACAATGCCAGCTGCCGTTCCAGGTCATAACATCTAGTTCTCTCCGCAGTACTGAGTGGTACTGGATATTTTCCATCTTACAGATGCAGATCCTGAGGGCTAGGGGAGCAGGGTGGGCTGACTGCGTTGAATACAAAATGAGACCACCCACCCTGAAGTGCTCTGAAAGCCATACCCCAGTACAAATGTGTTTAACCTCCTTTTCCAGGGTCCTGGGAAGATTAAAGGGACTGCTTGAGAGAGAAGGACTCCCCAGGAAATATTAGTAACTGCTGTCTCTCCATCATTTTGCGGTGTTCAGGGAGCTTTACCCCATTAGGACTGACAGCCTGCTGACAGCTGGGTCGGAAAGATTTACTGGCTTTGCAGAACCAGAACCTAGAAACCGGGGGTGGGAGAAGTTAGGTCATTTGCCTAAGGCCCAGGGTAGTTTGGGAAGTGAAACTATACATTCGACACTCCGCATTTCCACAGCCTTGGCGACCTATCTTATTTTTACAAGGGGCTCGGGTTCGGAGAGCTGAGTCACCGTGATCGGTCACTGCGAGGGGCTGGGGCAGCCCGGCCTGCAGCTGGGCCTTCACAGGCTGGGCGTCCGTGCGCTTCTGTGGGGTCTTAGCAGGGGCCCCTTGGGTCCTCCCTGGGATCTCATTGATCTTCATTGGTCCTCTGTGGGGTTTCAGTGGGGGCTCTAGGGGGGACCCCTGGGGTCTCATTGGGAGCTCCAAGGGGACTCACTGGGGGCTCCGTGGGATCTCATTGGGAGCTCAGTGGGGGCTCATTGGGGGCTCCACAGGGGCTCCATGGGGTCTCACTGGGGGCTCCATGGGGTCTCAATGGGGACTCCATAAGATCTCCGTGGGGTCGTCTCCGCGGGGCTCGGGCCCTTGCTGGGGTCGGTGGCCACAGAGGCTTTGCGGGCCCCAGGACCCCTAGGACTCTGGGGTCCGCTCAGACGACCCCTTCCTTGCACAGCCTGGTATTCTCCAGGGGTCAGCTGGGGTGTGACGTGTGCGTCCCGGGCCGGCGCTCTTCGCAGAGGGCCGGAGGGGCGGGGTTGAAGCGGCAGACCTCGGGGTCCGCGGACACCCCGCCCCGCTTCCCTCCTGCTGGGCGCCGCCGTCCCGCCCGCAGCACCGCACCCGCCGCCGGTGGTTCCGCCCGCGCGCCTTCACCCCCGCGCCCGTGGTCCCGCCCGGCGGCCGCGCGCAGGCCCCGCCCACCGAAGGTGCGCATGCGCGGCGGCGTTTGCGGCGGGGTCGTGGCCCCTGACGTGCGGTGGGTGAGGGCTGGGCGGACGCGGGCTGGGGTGAGGGGTGAGGGGTGAGGGGGTGAGGGGTGAGGGGCCGGGCCGTGGCGGCAGCCATGCGTGGGCGACTGCCGGGCGGGGCGCGAGCGTCTGGCGGGGGCGGGGTCCGCGGTCCTGCCGGGCCTCCGGTCCCGCCCCGTGCGCCCCGGCGAGCGCCGGGCGCGGGCGGTGTGTGTGCGACGCCCGCGGCGTGGACCCCGGCTGACTGTGAGCCTCGGGGCCGGGGCCGGGGGGACGGGGCCCGGGGTGGGAGGCAGAGAGGCAGGGACGGGGACGGGCGCCCTCCGCCCGGGCAGCAGGGAGCCGCCGGCCGGGCCGCCCCGCCTCCCCCGGACTGTGCGGGCCGCGGGGTCCCCCCGGGGCCCGAGCCCTGAGATGAGGGCCGCGGGGACAGGCCCCTGCAGCTCGGGGGACGGCGGGCACCCTCTGCGGGTCGGGGCACGGGGACCTCGGGGAGGGGGGGAGGATGCACCGGGAGACGCAGGCCTGGACCGCGGGAGGAAGGAGCGGCCGCGGATGCCTGCGTCCCTTTTCATGCAAAAGTCAGTTTATATTTAGTAAAACGAGTGACCGCAGACACCCAGCGTGGTAATAGTGCTTAGAGCTCACGGGAGGATTACCGGGTTTGCTTCTGTGTGTTTATGCTTGTTTGTATTTTCTGAATTTTGCTCCTTGAGCCTGTATTTCTTTTGATTTTGGAAAAAAACGTTTTTGCAAGCTGTCAAAGTATAATTCTCAAAATATGAAGAACATAATTTTCATGCAAGCAGTGAGCACTCCCGAGGTTACATTTAACTCCTTGGTGAAGGACCCAGCAGGATGACAAAGCCGTTCAAAAGAGAGCTGTGAAAAGAATGCGGAGATAAGATAGGTTGTAGGTTAGATACGACATTGGGGAACATTCTGCCTTGCAATGAAACCACAGCCTTTTGGATTCTCTCTTCTCCCGGGTGGCAAGGAAAATTATTGCTCCTTATCAGTGTTGTATAGGTTAACCTTGAACTTCACAGAGGGTGAAAGCCTGGGCCCCTATCCCTGGTAAAGAGTAACTCCCAGTTATCTGCCCTAGAAAGTCAAGTGATCCACAGGGGGCTGTTAAGCAGTAATGCAGCATGACATAAAAAAGCATGCGAGCTTTTTTCCTCTTTTGACTTCATTTCCAAGTTTTGGATCCTTTATCTTATCCAAACACAAAAATGCTGGTCTCTGGAGCAGTTGAGCCCCCAGTGAACAGAAGGAACTCATAGATGCATGTCAGGCAGAGCTGAAAGGGTCCTGGGCACCACTGAGTCCCATCCTGGAGACATGGCAGCCTGGTCCCACTGCAGCACTGGAGCTAACACTCTTGTTAATGTTTTTAAAATGCCTGGTCCAGTGCAGTAGAACAGCATAAACCACCAAATCTTATAAAGGAAAGAACAAGATGAGGTTTGTAGATGGATTTTTCCCCAAAAATATGAAGGCTTGCAAAGAGTCAGAGATGAGACTTTGGGCCCCTGCAGGAGTCGCTTTCCTCCTGGCTGCAGTTCCTGGACCGCTGAGATGAAGGGCTGTTGTGCATGGGCTTCGAAGCCTTCTGGATTGAAAGAACAGGATGAGTCCGTGCTATCGGCCTCCGGTTGTACGGAGGGAAAGGAGCAGAGACTTGCATTTAGGCTTCAGGCAACGTGAGGAAGCCCTTAAGTTGGGCTTGAGGAGAGGCAGGCACAAGGCAGTGGCACGGCAGTGACCCCAGTGTCCCATCTAAGGTAAGAGGGATGTGGTCAGGGTGAGCAGGCCAGCGAGAGGCAGAAGGAGAACTGGAGCTCCCCCCAACCCACGTTTGCACTGCCTTTCCAGAACGGGGCCTGGCTGTCCTGCTGTGGGATGTGGACTGGCACAAAGGGTGAGCCTTAGCGCTGTAGCCGTTCCTGTGTGGTGTGGGTTCAGGTAACGCTGTGACGTCATGGAGCGGCAGCATTGCCTCTGTGGGGTTCCAGGGAAGGCTGCCTGGCTGCCCGGACTGGGTCCCTGCAGATGCCCGCAACCCAGGACCTGGCCTTGTTCCCTCCTGGTGGTTCACCTCATTCATGCATTCCTGAGCGGGGATGCTGATTGGTGCTAACCACACCCCGAGAAACCCAGGGTGGCAGGTTAGACCGGCCTAGCCCCAGCGTACCCGGAAATGCTGTGCACGTAGCCGTGTGGGAACAGGTGTAATGAAGAGGTTTTGAGCAAGGATCAGGCGGGGGAGTGGTTATGGGATTTGAAGGGGAACAGGTACTGGGTTTTTATAGTGAGTTGCTTCCATTTCTCTAATTGACACCAGCCCTGTGACTGCTGAGAGGGTTTGCCCAGACTCAGCCCTGCGTCTCCTGTTTCTTTGTTTCAGTGTCGACCTTAGCCTGTCTGCAGTTCCTTCTTTACCTATGACACGTTAGCTCTTCTTCAGAAAGGTTGTCTAGGAGGCTTGAGGACCTGGAAGCCAGTCTCAGGTTTTTCTGTGGGATAGGTGTGAAAGGACAGTGTTTTTTCTGGATGTCTGGGTCCTTGGAGCCAGTTTCCTGTTACCCACCTGGAGTGCTTGCACCATCCCTTGCCCGCCCTCATGGGCCCTTTTTACTTGCGCCTCATCGCTGCACCTTTGCCTCCCATCCTCCTCTCAAGTCGTCTCACTGTCAGGCAGTCAGGCACGTGGTTCAGAAACATGCAGAGCCGGGAACTGGGGTCCGTGTTCTAGCCTCTTCCCAACTGGTGAGTGGCTCCTGGTCTTGTAGCCTCCGCTTTTCCATTTTCCCTCATCCGGGCCATCCACGGCTCAACCCTGGAGGCACACTTAGGCCTTCCCCTCCCAGACCTCCGCTCCACCCCTCAGGACCCCACTTCTCCTTGTGCTGCTTGATGGGGAGCAGGGACGTTGGAGGAGAAGGAGGGATTCATGGCGGTGCATTTTCAGGGTTTCTCTCCAGGATAATGTATCTAGCTCACATTTAAAACCACCTAAAGCACGCAGGAAGACCCTTCCATGCTGTCTTTCAGTAGTACTAGCCTGGTTTGGAAGAAGGAAGACACTAAGCCATCCCACCTCAGAGCCATAGGATTTGACAACCAGGAGAGGACTGGAGACCATGCCAGGTCAATGGTTTTGCATCTGCCCTAGGGCACCTAGGCACCTAAAAGATACCCCAGCCTGGCAGCCACTCCAGGGCAATGAAGTCAGATTCTCTAGGGGTGGGCCCAGGTGTGGGCGTACTCCATAGATATGAAACAAAAACAACAACAAAGCTCTGCAGGGGATTTAATGTGTCCCAGGGCCAGAAGTCTGAGGTCCTCCCCATCAGGGTCCAGTCGGATTTGAAGCCAATAACAGCCTGGGCTCTTTTATGTAAATTGGAAACATACTATTACCTATTTAGAAAGATTAAGTGACCTAGTTGAATGTGCCTGGCACATGGTAGATGCTTCATATTAGTAACGAATATGCTGCGCTCTTGTATTGACGTGAATTTTTTATTCCCATAGTCAGACCCTGGGTCCAATGTGGTTAAGGAACTGGACCACAGTTTCAGCTTCTCTAGTTCCTTTTGCTTAGCTCCTCAATAGCTGAACCAAGATCAGAACCCACTAAGCCTGACTGTTCTTGATTGTTTGGTCCTAGTGCCCTGGAGGCCCTCACAGCCCGACCCGGACCCTCCTGGGATAGCACCTGCGCTAACCACTTCCATGGGGGTGAACTTGAGTCGTTGCTTTAGTCAGAGCTTTGCAGAGTCACGGGGACCCTCCCATTTCAAGCAAAGGTTCCTCAGAAGTTGGGTGGCTTGGCCGAGAGCATGGTGATGCAATCGTGGGAAATGGGAACTGTAACCCGGATCTCATGACTGACTTGCCGAAGAATACAGGAAGAAATTTTAGGAGGAGCTCGTATTTAGCAGAGTTTACAGTTTTGTGCAGGGCAACCCTTGTGATGGGTTATCATTAAGTTCTTGATAGTGAGGCTTCCTTTTTACCCGGCACTGAAGATCTGTCTCCCTTCCCAGCGTTAACTTCACTAGTTGGTCTGCACCTGTAAACTCCATACTGCCCCACCCTGTGGGGTTAGAAGGTGACTTGCTGCCGAGCTAGATTGTTTTGGATTCTTTTATGAGACAGTCAGTCAGGTAGACCGCAAGAGGAGACACAGGAGAGGCTCAGGAAAAAACAGTTTGTTGTGCTCACCATCCCAGAGCCAGGACCACACTGGGCCGCATGAGGAAGCACCCAGGTGGGGCGGGGGGGGGGCCGTTGGGAGACAGAAGACAGGAGGGAGGGGAAGAATTAGGCCATGGCCTTTCCTGGGGTTTCCACAGGAAAGTCAGGTAGGGTGGAGTAAACACTTAGGACTGGCTGGTTTGAATGATTTCCTTGGGCTTTGGGCAAAAGGCATGGTCCTAGTTGAAGGCAGAGGAATCTCGCCTCCCGGGTGCAGGGCAGATGGAGAAGGCCTGGCTCTGGGTGGTTGGTGGGCGTATCAAAGGTGCACTCCTGCTCTGCTGTCCCTGAGGACTGGCCAGCTGGGAGGGGCAGGCTCTCCCAGCCAGGAAGAGTTTTTTAAGATGTCAGAACATCATAATGCACAGAAAAAAATGAACACAGCTGCACTCATAGCTACTCAACGCAAGTGCTCTTGCCAGCCCTAATCTCGTGTTAAACTTGATCTGTGTGCAGACTGATTCTTCATTGTGCTTTGAGATGTGTAAGTAAACTGGAGTCTTGGCATGACTCGCGCAGAGAACCCGTCCATGTCATGGTCAGAGCAGCTCCTCGGGTCAGAGCACTCCTGTGTGCAGAACATGCAGCGGGAGCGAAACCACAGGAGCTGTGAGAATTCTAGGTAGAAACGGGGGGAAATTCTTGTCTCGCCTGACAGATTCCTGTTCACACAGAGCTAGCCCGTTTAGAGCTGGAGATTTAACTGAGAAACAGAGAGCAAACAACCACTTCTGTGAAGTGTGTCCTGAGCGTCTCCTCTGCGCCAGGCCCTGCGTCAAGTGTTGGGGTACGGTGATGGTGATGGACGGCTGCCTGTCAGAGAGCTGCTGGTCCAGTGGAGGTCAGGATTAATTAGCAGCTGGAGCGTGTTCTTAGAGACTATGATGGAGAAAGCAGGGTGCAGTATGAGCAGGTAGCAATCGTACCTGACCTCGCTGGTGGCACATCCTCTGGTCTGGGAGGATCTCTGGAGAGAGTGACGTTGAATCCAGGACCCAAGCGTCAAAGGGGCTAACACGTGGGTCGGGGTGAGGAAGGACTCCTGTAGGTGGAGGGCCCACGGGAGCAGAGGCCCAGAGGTGGGGGAGGCTGTGCTGCAGCATGGAGTGAGCTGAGGGGTGGTGAGAGCTGACCCTGAGGAGGTGGACGGGTCGGATCCCAAGGGGCTTCGAGTTCAGGCTTTAACATGGATGCACGTGGACACTGGGAGCACGGGTAAATTTTATGACCTTGTGGAGGTAACTCCACTGCGTTCTGTAGTGCTAACTAGTGTGAAACAAGCACATGACAGGAAGGGAAGTTCTTAAGTATATTGGAAATAAAACTTGAAACCTATTTTACATGACCTCCAAGTTTTGTCAAGCCTAAATTAGAATAAGAAATGGGTTGGTTGTGAATAGCAGAAATGTAAAAAGGGCAATGAAAGAATGACAACGTTGTACATTGTTGCAGAGAAAAGTTACTGACTTACTTTAATTGAACTTATTTCTTGAATAGGTAAATATGCTCACAATATTTTCCCTGCCTGTAGGCAACCACCATTAGTAAGAGAAATGAATTTTTGAAACAGGGTACTGATAAATGATAAACTATACCCATGACCCTTGGTTAAGTCATCGTTTCTGTACTTAGTTTAGGGGATTTTTTTCATGGTTAGAATTAGAAGAATTACCACCTTGAATCTGAGAGCTAGAGAGTGCCATTAAGATGATCTAGTCCAGGGTGGGAAATGGGTTTCCTTCGGCAGGGCCTTGCCATAGGCTAGTGAGAGCTGTTTGGAGCTGGTGGGGGAAAGGAGCTCAGTGCATCTGACAAACGAGCCCTTGAGTGACTCATGGGGTCTGTCCTCCTTGTCTGAAGGTGGGCACGGCGGGGCACGCATGGCCTCACCCTTCTCAGGTCTAATCCAGTGCGCTGGATCCTGTCAATCAGGTGGGACACTGAGGACAGAGAGCTTGCACTGTTTGCAAGTTAACAGACTAGAACTGAGGACTGATTTTTTCCTACTGTTTGTAAAGGCGTCTGAATGGCAGTAAGTGGTGATAATGGTAATATAAAACATATGAATACCTAGACATTGCTTTAGTTCCTTTGCATCCATCGCCTCCTCTAGTCCCACAGCAGTGCTTTCTATGTGAGCTGAGCCGCAGTGGAGTCCGAAGCCAGGACGTGGTACAGCAGGGATTTGAACTCAGGCGTGCCCAGCCCCGTGTCTGTGTTCTGTGGACTGTGGTTGAAATGTGGTAACGTTCATAGACAGCTTTGCCACAGAGATTGTGTAGCGCTGGGGCAATGTTCTTGTCTGGGGCTCTAGAAGTAAAATGCTTTAACAAAGTGTCTTCTGGTGTAATTATCTCAGTGTGTTTTATCCTGTGGACTCTGAATTGTGTGACTGACTAACAGACCTGGTGAAGGCTGGAGCCTGGCTTGTGGCGTATCTGTAGGAAGAGTCTAGGACTGTGTGTTCCTGTTAGCAGTGTTCCTGCCTCCTGTTCATGGCTGATCTCTCCAGCTTTAATTTTATTTTCTTTTGTTCTCCCATACTGCCAGTGGATATTTTCCTGCTGAGTTTATATATCGTCAAACATGCATAAGAATAAGATAAAGAATTTTTTAAAATATTTTTTATTCTGTTTTTGTGGTACCGGAGTAATGTTGTGTCCTAGCTTCTGTTTAGTCAACGTGAAGTGAATTACCTCTTCTTTCTTCAGATTGAAGACGGATACATGAGGATCCTAGAGACCATTGCACTGACTTCATTTTCTTGGACAAGACGCAGTGTGGGGCCCCAGTGCCCTGTGTTGGCCCCGGGACGCATTTGATAGAAAATTTAGGACCATGAATCTCGAGAGTGATGGAGGGACATCTGAGAGCATCTTTGACCTGGACTACGCGTCGTGGAAGATTCGCTCAACGCTGGCTGTCGCAGGCTTTGTCTTTTACCTGGGCGTCTTTGTGGTCTGCCACCAGCTGTCGTCCTCCCTGAACGCCACCTACCGCTCTCTGATGGCCAAAGAGAAGGTCTTCTGGAACCTGGCGGCCACTCGCGCCGTCTTTGGTGTTCAGAGCACGACTGCGGGTCTGTGGGCGTTGCTGGTGGACCCTGTACTTCAAGCTGATAAAGCGCGTGGCCAGCAGAAGTGGTGCTGGTTTCACGTGGCAACGGCAACTGGATTCTTCTTCTTTGAAAATGTAGCCGTTCACCTGTCCAACTTGTTCTTCCGGACCTTCGACTTGTTCTTAGTTGTCCACCACCTCTTTGCCTTCCTTGGATTTCTTGGCTCAGTGGTCAATCTCGAAGCCGGCCACTATCTAGCCATGACCACGTTGCTCCTGGAGATGAGCACCCCCTTCACCTGCATTTCCTGGATGCTCTTGAAGGTGAGTGTTTCCTGTAAGATGAGGGTCGGTCTGCAGCTCCTGCACTCTGCGCAGGAGCTGAAGAGCTGAGACGAGCACCTTACCATAGATGCCTGTGCTCCTGGTTCATTGTTGACCGTGCTGTACGATCATCAGCACACTAAATTATAGCACACAAAATCAGTCATAAGCTCGTTTTGGTTGAATTCCGTTTCATTAATTTTAAACAAACCTTTCAGGCTTCCAGCTCCCTAACAAAAGAAGACTCAGTGGATCTTAAGACCCAATAGATAGTATTTGTGATGTGATTTTTTCTTTTTTTTAAGTGCTTTTTTTAAAAATTGAAGTAATATATGTCTACATACAAATCTTTTAAAAACTGTATTTCATGTGATGTTATTTTATGCTTAACGTGAGACCTACCCTCTTTAGATATTTTTGAGTGTACAATACAGCCTTGCTAACTGTAGGTATAACATTGTCCAGCAGGCTCTGGGACTTGTTTGTCTTGTCTCCGTGATTAGTAACCCACTGTTTCCCTCTCCCTCTGGCCCCTGGCAACCACCGTCCCACACTTATTTCACCTGGCATAACGTCCCCAAGGTTCATGTGTTGTTGCATATTGAAGAATTTCCTCCTTTGTTCGGGCTGAATAGTTTTCCGTGATTGGTATACACCACATTTTCTTTGTCCATTCAGCTGTCTCTGGACACTTAGGTAGTTTATACATCTTAGCTGTTGTAAATAGTGCTGCAGTGAACATGGGAGTGCTAATAATTCTTCAAGATCCTGATGTCAGTTCTTTTGGATGAATACCCAGAAATGGGATTACTGGATCATATGGTAGTTCTGTTGTTAGAAAGTAAAACCTGCATACTCTTTTCCATAGCGGCTGCACTGTTGTGTTCTCACCAACTGTGTGCAGGGATTCCAGTTTCTCCCCATCCTCGCCAACACTTATCATCTTGTGTTTTTTTGGTACTAGGCATTCTGACAGGTGTGAGGTGAGAGCTCATTGTGCTTTTGACTTGCATTTCCCTAATGACTAGTGACAGTAAACATCTTTTCATATATCTGTTGGCTGTTTGTATGTCTTCTTTAGAAAACTGTCTATTCAAGTCCGTAGCCCATTTTTTAATCAGCTTGTTTGTTTTTTGACTATTGAGTTGTTGTTCTTCATGTGTGTTGGAGATAGTCTCTTGTTAGATGGATGGTCTGCAGATATTTTCTCCCGTGTTATAGGTTGCCTTTCATTCTGTTGTTTCCTTTCCTGTGCAGAAGCTTTTTGCTTTGATGTTGTGTCAGTTGTTTGTTTTTATTTCTGTTGCCTGTGTTCTTGGCGTCATGTCTGTGAAATCATTGCCAAATCCAATACCGTGAGGCTTTTCCCCTGTTTTCTGCTTGGTTTTTTATAGTTTTGGGTCTTACATTTAAGCCTTCAGTCCATTCTGATTGATTTTTGTGTGTGGCATAAGATAAGGGTTCGGTTTTATTCTTTGCATGCAGACATCCAGTTTTCCCAGTGCCATTAATTGAAGAGACTGTCCTTTCCCTACCCTGTATTCTTCGCACCCTTGTTGAAGATCGGTTGTGCGTGGGTGTGCTTCTGGGCCCTCAGTTCCGTCCCATTGGTCTATATGTCTCTCTGTGTCAGTACCACACTGTTTTGACTACTCTAGCTTTGTGATACAGTTTGAAATCAGGAAGTGATGCCTCCAGCTTTGTTCTTGTTTCTCGAGATTGCTTTGGCTATTTGTGGTCTTTTGTGGTTTCATATGAATTTTAGAATTGTTTTTTCTATTTCTGTAAAAAGTGCTGTAGGGATTTTGATAGGGATTGCACTGAATCTGTAGCTCACTTTGGTGACCCTTTGTAGTGAATTTTTCAGTTCAGTTATTGTGTTCTTCAGCTCCTTGAATTCCGTTTGGTACTTTTTTCACTTTTTTTGTCTCTCTATTGAAATTCTCACTTTGTTCATGCTTTGTACTCTTGACTTCAATGAGCATCTTTATGACAGTTATTTTTAACTGTCTATCGGGTAAATCATGTAATTTTATTTCATTAGGATCTGTTTCTAGAGATTTATTTTGTTCCTTTCTTGGAATGTCTTTGCCTGATTCTTCATTTACCTTGACTCTGTGTTGGTGCCCTGCATTAGACAAAGCTGACACCCCTCCCAGTCTTCACCGACTGACCTTGCACAGGAGAAGATCTCACCAGTCAACCCAGCCAGAGATTCTGGAGGTCTCTGTCAACTTTTGGATCCCCAGGGAAAAGCAGGCCGCTGTGGCTTTTTTCTGCTCACTGTATGCTGAGCAGGGATGGGGGCAGGAGCTGTGGTGTCCACCAGCCCGAGCCACTACCTCCATTCTCCCTCCGTCAGCTAGACTCTGTCTGACCCGTCAGAGCTCCAGGACTGCCAAGACAGAAGCCAGTCCTCTGGGAGCCCCTCAGAAAGTTGGGGTGCTGGACACGTAAACCAGTGCCTCCCTCTTCTGTGTGGAGCTGGGAGCTGGGAGTTCTGTTCCAGATCCTATGGTGCTGCACTGGTGCAGAGACTCGGCCAGAGAGTGCTGCAGATCTCCCCACCAGCTTCAGGGAGTCTGGCTGCACACTCTCCTTGGTGCAGGAGCCTTTCGATTAGTTTCTGATTTTGCACAAAGGGAATTTGTATGTGAATTGTTGCTGAATCAGTGTGTTTGTGGGAGAAGAGGATCCAGGCTTCCTGCCCTGCCGTCTTGCTGATGTCTGTCACTCATCATGTTTGCATTTTTATTTTTTGTTTTTGGATAGGTTTTACTAGTGATTAGAAGTGTTGGGACCAGCATTATTAGTTGTTTCCTTTTTGTTTTTAAAAGTGTATTTTTTTTAAATGTATGTCTTCTGTATACAATCTTGATTCTCATTTTGATGTCAAAGTGTTCTTCATGTTAAACTCTTTAAAATTATTTTTTAGCACAGATTCTTGCCATTTTTTGTGACACATTGTCCCCATTTTATATGAAACTTGAAATACTGCTTTTGTTGTTGTACTTAATGCGGTCACCACAATGGGTCATATATTGAGTGCTTCTGTTGTGCAAAACACTGTGTGAGCTTTGGGAGGAAACAGATAAGTATAAATATATTCCTGCCTTCAGGGTGCAGTTGGATAGATGGTGTAAGTATATCAGAAGTGAATTCCCCATATAAATGGTGCCGACTCTTCACCCAGAGCAAACCTCTGTCGACTCTAACTGCAACACTAGTCGTGTGTCAGGTACTGTGCTAGGACCTGGCAGGTCAAAGAGAAGCGTTCCTGCTGTCCCCAGGGGTGCCCCCGTCTGATGCCAGATAGGACGTGTGAGCACAGGGACAGATTTGTGCTGAGAGCAGCGAGGCCCATGTGGCCCTGGAGGAGCAGGGCGAAGGTGATGTGAGTCCTGGCCGATGAACAAGGGCGAGCTGGCTCAGTCGTCACCCGTAAAAGGCCTCCCAGCAACCCTAGACGCCATCACGGATGTGGGGTGTGAGGTCCTGGAGCGGGAGGGATTTGGGAAGGAGGCTGGGAACGTGTTGTTTAACCCCGTCGAGCTCTGAGTGACGGCTGAAGCTGCTGGTCTAGGTGAGGGTCACTTTAGAGAAGATGCTGTGACTTGGGAGCCCGTCGGCATCTTGTGTGCATCTCGTGGACTGCCCATGCCACACGCTCTTTCGGTGCTCTCCTCTGGGTATCCCTCACAACGGCGGAGGCTTCCTGAGGACGGAGGGCAGGGGCTGAGTTCCCTTTGTTCTCAGCTGTGAGCAGAGACGCAGTGTTGTTGGAGTCTGTGTGGAGTGGAGTGTGTGCTGAGAGGCGGGCTGTGGCCCGGCTTCCCTGTCTTGTCTGTTCCTCTTACACGTGAGAGCAGTAGGCTTTGACAATAGCATGGCTGTGGCAGAAAATAATAATTCTGAAGGGAAAGCAGGGGAGCCCGCCCACTTCGGTGTGCTAAACAGCCGTGGTTGACAGTGACCTAGACCAGCACCCACAATATGGATGTGCTCGGGCTGTGATTCATGTGTTTTGAGGAAATAGATTGTTAGTTATCTTGAACTTTTGTAGGAAGCTTTTTAGAAAAAAGAAATGAAAATGTTTCCTGTCTCTCTTTCCAGTCCTCAGGGGTGATCGGGGTTGAATAGCTCCACGTGCATTTTTCCAGACTCTTGTCTGTGCTCCTCCTGGGGCCAGGCGTGGGGACAGCGCCTCCTGCAGGGCCCGCCGACTCCGAGTAGGAGGAGCAGGGCTGTGGGTGTCTCCAGAAGCTCTTCTTCCTTAGGTGTGGTGCTGAGGCCAGCCTCCTCGAGTCCTCAGCACCCTAAGGAAGGAGACAGACTCCAGCAGTGGGGTGACCTCCAGCGAGAGACTTGTTTGGGGTTTTTCTGTTTCCTCTGAAGTCTGTTAGGATGCCATTTGTGCAGGATGGAAAAAGAGTTATCCACGTATTTGCTTATTGCACCACTCATTATATTGTGAGCCAACACACGCCACCATCAAATTGGACCCTAAATTAACATAGCTTAGAGTCAATATGTTGGGATACTTTTATTTCTTGTTTTAATTCACATACTTCTAAATGTTGTAAGTAAATGCTGCCTAAAACATTTAAATCCTTTTAAGCTTTAATAAAGCTGCCAGGTTCTTGCATAGTTGGACATCAGGATCCAATAGTCATCCCACCATCGAGGTCTGATGTGATGAGATACCAAAGGATATAAATCAAGACAAAACATTACCACTAATTTAAGATAGGTTTATGCCTCAGAAACAGTGCTTGTTCTTAGCATTTTCTTCTTGAGTTTGATTCTGAAAGGTTGTTTAGAATTAATAATAAATGAATTACACAGGACTCCAACATCTAAATATGCACAAGACGACTAGTCCATAATGTAAATGAGATGAAATAAAAGTAAATTTACATACGTATACTATTATGTATATATACTATTATATATATATGATCTTATATATACACTACTATTGCATATATATATGCTGTGCGCACTAATCACTGGGGTCCAGAGCTGTTCAGGGTAATCTTTGCATGTGTTGTGTCACAGATTTTGTCACTGTACCCCAGCTTTTCTCAAAGCATTTGGTAACATTGAATATAAAAATTTTAGTGCCTGAGTGAGACCACAGAATGCTCGATTCTCAAGATTTAAGTTATCTAAACTTAATATAATTACTCTGTGAGCAAAAATTTGTTTCTGATGTGAATATTAATAACTTAAGAAGACCACTTTTAGTAAGTGAAGAAAAGAATGGAGAGACTCCTTTGTTTTGTGAATTTTGGAGGGAATGGCAAAGAGAAATGCAGACTAAGCTTGTTAGCATTGGTGCCTGTTCAGTTGAACAAGATGGAGAGGTGGTGGTGGGGAGTGTCCCCAAGGCACGCTGAGCTGACTTCAGACTCTTAGTTTCATTTAGGCCAGTACAAAGAGCGAATCTTTCCCATGAGGAAACTGATGTTGAAAACTTCAAACCTTACAAATTTTGGGGGTTGAGAAACATTTTTTTTTGTCTAATTGTACAGTTCAATAAATGATAATGCTCTTCTGAGTAGTAATTGAGCTGTGTCACCTAGCTACTGGCTGGCATCTTGGAACTAAACTTGGATGAAGGACTGTCCTCTGGAAGCTGGAATCTGGTGGGGGGCAGACATGTGTGAGGCCGTGCTCCAGTACACAGCATGGTGACAGAGGATTCTGGAAGCTGGAATCTGGTAGGGGCAGATGCGCCGTGGGGTATTGCTCAGGTACACAGCATGGTGACAGAAGGTTCTGGAAGCCGGAATCTGGTAGGGGCAGATGCGCCGTGGGGTATTGCTCAGGTACACAGCATGGTGACAGAGGGTTCTGGAAGCTGGAATCGGGTAGGGGCAGATGCGCTGTGGGGTATTGCTCAGGTACACAGCATGGTGACAAAGGGTTCTGGAAGCTGGAATCGGGTGGGGGCAGATGCGCTGTGAGGTATTGCTCAGGTACACAGCATGGTGACAGAGGGTTCTGGAAGCTGGAATTGGGTCGGGGCAGATGCGCAGTGGGGTATTGCTCAGGTACACAGCATGGTGACAGAGGGTTCTGGAAGCTAGAATTGGGTCGGGGCAGATGTGCAGTGGGGTATTGCTCAGGTACACAGCATGGTGACAGAGGGTTCTAGAAGCTGGAATCTGATGGGACAGATGCATTGTATGGTATTACTCAGGTACACAGCATGGTGACAGGAAGCTGGAATCTGATGGGACAGATGCACGGTATGGTATTGCTCAGGTACACAGCATGGTGACAGGAAGCTGGAATCTGATGGGACAGATGCACGGTATGGTATTGCTCAGGTACACAGCATGGTGACAGCTAGCACTGCCTTTTTGCCTGTTTTTCTTGGCTGTTTGGTTTATTGAATAAATGTTTGAGTCCTTCACTTTGGTCACAGTGGAGAATAAAACACGCTCACCAGAAGTAGGTGTGTACCTGCCGGGAATATGCCCACATGTTCATTGGAACACGCCATTGCTGCCCCGTTCATGTGGCCCCAGACTGGAATCTGCCCAGGGACGCGTCAGCAGTGAGGAGCATGTGGGCTGCGGTTCATCCACACGGTGGAGGGATGGGCAGCAGCTGGGATGGTTTCCACAAACACGTTGTTAAGTGAAAGGAGCCAGACACACAAGAGTGCACACTGTGTGAGTCCTCTTGGTATCCGGTGCACAGACAGGCAGAGCTAATCTGTTCTCTTCAAGCCGGGGGAGTGGTCACCCTCGTGTCAGGGTGAGTGTAGATGGCTAGTCCTGGAGAGGAGCACACTTCTGCATGTATGTTCTACTTCAACGAGAGAGAAAACAGACCAGGACAGTCAGTCAGCCCCTGCTAGCATGGAGCTCGTGGCTGCTGACATGGGGACGTGTGTCTCAAATGATTACCGATTTGATGAGTGGCTTGAGGGAAGTATACACCATATTATGTGAATATGTAATGCAGACGTTACTTGATACGGAGGCTAAATTCGTCCTTGAAGTTACTCATCATTTCTGCTGAGTCCATTTCGGGCATGTAGTGGATCATCTGGTGACTGAATCATTGACCCTTAGTTAACTGAGAGTCAGTTAACTGAGACTCGGTCAGCTGGCCCTTAGTCGGTTACCTACGAGTGTGGTGCTTTCTTTGGAAGAAGTGAGCTGTGTGCGCTGGGGCGCCGGCAGAGGCCTCAGTGGGTCTGTGGTCGGGTCCCAGCCCACCCTGCCTGCTGTGTGATCTCAGGCAAGCCACCTAATAGCCTGGTCTGTGCCTCCCTGTCAGAAATCGGCAGTGTTGTGAGGAGTAGATGAGTCATGTGCACACGTGTAAGCACAGGGGCTTAGCCATGCTGCTCCAAATTAAAAGACACAAAACACTGTTTGCACTTTCTTTGTTTTCTTCTCTTTTTTTTTTTTTTTTGCTGACAAAGATTTGCCCTGAGCTAACATCTGCTGCCAGTGTCCTCTTTTTGTATGTGGGCCCCCACCACAGCATGGCCATTGGCAGACAAGTGGTGTGGGTCCGCGCCCAGAGAGCTGAACCCAGGCCACCAAACCACAGCGCGCCGAACTTAACCACTAGGCCACCAGGGCTGGCCCTGTACTGTTCTCTTGATTCAGGCATGCTGTTGATCGCGTGGTGGTACTAACCGTGATGACAGCTTTGTGAGGAAGGAGAGTGCACTGCTCAGTGTGGGAGAGGGGCACCCACCTGCAGTGATAATGGTGTGACGTTGGCTCTCTTGGTTTCCCGGGCTCCTGGAGGTGAGGGCCGGTGCTGGGTCAGGAGTTCACTGCCTCGGTCCTCAGGGAGAGCCTGCAAGTGACAACCGAATTCGGAGATAAATTGTGGTTCAAATTAAAAAGTACTATTAACTTTCTATTTTTATAATGAATGTTTTCTCCATAAGAAAATAATGTTTAAATGATAACTGCTTTGTTAACCTACACTTATTGGGAAAAAGGTAAATAGTACGGAGCGCAGAGGAGTAAGGAAAAGTTAGATTCCCCCCCCCCCTGCACCCCCCAACGATGACCATGCACGTGCTATTATCAAGCTTTTTAATTGTTGCCAACCTAAGTCAAAACAGTGAATTTTGAATTTTCATATATTTGATCGCTAGTGAGCCTTCTCATGTTTGACGTTCATATTTGTTTTATAAATTGCTTTGCTTGTGCTTGACTTCTTGACTTTCACCCATTTTTTTTTTTCTATTGGAGGTTGGCTTTTTTTTTTTTGGATTATTTGTAAAAACGTCAGAAATAGTCTTTGTCACATATTTTGCCATGCATTCTTTTAACTTTTTTTTTTTTATCATTCAGACATTGTTTACGTAGTCAGATCTATCAGTTTTTACTTGCAGGAGTCATGATTCTAACATCATGTTTAGAAAGCCCTTTCCCACACAATTATTATAAAACGATGTCCCTGTGTTTTTTCCTAGTACTTTTATGGTTTTCTTTTTCCTTTAAACATTGATATTTAATCCCTTTGAAAATTATTTTTATGTGAGATAGGAAGTCGGATCCAACTCGATATCCCCCAACCCCAGGGCTGGCCAAGTGTCCTAATGTAATTGCATTATCCATCCTTCAACTAGTGATTTGAAATGCCGCCCAATATCAATTTTCCATATGTTTTCACTTATTTCTGCATTTTGTATTATCTATTTTTGCAATGGCACCGCTTCTTTTCTTTCTGAAGCTTTAAATCTTTCATTATTTAGGGAGGCACGTTCAGGCCTCCTGCTCTTCAAACCTTTCTGGACTGTTCATGCACATTTACTCTACCAGGTGAGCTTTCAAATTACTTTGTTAAGTTGATAAAAATACTAATGTATTGGACTAAATCTTGATAGATCCGAGGAGGGGAGATGGAGTGTCTTTTTCATGTTTTCCCATTCGAGAACATACTCTGCTCTTTTTTTTTGTTTTTTTTTTTTTTGGTGAGGAGATCAGCCCTGAGCTAACATCCACCAATCCTCCTCTTTTTTTTTTTGCTGAGGAAGACCGCCCTGGGCTAACATCCGTGCCCATCTTCCTCCACTTTATATGGGACGCCGCCACAGCATGGCTTACCAAGCAGTGCGTCGGTGCGCGCCCGGGATCCGAACCAGCGAACCCCGGGCCGCCGCAGCGGAGCGCGCGCACTTAACCGCTTGCGCCACCGGGCCGGCCCTTACTCTGCTCTTTTTAGTCAGGACTTCCTTCAGGTTCCTCTGCGTTAGAGATGTCGCTCACACAAGCACGAGAAGTGCATATAACAAGAGTAAGGAAGTGAAACACCCCGGCATTACTTGCTCCCTTGCCTTGTGGACCTCCGGCTCGCTCTTATATAACATCAGGGCATGCAGAACTTAAACCTCACCGTGTCAGTGACTGCGTTCCACGGGGACTCGGAGCCCGCCCGGTGCTGGGGTTCAGCTGTCGAGACAACTGTCGCTCGGTCCAGAGGAGCCTGCACGAAGGAGCAGAGCCCAGCGCAGCTGGAGATGCAGTTGTCTTCGGTCCGCTAGTCCAGGCGTCGCCTGTGCTGCGGGGGTGTGTCTGGGGGAGGGGAGATGGAGAGTGTGCATGGGCCGGGGCTCCGGACTCTCCATCGCCGCCATTGGACCTGGTGACTGGGGCCAGCTGGCAGTGAACATCTACTTGTCACCCAACCTGGGGCGCTTCTGAGGGTGGAAGGGGACACCAGGGACCGTGGCAGGCTGACTGGGGTATACGGTCCCCAATGAGCACTGACTGCATTTGTGACGTGACTTGAGACGCCCGAGACCTTCCTGACCTCTGATTCTCTAGGTGAGGAGACAGTCACAGCACGGCTCCTCGCATTTGGTTTGAATCTCCCGTCACCACACCATCAGATGACAAGTGCACATTCTGCTCCCCCATGTCTCTGCCCCCTCTCCTTTGGGGGAGCTGTGCTGGTATGGCTCTGCCTCCTGGGCTCTCACTGCTGTGTTGATCCACGTCAGCAGTGGGGGGTCCCCGAGAAGCGTGTGCTTACCATCTACCTTGAGTTGGCACCAAACACAGGCTTGTAGTGTTTTATTTGCACCCGGATTGGGGCACACGAAGTGCTTGATGTCTTTGTGAAAAGCCACCCAAGTGGTGTGAAGGTGGCGTGTGTGAGAAAGAGCAGTTGCTTGAAGGCTGTAGGCCTAGTGTGGCGCTGTTGCCTACAGGAGCCCGAGGGCCACGCGAAGGCCTCAACATCACTTGCCGCAGAGCTGTGGTCCACCCCTGGGCCTCTGCACCCCGCTGCTCTGTCAGTCTTGCCCTGTTCTCTTGCTTCTACTTCTCTTCACATTCGTTTTCTCCTCCAGGTTTAGTGAGAGCTAATAGAACTGGAATTTGTAATATTTAAAACTGTGCCAGAATAAAGAGTTAAAGTTAGAATGTTTCTTTTGGGTATTATTTACAAATAACTTAATTATCGCTAGTACTAGACAGGGGCATGGACGTCTGTGATCTAAAAATGGTAGGCAATTCAAAGGTTTTATGAAGTTGTTTTTGGGCAAGTTCACAGTATTTCAAACAACAGGTCAGTTCCTTGGTTTTCTGTCCATTTTTCATGTACATTTTTAAGGCAGTCCCTAAGTCATTGATTCTCATTTTTCCTGGTCAGAGCTGTGTGGAGACATTCTTATGACATCAGGAGGTTAGGATTCCTTTCTTTCTTTTTTAAATTTAGTCACTCTCCGAGGTTGGTTTGCTGGGTCCCCTTAAGGGTTCTTCAAGGTTGGTCAGGTGTAGCTGGATGAAGCCCGTCCCCTTTCCTGGGATCTCGGTCGGCCTGCTGCCTGACATGCACCAGCCCCACCCTTCGCCTTCCTGACCTCGGGGCTGCCCCTGCGTTCCTGTGCCTCTCTCCCTAACTACTGGGTTTCTTCCTGCAAATGCGAGACAGTGTCCCCATCCCAGGAATGGGGTGCCCTGGCATGGACTGCTGAGGGAGATTCTGCAGCTTGGGTTTGGCAGAGAGGAGGTGAGAGAGGCTGGTGTGTGGAAGCTCACTGGTCTGAGGTGTGCTGGACTGTCCTGGCCCTGGACTGTGTCCTGGTGCCCACTGTCCAGGTGCTGACGAGGTCTCGCCATGAGGTCCCACCCTCGTTTCCACTGTCTGATGCGTGCCATCTTCAAGTTCCCTGTTCAGTTTTAGCTACAACTCTTAGAAACCAGTTTTAGTGTACATTTGGAATGATTTTAAGGCAAGTCCATTCTGGCTTGTCTCCAAGGGCTACTGGGGTCAAAGTATCAAAAACAGCTAACCAGTAAAGATACCTCACCCCAAACTCACCTCCTCTGAGAGATCGTCCTCCCAGGTCTGGGGCTTGGTCTAACAAGGCTGCCTGTGTCTTCCGATTTTACCAAACAAGTGTTGCTCATTTACTCAATACTTGCGAATTCAAGGTAAAAAAAAAAAAAAAAAGATTGAATCTGCTCTGGGGAGCAAAAAATCAAGAAGAGCAGACGGTCAGGTGAGCAAGAGGCAAGGCTCAGGCCTCCTGCTGGCCGGGCACCCTACGGAGAGGAGGGCTCCTTCCAGAATTAAGCCCAAGGAGAGAGAGCCTTGGCCAGAAGACTGTTGTTTTGAACATGGTGTGCTCAGTGAAATGAGGCCGCCGGTACCTTTGACACGCGGAGAGTGAGTTGTGACAGGTGTGTGCTGACTCCTGCGTTTGCTTTGTCCCCGCAGGCTGGCTGGTCCGACTCTGTGCTCTGGAAGCTGAACCAGTGGCTGATGATCCACATGTTCCACTGCCGCATGGTTCTGACCTACCACATGTGGTGGGTGTGCTTCTGGTACTGGGACAGCCTGCTCAGCAGCCTCTACCTGCCTCACTTCGCCCTCTTCCTCGTTGGACTGAGCCTCCTCACACTAGTACTTAATCCGTATTGGACCCATAAGAAGACGCAGCAGCTTCTCAATCCAGTGGATTGGAACTTTGCACAGCCGGAACCCAAGAGCAGGGCCAACGGCCAGGTCCTCCAGAAGAAGGCGCGGTAGCTGCTGGGGACCCGGGGACCCGGGGAAGCAGCGGCTGGCGGGCGGACCTGAGGGTCCCGCAGTAGTGACTGTGTCACAGTGAAGTAGCAAGGCTCTGCGTCTAGTGCTTTTTCTACGTGAGACTAACTCGTGTTTCTTTAGCATTAATTTCCAAGTAGCCACAAAGTATTTTTAAAACCTTGATTTGCTTTCAGGAGCAGATTTTTGCATCGTAATTTCGTTGCCTGTTATGAGTGTACCATGCGGGGCCGTGTTTATCCTCAAGGAAGGGTCCGTGGCTAGAGGGTGGGCTTTGTTTGAACACGTGAGGAGACTTCATACTAGAAGTGGCATGTGGTAGGGGGTCAGGTCAGCGTCGATTCTTTCTAGTCACATGTTCCACGCTGTGTGTTTCTTACTCAAAAGTCGTGTTCTGCTTAGTTGGAAAGAATTGCCCTAAAATAGAAAATAACACCATTTGTTACCCTTGTTAAAATTTCCCGGGGAATGTGCGCGGCAGTGCCATCTAGTGGCAGAACGGTGTACAGAGCCCGGCCTCGTGTGTACCCACCTGATGTGAATGTGGGCAGTGAGTTGACGTCGTGAGATTTTCTTTTTTTTATCAAGGATGCTACATTAAAACAAGAATTTTGAATTCACATTGTATTGCACAATTGACAAAATAAGGTAGATATTGAGTAATCAGACTCGTCTAGATTTCAGGCTGTTTTTAGTTGACCAACAGGTGCCCCAACAAGACTGTAACTCCTTGGTTGGTGTTTCTCTGTAGATTTCCAGACAGGGTAGTGGTCACTTTTCCCTGCGAGCTGTCGGGTCGACCTTGCCCGCAGAGATGCTTGGCTGCAGGGTCTGAGGTCCCAGAACGTCGGAGGCAGACCTCCAGGCAGGCGTTAGAGCCGCCTTCCTCAGCTGTCTGAGGATGGTCCCCAGGTACCTTGTTTCACTGTGTTCACAGTGCCGGGATAGAATTCATACCCAACCTGGCAATTTTACTGGCAGATATACAGACATTCTTGCCGTAAGTGTACATTAAAATTAAAAGTTTATTTTTATTGAAAGCACCTTTGAAGTGTTTGTGAAAAATGCGTCATGTTTATTGGTTGTAAAAATCGTGTGACTTGTGCTTGTTATGTAACACAGAACTCGCAGAATACTGTATTTTGATTACTGGTACTTTGACTATATCAATTATGCTTGGGTCATATGTATTACCTATTTATCTCATTTTAAAAAGTAATGTAAATCTCAGAAATGTCCAGCAAATCGTGTCTCTGCTAGACTACTAACTGAGAGCCCGTGGCTCCCTGCCGGCCTGCACTCGTGCCCCTTCTCGTGGAAGGAGACGGGGCTGTCTTCCAACCGCGCAGAAGTTTAATAAAGCGACTGATGTTTACAGAGCCTAGAGGATGTCAATTCTTGTCTCCCAGCACTGTTCGTATCGCTGTGAATGTTTTCTGTCTCAGAGATACAAAGTGTGATGATAAATCTTTGTGTGTTCAAAATTCAGTTTAAGGTTTGAAATATTTAGCTTAATTTTTATCTCATCTTCGCTAGGCCTTTGACCTCCCCAGGGTTTACCATTTACATCTCATATCTCGATGAAGATGCAGTTTGGAGATGTACCATAGAACACATGAGCTGGCCTCCACCCACATGTTGGTGCTCCATTCTGACCGGGGACTCCTCGTGCAGAACACGGAGGCAAGGGTGTTTGGGTGGAAAAGGCTTTTTGAACCCTTATGATCCAGGACCCGTGCACCTTTATCACCCAGGGACTGGTAATGCCTTCCAGTTTGTACAGTGCTTTCCAGACTCTTCACCAGGCCCAGGGCACCCCACCCCAGCCGTGTGTGTGGATGAGGGCTACGGATGAGGGGATAGCGACACCAGCACATTGAAGTGACGCTTTAGAGCCACAGCTCGTACGTGCAGAGTTGGGGCGTGCGCCTGCCCGGCCAGCCCGGGTGCCAGCACTGCAGCCTGCCAGCTGCACGTGCTCTGTGTGCCTCACGCATTGTCTGTCGAGAGTTATAGCAGATGCTGAACTGGGAGAGTTCACATAACAATCAGAAATTCTGGAGTCTCTTGAAAAACGGGAAGATCTGGGGTGTCAGCTTGAGTCTCCTCTGGATTACAGGTGTCCGAGGTGGAGACCAGCTCTGCCCTTGCCAGCCGTGCGCTCTCCAGCTTGACCTTGACGTGGAGGTTAGAGGTCATCATTATCACTTGGCACTGCGCCATCGTTTTGGTAGAGAAATATTTCTGTTTTTTTCTTTCTCAAAATGGGAAAACAAAACAGGCCAAGGAGGTAGAGCGAGTCAGGGAAGGGGCAGAGTGCACTTTGTGGAGGGGAGGACCACTCCTACCCGGCTCCTCTGCGTTCCTGTGGACCCTGGAGGCGGTGGACGGAGCCTGGGCCCCCTTCGGGTCTCAGATCCCACGGTCACCTCACAGTCCTCCTCGACTCTAGGCACTGTGCTAAATAACCTACGATTTCTCGTGTTCTTCACACAGACGACCTCTGAGGTAGGCTCCGTTGATTCCATTCCCAGTTAGGACCCTGAGGCTCAGAGAGGTGGAGACTGGCTAGTAGGTGGCATGGCTGGAGCGAGGCCAGACTTGTATTTGGACTTGCTCTTGGGTTTCAAAACTGAGGCTCGTAGATGTGCGGCTAGCCCAGAATGCGGTAGAGCCCTGACTGATCATTGCCAGCTGGCAGAGCTGCTTCCTGTGCATGTGGACTCCAGGCTCTGTGAGAGGAGGGGCTCGTGTCTGTCTGTCTGTCTGTCCGCCAGCTCACCCATGTCTCGGCAGTCCTGGCCTGGCGCAGCTGCAGCAACAACTGGTGGGTGAATGAATGAACAAATGAAAGGCCGCCCTGTGTCCCTCGAGCAGGCTCCATCAGAGAACAGGTGGCAGACTCACGGGGTTCTTGAAGAACTTGTACTGCACGGTATTTATGAAGAGATGGGCAGGGTTGTATGGGAAGCAGCCCCACCCTCGCTCAAGGGCATCCGGCAAGGTGTTGGCCGTAGGTGACCTTGATGGAGAACTGGAGTCACTGCAGACTGGTCGGGAGAGTCTCCAGCCTCCGGCAGCAGGCGGGAGGTAGGGTGGCGTCTGTCAGGATCCGCGAGCCTCTTCTTTGCACCATAGGTGTCGACATCGGTGTGTCTGTCGGGTTATTGATGGTGCGCTGAGATTTCCCTTAGTCGTGTCTGAGTGCTTCACAAAGAGAGACCTTCCTTTTCCTCTCATGTGAAGACCCACAGACAGACAGACGCAAAATGCAGGAACCCGTCTTATTCTGCCTCTGTGCAGTCGACCGTGAGGACGCCCACTGCCTCAGACTGCCAGGTGTGCCCTTGGGTCCTTTTCCTCCTTGGTCAGCACAGCAGCGCAGGGTGTAGCTCGCAACCTCCTGCTCAGACAGCGCCCAGGGTAGGTAGCACCAGTTAGGATGCTTCCAGATGCACACATCCCCCCCGCCCCCCACTGTGGCTTCAGCAATAAGGACCTAAATGCTTTCAGGGAGCTAGAGCTGCTGGTGGTGGGACCGGCTTGGCCCAGCCCCCGAGGGGGGATCTACCCTCTGAGGTCAGAATAGAGGGAGGTCAGCTCCAGCTGTCGCCCCTGCGGGGTCCTCCACCCTTGGGGTCCCCAAACCAGGCTGCCAGCTTCAGGCTCGCGCCCTCATCTGTCCCTTCAGAAGTGAGTTCACTTGAGCTTGTGTGACGGACATGGGCTCTGGGAAGGAGGAAGAGGATGGGGTGCTGTGAGCCGGTGCGCCGCACTGCGCAGACACATTTCTAGTCTGAGAGTGAGGGTTTCAACTCACATACAAGGACATCAACATAAGTGATCCCCAAACTTCCGTGGGTGCCTATTGACGCTTTCAGTGCGCCTGTGTACTCAAGTTCCTTCTGTTTGCTCTGATGGGAGAGCTTGTTCATTCAATATTTCTCTTTTTAAGTGAATCTTCACTTTTTTCAGTAACTGTAATATACTATGGTACGTATTGTCTTGCCTGATCATGTTTAGAATACAGTGATGTGAAAAGTTCAGAAATCTCCATTTTCTTTCTCCTGATGACTCAGAACCCAAGTGTTCTGGAATGGACTGCAGCGTGTGCAGGGCCTGGTGATCTTCCCTGAGCACCGCCTGTGCGCCAGCCGTGGGGAGGAACAAGAAACCACACCCTTCCTTCCCAGGACACAGCCAAGAGTCCCGGACACAGGCGCCCGCTTCCCAGGGACACAGTCCTACGTGACACACACGGGGACAGAACTCTCAACTTTCTACGCCAGGAGCCGTACCACGTGAACCCACTCCTTTCTCACTGTATACATGTTCCTTTTACTCCCGTGTTATTTTACATTTGACATTTTCAGTGTTACGCTCCTTTCTGTGGAAAGCCTTGCTGTCATGGACTGCGTGTCTGTGTCCCCCCGAAATTCACATGTTGAATCCTAACCCCCCGTGTGATGGTGTTGGGGGGGGCCACTGGGAGGAGATGAGGTCATGAGAGTGGAGCCCCCATGATGGGATTAGTGTCCTTGTAAGAAGAGACAGGAGGGCTTCCTCCCTTCCCCTGCCCCCCTCCCCCCTCCCCCCTCCCCCCTCCCCCCTCCCCCTCTCTCCCCCCTCCCCTCTCCCCCTCCCCCTCTTCCCCCTCCCCCCTCTTCCCCCTCCCTCTCTCCCCCCTCGCCCCCCTTCCCCCTCCCCCCTCCCCCCTCCCCCCCTCCCCCCTCTTCCCCCTCCCCCCTCCCCCTCTTACCCCCTCTCCCCCCCTCTTCCCCCTCCCCCTCTTACCCCCTCTCCCCCCTCTTCCCCCTCCCCCCTCTCCCTCCTGTCTCTCCCCCTCCCTCTTCCCTCCTTCCCTCTCCCCAGGTGAGGCTACAAGGTGAGGCTACAAGGAGAGGACAGCCATCTACAAACCAGAAAGTGGCGTCATCAGACACCAAATCTGCTGGCACCTTGATCTTGGACTCCAGCCTCTCAATTATGGTAACTCATTAAACCAGCCAGAGCTAGGACACCTGGCTTTCCCATTACTTCAGTGTTTTATACCTTCAGCCCCAAACCAGTCCAAAGACTCCAAAAATTAACCCAGAGTTAGAATCCTCAAGAAAGTTATTAAATATCAGCTCTTTCAATCTGAAAATTCCCTATTGATTTGAATTGAAATTTTTGAATTTGAATTGAAATTTTACATAGAAAACTTTTACTTTGTAACTTTTACTTTGTGACTTTCACAATGCTCACCTTGTTGAGTTTCAAAAATAATACATAAACTACAAAACCACAATTGGAAGACGGCACATTTCAGCCACAATTTCTTTTGTTTATGCTGAGATAACCCTTGGTTCCTTTCCAAGAAATTCCCAAGCCTATTTGGTCCACTCCAGAGATTTTATTTCTGCACAAAGCACACATAGCACAGAATGTTAGAGCCGTAGAAACTTTTTGTGCAGGTAGCCAAGGTTTAGAAAGTTCAAGACCTGCCATGACAATACTTCTGTTTTGCATCTTCTGGTAATTACATGATTATCTCAAATATAAAACATGTAGTCACTTAAGAAAGTAAAGCTCAGAAAAATACCTCGCTCACGAAAAATGATCTTCTACATCGTAATTTGGAGCCAGTTACCAGGACTGTGGGTTGGCCCAGTCAACGTGACATTCATCGGTTCATCCTTTATCCTTTGCCAGCTTGGTCCTATGTCTCCCTTGCCCCTCGGGGTGCCCAGGGATCACAGTGCTGTCTGATGAGCACGGGGTAGGGTAGGCGGGTGGGGGCGGGCACAGTCCCTTTGCAGGAGAAGACAAGCCCAGAGAGCAGAAGACCTTTGCCTTTCCTGCCTGCTTTCTACCTGAAATGCAGTCCTGGTGCCTGCAGGTGCAGCTGCTCTCGCCACCCAGGGGACAGGCATGGGGGCCTGGATGTCAGGGAGCAGACAGGCATTGGGGGCATCGCCGAGCTGCCACACAGCCCTGGGCCAGCCCCCTGATCTTCCCGATCCGTTGTCAGGTGAGAGAAACAAGCTGTGTTCCAGCGCTGGAGTCGCCATCCTGAGAGCTCCCTTAGAGAAATGCTCAGTTAAAAAGGTTAACATTTAGCGTTTTCATCCCATGTGTGTTTACCATCTTGCACTTGGGGGTCAAGTGAACAGGTTGTAACAATTAGCTCTCAATAGAACAACGAAGAGTCACTTTCAACTCCTTTAACTGTTTCTCCTGACACAATCCCTCCTTTTATCAAAGTAACTTTACTGGAGTTGCATTCTCTGCATCTGTTATGGGTCGTGAGTCTTGGGTTTGCAGCACCCCCTCTGCCCGAGCTCCCAGCGGAGCTGATCCCAGTTCCGGGTAGTGGAGGAGTCCGTATGGACCACGTTCTGCCCTGTGAGCCACAGGACACTGCCGTCACCTCGCCCCCGAAAGCTCCTCTCTCTCCTGCAGTTCACAGGATGCTCTGTGCTCTCCCTCTCCCTCCGGAAGGAACTGATGAATTTTCTATGGCCCCATCACTCCTCCGACCCCCGATTCCCCACGGGAGTATAGAGCCCTCCTCCACACCTTCAAACACCGAGTCCCATCTCTGTACTTCACCTCTTGTGAGAGCAGTCCTCTGGGCCCCCTAGGGCCAGTCCTCCGGGCTCCTCTGGGCTCCGGGTGGGGCAGTGGCCTGCGCTTCTGGGTGTGAGAGGTCTGGGGCTGATACACTGTCAAGAACCAGGCCGTCTTCAGCCTCGCCTGCCCCCAGGTACCTGGGGCCTCGGGTTCCGGAGCCTGTAGGGTATCCCATGGGCCTGAGCTTCCCCCGGAGTCCTTCCCTGGGGGCTCCTCCTAGCCTTCCTCTGTCCATCGGTCTGTCCGTGTGCTTCCCAGCTCCCAGACTTTGCTCTTGCCCTCATCTCACTCTTTGTCTGGAACGTTTATCCTCTCTCCCCACTTTAAACAAAGAAGTCATTTTAGCTGGGTTTTAAGGGGAAGTGGAAGTAAATTGGCGTTCAGTCTGCCGTATTTAACCAGAACTCCTTGAATCCCTCTGTTAGTCTTTCTGCTGTATTTTATCTTATTGATTAAACTGACATCGCAACTCCAACATCTGGTATTCTCGTCACAGATAACTGTGATGGCTTCACTACAGAATTACCTAACTGTTCTGAGCAGTGCCTGTATTTGTAACCCCAGTTTGTCAATAAAATATGATTTTTTAGGAGCTGGATTGATGGGCTTATGAGGAAACTTCTGCTGGATTAAGTCAAGAACAGACCTGGAAAATAAGTTAAGTCATCTCAGCAACAGAAAACATTTTGAATTTGGGCTGTAAAGAATTTCCTATAAAAATAGTTGAGCAGATCAGTCTCCTCTCTTTCTGGGGCTTTCTCGGAATAGGAGGCAAGGTTGTGGGTTAGCTTGCAAATAAAACTAGTTTCCAGGGGGGGAGAAGGGGGCTGGGATCAGAATGGGACCCCCGGCTACTTCTGCGTTGCCGCCGATGTTCTAATTTTTGATCTGGTTACACAGGTGTTTCATGATTTATGAATTTTTCTGTATGTATGTTTTATTTCACAATAAAATGTCAATTTTTTAAAATAGCTAAGCAAAAGTAAGAACAATACAGTGTAATTTCCTTGGAAAATTTTTCAAGCATTCTTTATGTAGGCCAGTAGAAAATTGTTATTTTTTATTCATACTGTTTCTGAATGTCATAAAAATGCTGTGTGCTGGATCATGCAGTAAATGAAAGTGTTTAGCTAGGGGCTGCCATTTATTTCCCCTGATAAGGCATATTCTCCCCAGATCTGGAAGCAGCCTGGCACACCTAACGACTGGTGTTTCGGTGAATTAATGGTATTTACATGCCTAAAATGGGCAAGTGTAAAACCACAAAAATCACAGGTTTAAAAAATACTTTGACTTCAGGTCTTAAAGATAATTCAGTGTTTAGTCTCTGCATTTTGCGTCCAGCTGTTTTGCGTGTGGTGCTTGTCTTCTGTCTCTCATGGCAGAGTTTATGGAGGAACTGGGGACAGAAACACAAGGCGAAGAAAAAGCGCTGGTCTGGAACGGCTCCAGCGTTTGCTGCTCTGAGCAGATTAGTCCTTTTAGCCGCATGTGTAAGATTCCACAAGAGCAAGACGTGTTTCTAGCAAATTGGAAATGGGAAATCACTGTAATAGCGTTGGGCACCGAGGCTGATGTCTGGAGGAGTGCTGGGGCGGGCGGGAGTCAGGACTGGACGGTCTGGGCCACACAGTGCTTCCCTCCCTGGGAAAGGGGCTGGGAGAACCCCAGCAGTGGTTCCCAGCCTTCCCTGTGTGTCAGAGAATATCACCGCAGAGAATACCAGAGTACACCTACTGGGGCCCTCTGGGCCGGCACACCCTGTGGGAACACTGTGTGAACAACGCTTTGAATGAGAAGCACCACGTGAGTAAACAACCTGGCCTGTAGGAGTTCTGAGAAAGAAGAAAGCGCTAGGCTGAGGGAAGGCTACAAAGAGGAGATAAGACCCAAGTCAGGTGGGAGCGCTGAGGGGCACAGCTCTCCCATGTCTGGATGTGTGGGTTGTTGACTCCACTAGGGGACTTGTGGGGCTAAAATCCAAGAGCTCTACTCACCAAGCCCCCTGCTCCCACTTTGTGCACTTGAGAGAGAAGGACAGTGATAGCCTGCTCAGGGGAGAAAAATCTGTTAGTGTGGGGTTAGGAAAGGACTGAAACACCTCCCAAGAAACTGAGACTTCATGGAGGGGAGGAGTGAGAAGATGGAGAAGTAGATGGGGGGCAAGTTTCAGCAAGAGGGGAAGTAAGAGTCTGCCTGCTTCCGTGGAACATCATCTCAGCGTCCCTGGATGCAATTAACAGTAATGCAAGTAGTCATCGCCACCCCCACTTTTCCCCCGTGTCATAAAAGGCTTTATTACATTTACAAGGAAATTTGGACTTGACCATTACCCGATTTTTTCCCAGTTTTATTGAGATACGAGTAACATAGAACATTGTCTTAGTTTTAGATGTACAACATGATGATTTGATATATGTATATATTATGAAATGGTCACCACAGTAAATTTGGTTAACACTCATCATCACACATTGTTACAAAGTTTTTTCGTGAGATAAGATCTTTTAAGATCGATTCTCTTAGCAACTTTCAAATATACAATACAGTATTGTTAACTTTAGTCCCTGTGCTGTACATAACATGCCAGGTCTTATAACTGGTGGTTTGTACCTTTTCACCACCTTCACCCATTTTACCCACCCTCCACCTCCTCTGGCAACCACAAATCTGTTCTCTGTATCTATGAGTTTAGTTTTTTTTAGATTCCACATGTAAGTGAGATCATATAGTATTTGTCTTTCTCTGTTTGACGTATTTCACTTAGCGTAATGCCTTCAAGGTCCATCCAGTTATTGCAAATGGCGAGATTTCCTTTCTTGTGGCTGAATAATATTCCATTGTATATGTACACCACATCTTCTTCATCCATTCATCTGTCAGTGGATGCTTAGATTGTTTCCATATCTTGGCTGTTGTGAATAATGCTGCAGTGAACATGTGGTGCAGACATCATTTTTGAGATAGTGATTTTGTTTTCTCTGGATAAATACTGAGAAGTGGAATTGGTAGGTCATATGGTAGTAGTATTTTTAATCTTTTGAGGAACCTCCATACTGTTTTCCAAAGTGGCTGCACCAATTTACACTCCCACCAACAGTGCATAAGGGTTCTCTTTTCTCCACATCCTCACCAACACTTATTTATTGGCTTTTTTATGGTAACCATTCTAACAGGTGTGAGGTGACATCTTGTTGTGGCTTTGATTTGCATTTCCCTGATGATTAGTGATGTCGAGCACCTTTTCCTGTACCAGTTGGCCATCTGAATGTCTTCTTTGGAAAAATGTCTGTTCAGATCCTCTGCCCATTTTTAAATCAGATTTTTTTTTTGCATTGAATTGTATGAATTGATGAGCAGTGCATAGGTCCACCCCCGGGATCCGAACCTGTGAACTCCAGGCCGCCAGAAGCAGAGTGCGCAAACTCAACCACTAAGCCACCAGGCCGGCCCCTGCAGAAGCTTCTTAGTTTGATGTAGTCCCCCTTGTCTATTTTTGCTTTTATTGCCTTTCTTTTGGTGTCACATCCAAAAAATCATCACCAAGACCCATGTTAAGGAGCTTACCACCTATGTTTTCTTCTAGGAATTTTATGGTTTCAGGTCTTTCATCCACTTTGAGTTAATTTTTGTGTATGGCGTAAGATAGTGGTCCAGTTTCATTCGTTTGCCTGTGGCTATTCAGTTTTCCCAACACCATTTATTGAAGAGACTGTCCTTTCCCCATTGTGTATTCTTGGCTCCTTAGTCATAAATTAATTGACCATATATACGTGGGTTTATTTCTGGGCTCTCTATTCTGTTCCATTGAGCTATGTGCCTGTTTTAATGCCAGTACCGTACTGTTTTATTACTCTACATTTGTAATATAGCTTGAAATCAGGGAGCATGATGCCTCCAGCCTTGTTCTTCTTTCTCAAGATTGCTTTGGGTATTTGGGGTCTTTTGTGGTTCCATACAAATTTTAGGATTGTTTTTTCTATTTCTGTGAAAAATGCCATTGGAATTCTGATAGAGCTTGCATTGAATCTGTAGATTGCTTTGGGTAGTTTGGACATTTTGACAATAAGTAATTCTTCTAATCCATGAGCATGGAATATCTTTTCATTTATGTATGTCATCTTCAATTTCTTTCATCAGTGTCTTATAGTTTTCAGTGGATAGATCTTTCTCCTTCTTGGTTAAATTTATTCCTAGGTATTTTATTCTTTTTGACACAATTGTAAATAGGATTGTTTTCTTCATTTCTCTTTCTGAGAATGAAACACTTTAAAAGCAGTTTAAACATCTATTGACATAATGTACCATAAAGCAAATATCAGAGAAAATGTTTTATATCATCATATTCTCTGAGTGTGCATCAATTAACTTAGAAATAGTCAAAGGTAATTTTAAAAAACATGTTTATAGAAATATTAAAAATATAGTTGTCGGGGGGCCAGCCCGGTGGCGCAAGCTGTTAAGTGCGTGCGCTCCACTGCGGCGGCCCGGGGTTCGCCGGTTCGCATCCCAGGCGGGCACCGACGCACTGCTTGTCAAGCCATGCTGTGGCGGCGTCCCATATAAAGTGGAGGAAGATGGGCACGGATGTTAGCCCAGGGCCAGTCTTCCTCAGCAAAAAGAGGAGGATTGGCAGATGTTAGCTCAGGGCCGATCTTCCTCACACACACACAAAAAAATAGTTGTCAAGGGCCGGCCCGGTGGCATAATGGTTAAGTTCGTGTGCTCTGCTTCAGCAGCCTGGGGTTCACAGGTTCGGGTCCCAGGTGCAGACCTATGCACTGCTCAGCAAGCCATGCTGTGGCGGCGTTCCGTATACAAAATAGAGGAAGATGGGCACAGGTGTTAGCTCAGCAACAATCTTCCTCACCAAAAAAAAATATATATGGTTGTTAAAAATAGTCGAAGAAAAAAAATGGCCACAGGTCAAAGAATAAATCATTCTTTGAAATTAGATTATCCTTAGAAGTGAAGGCTAATAAAAAGAGTGTGAAATGCAGTTAAAGCAGTACTTCAGGGACATTTATAAGTTTACATGCTATTATTAGAAAAGAAAAATGGCTCAGGATCATTGGGTCTACACCTTAGGAAATTAGAAATAGAAAAAGAGCAAACCAAAAGTAGATAGAAGGGAGAAAATAAAAATGATAAGGGCAGAAATTAGTAAAGTGGAAAATAATAATACCATAGAGACAAAATACTAAATGGATTTTGCAAAGACTGAAAAATTGAAACTCTCTGGCAAAATTCATCAAAGGAAAAAAGAAAGAGAGAGAGAGAGGGCATAAATAATGTTAGACATTGTGGCCACAAAATAATGGTCCCCCCCAGTGTCTACGCCTTAATCCCAGAACCGGTGAACCTGTGACCTTCCCTGGCAAAAGGGACTCTGCAGATGTGATGAGGGCAGGACGATGATACGGAGAGATTATCCTGGATTCTTCACGTGGGTCCAGTGTATTCACAAGTCCGTAAAAGTGGACAAGGGAGGCAGGAGAGTTAAGAGTTAGGTGATGTGATAAGGGCGCTCTCCACTGTGGTTGGCTGTACAAACAAAGGAAGGGGCCACAGCCAAGGAATGTGGATGGCCTCTAAACCTGCAAAATGTGAGGAGTGGATTCTCCCCGGAGCCTCTGGAAAGGAGTGCAGCCCTGCCAACATGTTGGTTTTAGCTCAGGGAGACCATGTTGGACTCTGACCTGCAGAACTAAAGATAATAAATTTTTATTGTTTCAGGTAAGTTTGTGATTGGTCACGGGAGCTGTAGGAGGGTCATACAGGCATGGAAGGGGCTTATGCCTATGCACGCAGCAGGGGTTCCAACAGGAAAGTGATCATCCCACGGAAAGCATGTGGCAATAAGCTGAACCTTAGGCTTAGTGGAGAAATTTCGAGAAAAATGTAACTTATCAATACTGACTGAAGAAAACTGAAGACCTGAAAGTCCATTAACATTATAAAAATCAAGTAAATAAAAATTTCCCAACAAGAAACAAGAAGCTCCAGGTGGTTTTGTGGACTAGTTACTACCACAAGTTCAAGGAGGAGGGCACTGAACACTTAAACTGACCCTCCCACAGAGGGGAAAGAACTCTACACATTTGGTGAGGTTGCGTAGGGCTGATAAGAACGGTGTGAGACAAGGAAATTGCAGACAATCTCACTCATGAACACAGATGAAAGAAATCCTTCAAAAAATTAGCCGATCAAATCCAGCAGTGCTTTAAAAGGATGAGAGATCTTAGCAAGCCAGGATTGTGTAAATTTAGGAAATCTATTACTTTTGAATCCCCACAGTACCATCTAAGGTAGAAAAAGTATATGTTCACTCAGTAACTGCAGAAAAGGGGTTTGATACAATGCAAACCCGTTAATAGTACAACCTCCCAGCACACTGTAAATGGAAGAGAACTTCCTTAATCTGATAAAGAGTATTTACACTTGTATCAGGGAGGCAAAAACATTAACTCGGAATGCTCATCACGGCTGGTAGGAGTTGAACTGTTCCACTCTTTGGAAAGCAGTTGGTGTCATCTAGTGAACGTGGAGATGTTCGAACCCCATGCCCTGGCAATCCCACCCCTGGAGGTTCACCTTGTGGAATGCAGAGGTCCCTATGAATCATACATGAGAATGTTCACAGAAGTGTGTTATAGCAGCACCGACCTGGAAGTGACCTACAGTCCATGAGCCAGAGAAGGTATAAGTAATCCTTGGTCTATCCATAACTTCATTACTACAGAGGAGTGGCAATGAGTGAACTGAACGTTGAACAGCAGAGAAGGTCACAGAAAAATACATATGGCATGATACCATTTATATAAAGTATCAGGAACATGCAGATCTAAACATTATATGAGAGGTGGAGATGGAGAAGGAGCGAGATGGGGAGATTGAGAGCCAGCAAGTGAGAAGGGGGCCGAGTAAGCAATAAACTAAAGCAGAGGATGATAAACACAGGATGCCTGATATCCCAGTTACCACAGGGGATGGAGGAAGGGGATACAAATGGGAATGTTGGTGGATTCTCCTGACATTCTGTTTCTTACCTCCGGGTGGGAGGTAAATGGGTGTTGGTTATATTATTGTTCATGTCCATGTATGCACTACATGTATTATTTTGAGGTGTGGAATATGTCATAAATTCTCATGAAATGCTGACACAACGTGAGAGGAGACACTGGGTGGTGGGGAGGTTGAGTCAACTGCATGGTGCCTCATGTGGATGAATGAGAACCCAGCAGCACGTCTTCTCTGAGATAAAGCCTTGCCTTCCTGCGTAACTGTGTGCTGGGTGCAATCATCTCTCCCAGCTCACAGGCTGGGGAAGTTAAATACTTATCCAGTCACCCAACGAGTTGAAGTGTTGCTGAGATGGAGACATTCATCTTTTTATTTTCAGCCAAATGCACTTTTTATTACCACAGGACGTGGCTTCCCATGAATAGTATTTCCTTGGCCTGTCGTTTCAATCAAGATACCCAGGCCTGTTTTCAGAAGAGGAAATGCTTAGGAGAGTTTAGAAGATGGCGCCATTTCCCCCTCAAATTCGTTTATTGCTGTTGTTCATCTTCCGCAACATAGAATTGTCCACGTTTTCTTTGGGAAGGAAAGGAGAGGGATTTAAACAACAGTCTTGTGAACAGTCTGAGTCATGGCCGACCTACAGCTGCGTTCAGATCTGGGCTGGGTCCAGCCCCGCAGGGCCAACTTTCTAGAACCAGCAAGGGCGGGGCTGCCTGGTTTAGAGAAGAGCTTCTTGATACTAGTCTGCTTGTTAATTACAGTAATTCAATCAGAATTAAGTTTGGGGACAATTAGGTGAAAATTGAAAAAAGTGAAAAGTGATACAAGTTAATTAAAATGTCTAATTTTGGATGTAATTGGAAAACTGAATATATTGATACTAAGAGCCTGTTCATAGTAGTGGGGCCTTATGGGGCAAGGTCCAGTGCACTGAACGCCCCTAACCTGAAGGTGGCTTGTGACACAGGACTTCACACTTTGATTGTTAGCGTGCAGTTAGTGTCCCATGACAATATTGCTGCAATTGTTGTTCTGTACCCAGACAAACACACAAAACCTGATAAAGCTGCCGGGCTGTGCATTTGGAATGATGAGTGATGTAAAACAATACTGTTGCTATACACATAAGTAAACCATAGAGAAAAATAATAGAAAATAATAGATTTGAACATGAAATTATTTAAGATTTATATAAAATGTTGATGCTTAAAAAGAAGTAAGTTTAATTAGAGAGGAATGGAGAAAAAGACTTGAGAATCTGAAAGCAGGAACGATAAAGAAACCTTAAAACTCAAACTGTTTCTTTATTATATTAAAATTCACCTCAAATTCTACCTCTTCTCTTTACCTTGATATCCAACTCACTTTAAAAAATTGACTCTTTTGTGCCGGCCCGGTGGCTTAGCGGTTAAGTGCGCGCGCTCCGCTACTAGCAGCCTGGGTTCAGATCCTGGGCGCGCACCAACGCACCGCTTCTCCAGCCATGCTGAGGCCGCGTCCCACATACAGCAACTAGAAGGATGTGCAACTATGACATACAACTACCTACTGGGGCTTTGGGGAAAAAAAAGGAGGAGGACTGGCAATAGATGTTAGCTCAGAGCCGGTCTTCCTCAGCAAAAAGAGGAGGATTGGCATGGACGTTAGCTCAGGGCTGATCTCCCTCACAAAAAAAAAAAAAAATTAACTCTTTTGAGGTACAATCTACATACTATAAAATGAATGTACCTATTTTCAATGAACAGTTAGATGAGTCCATTGTGTAACCAGCACCCCAGCTGAAATATACAACATCCCCACCACCCCAGCATTTCCTTGTCCCCTCCCAGGCAATGTACTCACCCTAGGCAACCACGTAGATAATTTTTTGCCTGTTCTAGAACTTCATATAAGTGGGAATACATAGTCCTGTGTGTCTGACTTTTTCTACTTGGCATAATGTTTGGAGATTTCTCAATATTGTTCTTTTTTGTTACTGAGTGGCATTCCACTGTATGACTATAGCAGGATTTGCTAATCTATTCATTTACTGGTGGGTTGTCTCCAGTCGGGGGCTATTTTAAGTAAAGCTGCTGAGAACATTCTTGTACCAGTCTTTTTGTGGACATGCATTTAGTTGGGGTAAATACCTGGGAGTGGAATTGCTGGCTCAGATGGTAAGTATCTGCTTATAATTAAGACTGCAGGCTTTTTCCAGGTAGAACGTCCTATTTTACACTCCCACGAGCAGCGTATGAGAACTCCAGTTGCCCCACAGCCTCGCCAGCACTTAGTATTGTCAGACTTTTCAGCTTTCTCATTCTGGTGGACAAACACCTCATTTTAAATAAATTAAGAGTAGGGTCATTTTTGGAGGATCACAAACAGAATGAAGAGAAGGACACACAAAATTAGACAGTCCTTGAGGTAACTGGGGAAAAATAAGAGATGCTCGAGGAAAATTACGCTCCTCATGGACACGTTGTCCCTTTGGGGGAAGCTGTGAGGTGGCGGTCACATGGTCCTTTATTGTCCCTTTGCCATCATTGTAGGTAGGAGCGTTGGCCCCGGGGAGCTGGAACTCTGTGGAGCCAGTGAGATGAGAGAACCGAGGGAGAGAGTGACATGCTGACCAGTTGTGTGGGAATCCACTGGGATGTGGGGCCTCATTTAATTAACCACTGGCCTTTCTACTCTGTAATTGCCCACATTCTAGAAATCTGAGGGAAATACATATTTTTACATAAAATCTTTGAGTAATTACAACCCTTAAAATATAGTGTGATGTGCTCCCAGGATCTAGTGGAGAAGGTAGAAATAAATGATTATGTAACTCAGGTTTTCCTTGTTCTCTGCAGATGCAGGAAAATCTGGAGACGGAGGGGCAGCAACAAGCCCCCCCCCACTTGTCTCTGCACCGTCTGCTCCCCTAACCTCACGTTTCTATGAGGTAGAGTCTCGGGCCTGGTCCTGCGGGAGGTAGGGAGGTTTCTGAGATCCCAGTGACCTTCGGATTTGCTTTTTGTGGAGTCCAGCAGCAGGTGTAGAGGCTGGACTGAGGAGGGGGACACCTAAAAAGGGGAGCAGATTCCTGAGGTGGTCCAGGCACGTGCTCTTAAGGGCAGGAGGGAGCACGGGGTGAGTAGGAAAGGACAGATCTAAGAACACGTTAGCCGGAAGGCACACTGTCCCGGCTAAGGGACAAGCGGTCCCAAGCAGAGGAGCTTCATGGTGTGAGGTGCAGAGCCAGGGAGGCAGGCCCTGACCACTGCCTGCTGGCAGTGCCTCTGGCCTCCAGCAATGTCCTTAGCGAGATGTCCCAGCAGAGAGATGGTGAAAGAAGAAACTTCCTACTCCACTCTGCTCACAGCACTAACACCAGATGTATGGGTTTCTTCCCGCACCAACCAAGTCTCCGACACCAGCTGGCCGTCCTGCAGTCAATCAGTTCTGATGCCACCTGCCAGGAGTTAGCGTCACATCCCACAGGCTCAGGGCAGTCCCACAGACTGGCCACTCCACACGCCAGTTGCACGTCCAGGCCTCTCGGGCTTCTGACCAACGGGGCTGTGAATCGGGATTCCCACAACCCCCTCCTCATGATCAGTAGTTTGCTCTAGCGGCTCACAGAACTCAGGGAAACGCTACTCACGTTTACCGGTTTATTATATAGCAAAGGTTGTGGTAAAGGATACAGATGGACAGCCAGGTGAAGAGGTGCACAGGGCAAGGCTCAGGGCGTCCTGAGCACAGGAGCCTCTGTCCCGTGGAGTTGGGGTGCATCACCCTGGAAGCCCTCAGAGCCCCTCAGTGTATGGATGTTTATGGAGGCTGCATCACATGGGCACACCATCGACCATTAACTCAATCTCCAGCCCCTCTCTCCTCCTCGGAGGATGGGTTGGGGCTGAAAGTTCCTAGCTTCTGATTCCGGCTCCTTCTTTCTGGTGAGCAGCCCCATCCAGGAGCCTCCTCATTAGGACAAACATGATCCTATCATGCAGGAAATTCCAAGGGATTGAGGGGCTCAGCGTCAGGAACTGGGAGCAGATAAATAGGTGTTCTTATTATGTCACAGAAGGCAGGTGGGGAAGGTGCAGGAGCAGACAGGGAGGTTGGAATTAGAGTGTGAGCATCTCTGGTGGGGTTCTGCAGACACAGAATTCACGTGGAGGGTCCTCGGAATGGAGGCGGCGCCTCGCCTTCACTCACTGCAGTGGGGGTCTGCAAGCGTGAGTGGGGGCCTGCGGGGGCTCGGGAGGAGCCAGCTTTGGCTCTTGAAATACAGACAGACTGGAAGGCTGCACTGTGGAGTAGTCAGACGGCCTTGAGCAGGAGCGGGGTCACTTCGTCCCCAGATCGGCGCAAAGGACCGCATGTTGGTCTGGGTGCGGACGGGGAGTGGACAGAGCAAGGCCAGCCTACAGCCTTGGCCTCGGCATTTCTGGATACAATGGGAGCCAGTGTAGTGCTGAGAAGGAGAGGGAAGTTGCTGACATCAGCCCCCGTGGGACTGGTCAAGGTCAGAATAATCACCGAGGGGAGTGAAAATGAACCCGAGCAGGGGAACACTGTGGATTGGTGGGTGGCGCAGCTCCAGAAACGGGCAGTAAAGTGCAGGCAGAATCGTTGCTCAGGGAGTGGACTGCCACAGTCGCCACTGGTCTTGGCCTGTCTGCTCACTTGTAACCTCCTTTCTCTCCTCCGCTGCTCGGACCTCCTGGATTCCCAGAATTCCCAGAGCCCACCCTGTGTGCCCCCATCCACATCTCCCCCTTCCCTCAGCTCCCCTGGAGCCCCCCTCTCCCATGCTCCTCCAGTGGTCCTCAGAGGGTCAGGGATCGTGGTTGACAGCTGAATTGTTGGGTGTCTAGACTCCAACATCATGGCTGGGGCTCAGACGCCCTACTTCTCACTAACGGAGAACCTCAGAGAAAAACATGTGTCTACACCGCGGGTTTGGGGTGCGGGGCGCTCCTTCAGTGTTCCTCCAGTCCTGGCACGTTCCTGGCTGTGAGTCTTGCTGGGCATTGATGACTCCCATGCTGGCCAGCACGGAGAATCAGAGCTTGTTCTGGGCAGACCAGGCCTCTCCAAGCAGGAAAGAACCTTCTAGATCACCCGCAAGAGTCCTGTCCGTCTGTCTCTTCTCCGACATCCTTTCCCAGCTCCAGCCACACAAACTTTGAACTGTTCTGCCAGAGGCTTGTATAGAGGGGAGGAGGGGAGGAAGGTGGAGGGGTGGGAGGAGGGAAGGAGGACAAAGGGAGGAGGGACGGTGGAGGAGGGTGGGGAGGAGGAATGGAGGAGGGAGGGAGGGAGGGAGGGAGGGAGAGGGAAAGGAGATGGCTGTGCGGTCCTGCCTGTGTGAAGAGGGATGCAGCCCTTCTGACAGCCCTCATGACCTCTGACCTCCACGTGTCAGCCTGCTGGACCCCAAAGGAGCCTCCATGCAAATCCGAGGCATTTAAGTGGAGGCATTTCATCCATCCTCCCTCCCCTGCCTTTGCGAGGCTGGTCCTTGGGAGCCGCTTTCCCTTCTCAGAACTCCACCCCCCACCTCTCCCCCCACTGGAGATGGAGCAAAGCAAGAAAACAGCTTTGTCGTTGTTGCAAGTGCTCTGGAAACAAAAAGCCCCTGTTTCCCGCCTGGAACAATGCCTCCTTCTCCGCCCCCAGACTCGAGCTCCATCTGAAATGGCAGCGGGGTCACCGCTTTATCTTCACCTGCTCCCTGGTCCTCCTCCCTGGCTCCTCTCTGTTCTGCTGTCCCTGTGGCCCATCGAGGGGGCATGGACGGGGTGGGTGGGAGAGGAAACGTCCCAGGCGAGCAGTGGCAAGGGCTGTGTGGGAGAGCGGGCCCTCTGTGCGGGGGCACCGGGGGAATGATTGCCTCTCACTGCTTTCCCGGGATCATCTTCCACTGGCCAGCAGCATTTCTCGCTCACTGGCTGGATCTTGGGCCGAGGTGACTCGTCCACAGACACACCGCCCTGGTCACTTATGGAGAGAAGGACACACAGTTGGGGGCCCAGACTTGCCATCAGGTCTTCTTCTGCTGAGATGCAGTGCCCGTGGGCACCAGTGCTAGGGGAAATTATCCCAGGAGGCTCATGATGGGCTAGATGTCCCTTAGCTTGGAATCAAAGTGAGGTGACTGTCACATTTTACCAGCCTCTCCATTTTCCCACCTTTCACGTCTGTCTTCCTGGTGGTACCTGCCCACTGTTTTCTCCACTGAAATTTTTGCAAACATGTTCTGAAGGCAGCGGAAATGCGACGTCAGTTCATGAGGCTGGGAAAATCAGCACCCACGAGGTAGCTTCCTTGAGCAAAAGCAGAAGTTCCCAGTAGGAACTCAAGTCCCCACCAGGGAGGACTGTGGAAGGTGGTGGCGGATGTCCTGCTATCAACATGGAGCATTTCGCAGGTAGAGGCCAGGGATGCTCCACTTCCTGCAATACATGGACTCATGGCGTGTCCTGGATGGTGGGTACTTGTCCACACCCTGCACTGCTGACCAGTGTCCCACTGGACAGTCACGTAACTGTCAGACCCTGGAACCTCACTCTGTCTCGCACATGAGCACGTGAACCAGCGTTCCCTGAGCACAACCGGGGAAATCAAGAGCAGACTGCCTTACGTTCTGTGTGAAACCATCCCAGGTGGCTCACCAGTGGTTTCAGAAGTTACTGCCCCGTGGGCCAGCTGCTCGTGGCCTCCGTTTATTTATTTTTAACAGCTTTGTTGAGGTATAATTGACATACGATAAAGTACGTGTAGTTGAAGGGTACGGTTTAGTGAGCTTGGACGTCTGTATACACTTGTGAAACCATCACCACAGTCAAGAGAGTGCGCACACCTCCCTCCCCCACTTAGGACCGCCCAGCCCTTCAGAAGCCAGTCCTGACTGGTTCCTGGACGGCATTTATGTCAACGTAGCTGCTTGCTTTTGTTTTATTTTAGAACTTCATAAAGACACACAATGATCAGGTGAGTGGGAAGGAGCTCAACCCACGAAATGAAGTGTGAGTGGTTTGCAAAGTGGTCGGCCTCAGTGTGTGTCTGGAACCTTCTGTCCTCAGGCAGCAGATGTGCTTCGCCAGGCATGGCTGTCCCAAGTCCGCCTGCAGCGTCCTCTTGTCAGCCGAGCGCAGCCCTTGCTGGCCCACACCTGGCGCACTGTCCCCTGGTGAGTGCCGTGGCCCCACCGCGTGCCAGGCCTGGCAGCAAGGCTGTGGTGAGTGTGGGCCGCTGTGGGGGCCATGTTCACTCTGCAGGCTGCGGGGGCGCAGGGCCGGCTGGGGAGAGGGCGGTCAGGGGCGACCTGCTGAGGAAGGCTGGTGGGCCTGCCAGCACGAGGGAGGGAGGTGGGGCTGCAGGAGGACAGGACATGAGGCAGATAAGACATTAGTTATTGTTCCGCCCTCACCGAGCACCTTCCGTCTGTCTGGCCCCACATTCGGGGTTGGACAGGTGTAGACGAAGCTTTGGGGCCCCACAGCTGAAAGCTTGGAGAAGCAAGAGCTGAACACATGAGCAGTGTGGCCCCACTGATTCCGGAGTTCTAGAAGCACAACAAGGGGCACCTGAGGGAGATTTACAGCTTCCTTAAACCAGCATATATGCCCTTGTGTTTGCCCAAGTCCTCTGCCTCTCCACCTGAAGCCCGGGCACTCCGTTGTGACTTCCCTGGAGCAATGTCCCCGCAGCTCCAGGCTTCACTTGGGCACTGAAGTGAGATCCCCCTTGTTGACTGTTCTCTCATCACAACACTTTGACAGTCACTTGACAGCTGACATAATATTTAGTAAACACTAGAACTGTTAGCTCTGGGCAGAGTGCTAGGCAGGTGTGTGCCCAGGGGCACATTAGTCTTCCACCAAGGACCTCCTGAGCTGAGGCCCGTACATAACCCTGCTTACATGTGAGAACACGAGGCTTAGTGAAATCAGGTCACTTGTCCAAGGTCGCCCAGCTGGGAGGTTAGCAGAGACCGGAACCCCGAGGACCCGTTCCAAAGCCTGTTCTGACCTCCCGCTTGGAACAATACCTACTGATGTCTGTGGAGTTTACACATTAATGTGCCAGTGCTCTACGTCTAGGCTGTGAGGAAGGCGGGCTGTAAGGAAGGGAGGCTGGGAGGAATGTGAGCTTTGAGGAAGGGCTGGCAAAGGGAAGACAAGCAGTGAGGAAGGCGAGGCTGTGAAGAAGGGGGGCTGTCAGGATGGGGGTGCGTGAGGAAGTGCAGGCTGTGAGGAAGGGGGCTGTGAGGAAGCGGGGCTTTGAGGAAAGGGGGCTATGAGGAAGGGGGGTGTAAGGAAGGGGGGCTGTGTGGAAGGCGGGCTATGAGGAAGGGGAGCTATGAGAAAGGAGGGCTGTGAGGAAGGGAGGCTGTGAGGAAGAGGGGCTATGAGGAAGGGATGCTATGATGAAGGGGGGCTGTAAGGAATGTGGGCTTTGAGGAAGGGCAGGCTCTCTGCAATGGGGACTGTGAGGACGGGGGCTCTGAGGAAAGGAGGTTGCAAAGAATGCAGGCTGTGAGGAAGGCAGGCTGTGAGGAAGAGCAGGCTATGAGGAATGCTGGCTATGAGGAAGGGAGGCTGTGAGGAAGGTGGGCTGTGAGGAAGGGAGCCTGTGAGGAAGTAGGGCTGTGAGGATGGCAGGCTGTGAGGAAAGGAGGCTGTGAGGAAGGGGGACTGTGAGGAGGGTGGGCTGTGAGGAAGGTGGGCTGTAACGATGGGGGTCTGTGAGGAAGGGCTGGCAGAGGGAAGATGGGCAGTGAGGAAGGGAGGCTGTGAAAAAGGGGGGCTGTCAGGAAGGGGGATTGTGAGGAAGGGTGGCTGTGAGGAAAGGAGGCTGTGAGGAAGGTGGGCTGTGAGGAGGGTGGGCTGTGAAGAAAGTGGGCTGAGGAAAGGGGACTTTGAGGAAGTAGGGCTGTGAGGATGGCGGACAGTGAGGCAGGGCAGGCTGTGAGGAATGTGGACTGTGAGGAAGGAAGGCTGTGAAGAAGGTGGGCTGTGAGAAAGAGGGTCTGTGAGGAAGAGCCAGCTGAGAGAAAGCGGGGCTGTGAGGGAGAGCAGGCTATGTGGAAGGGTGGCTGTGAGGAGAGTGGGCTGTGAGTAAAGTGGGCTGTGAGGAAGGGGAACTGGAAGGAAGTAGGGCTGTGAGGATGGCGGGCTGTGAGGAAGGGAGGCGGTGAGGAAAGGAGGCTGTGAGGAAGGGGGACTGCGAGGAGGGTGAGCTGTGAGGAAAGGGGGCTGTGAGGAAGGTGGGATGTGAGGAAGGGCTGCTATGAGGAATGGGGTCTTTGAGGAAGAGGGCTGTGAGGAAGGGAGGCTGTGAGGAAGGGGGGCTGTCAGGAAGGGAGGCTGTCAGGAAGGCGGATTCTGAGGAAAGGAAGCTGTGAGGAAGAGGGCTGTGAGGAAGGGTGACTGTGAGGAAGGGGGGCTGTCAGGAAGGGAGGCTGTCAGGAAGGCGTGTTGTGAGGAAAGGAGGCTGTGAGGAAGAGGTCTGTGAGGAAGGAGGGCTGCGAGGAAGGGCGGCTGTGAGGAGGAGGTCTGTGAGGAAGGAGGGATGCGAGGAAGGGTGGCTGTGAGGAAGGGGGGCTGTGAGGAAGAGGTCTGTGAGGAAGGAGGGATGCAAGGAAGGGTGGCTGTGAGGAAGGGGGGCTGTGAGGAAAGGGGGCTTTGAGGAAGGGCGGCTGTGAGGAAGGGCTGTGAGGATGGGAGGCTGTCAGGAAGGCGGGTTCTGAGGAAAGGAGGCTGTGAGGAAGAGGTCTGTGAGGAAGGAGGGCTGTGAGGAAGGGTAGCTGTGAGGAAGAGGTCTGTGAGGAAGGGTGGCTGTGAGGAAAGGGGGCTTTGAGGAAGGGCGGCTGTGAGGAAGGGCTGTGAGGATGGGAGGCTGTCAGGAAGGCGGGTTCTGAGGAAAGGAGGCTGTGAGGAAGAGGTCTGTGAGGAAGGAGGGCTGTGAGGAAGGGTAGCTGTGAGGAAGAGGTCTGTGAGGAAGGGTGGCTGTGAGGAAGGGGGGCTGTGAGGATGGGAGGCTGTGAGGAAGGGGGGCTATGAGGAAGGGCAGCTGTGAGGAAGGGGGGCTGTGAGGAAAGTGGGCTGTGAGAGGGTGGGCTGTGAGGAGGGTAGGCTGTGAGTAAAGTGGGCTGTGAGGAATGGGAACTGGAAGGAAGTAGGGCTGTGAGGATGGTGGGCTGTGAGGAAGGGAGGCTGTGAGGAAAGGAGGCTGTGAGGAAGGCTGACTGTGAGGAAGGGAGGCTGTGAGGAAAGGAGGCTGTGAGGAAGGCTGACTGTGAGGAAGGGAGGCTGTGAGGAAAGGGGGCTGTGAGGAAGGTGGGATGTGAGGAAGGGCTGCTATGAGGAATGGGGTCTTTGAGGAAGAGGGCTGTGAGGAAGGGAGGCTGTCAGGAAGGCGTGTTCTGAGGAAAGGAGGCTGTGAGGAAGGGAGACTGTGGGGCAGGGGGGCTGGCAGGAAGCGGGACTGTGAGGAAGGGAGGCTGTGTTGAAGGCAACCTAGACCTCTCAGTCACGAGTGAAGCTGCCTTCCACAAGCAAAGTTCTTTTTCAACTAAAACGTCTTTTTTGAGGGGTTGAATCAGATGTACCCAGGTTACCTAGAGTAATCTCCTTTACTTAAAGTCCATTGGTGATAGGCTTTAACCACATCTACAGCATCCTTCCACAGCAACGCCTAGGTTCAGGTTTGATTGAGTAACTGGGAATGATAGCCTAGCCAAGTGATGTATAAACGTGACCATGGCAGGAGGTACTAATGTCACCCTGTTTTTATGGGAAGAAACTGAGGCACAGCAATTAGAACTGCTGCAGATCAACGTGTAGCCAATACGTGAGGTCCTGGGATCAGAGCCCCAAGTGCGCCCAGACCAATACAGCCCCGTCCTTAGGTCATGCCTCTGGCTCCTCCCAGTGTCCTTAGCTTCAGGCACCCTGATAACGGTCTGCACCTGCTAAAGCATTTGTCTTCAGCACTGCCTCAGGGGTAGCTCTCACTCCTGTTGTCAGTGAGGAAATTGGGGTGTGGGACATTAAATAACCAGCCTAAGTTCACTCAGCCAGTGGCAGAAGAGGCAGAAATGACCCCAGGTCTGTCTGATTACAGAGCCCAAGCCCTTAGTCCCCGGCCACTGCCCTCCTCACCTTCTCTGGCCCAGAGTGGATCTCATGTCTCTCCTCTGCCTGGAGGCAAGGAGATGCCCGTAGAGTGGAGGCCAGATCCAGAGCCAGCGAGACTGCCCTCATCATTTCTCTCCTTCTCAATGCTGTGCACGGAGTGTCTGTGCCCCCCTAAATTCATACATTGCTGTCTTAACCCTGAGGTGATGGTATTTGGAGAGAGGAGCCTTTGGGAGGTGATTAGGTCCTGAGGATGGAGCACTCATGAATGGGTTAATGCCCTTATTAAGAAGACCCCAGAGAGCTCCCTCGCCCCTTCCCCATGTGAGGACACAGGGAGAAGATGTGGTCTATGAAACAGGAAGAGGTTCTCAGCAGACACCAAATCTGGCAGTGCCAAGATCCTCGACTTCCAGCCTCCAGAACTGTGAGAAATATATTTCTATTGTTTAAGCCACCCAGTTTGCGGTATTTGTTATAGCAGCCCAAACAGACTAAGACACGGAGTATCCTAAATAGGGTATAAATTACCTCCTGCCCTGTGCATGGATCTTGGAATTTACTTAATTTGCAATTAATAAGGGTATATTTTATATCCAATTAATAAAGGGAATAGTTATATTTTTTAAAAGACTTTATTTTGGTAGAGCAGTTTTAGGTTCACAATAAAATTGGGGGGGAAGGTGCAGAGATTTCCCATATACCTCCTGCCCTCACACATACACAGCCTTCTCCACTATCAACATCCCCACCAGATGGTACATTTGTCACTATTGATGAACCTACATTGACACGTCATCATCACCCAGAGTCCACAGTTTACATTAGGGTCACTCTGGGTGTTGTACATTCTATGAGTTTGGACAAATGTATAATGACATGTATCCACCATTATAGAATCATACAGAGTAGTTTCACTGCCCTAAAAATCCTCTGTGCTCCACCTATTATCCCTCCCTCCCCATCATTTCTTTAAAAAGTGTCAGTGAGCCTTTAATACCTTTTTTCTTGACATATAACATATATTCCATTAAGTACATTAATCTTGTGTTCAGTTTGGTAAAATTTTACAAGGTGAACACATCCATATGTCTACGTCTCCAATCAAGACACATTCAACATTTTCATCCACCCCAAGTTCCTTTATGTCCTTTCCCAGTCTATCCCCGCAAAAGCACCCACTGTTCTGATTCCCATCGTCATAGATTAGCCTTTCTTGAATTTCATAAGAAGGGAATCATACTGTATTTAGCCTTCTGTCTGATTTTTCATACCACATAACATTTTTGAGATTCATCTCTGCTACTGAGCGCACCATCAGTTTATTCCTTTTCGTGGCTGAGTAGTGTTCTATTGTATGAGTATACCATACTTTGTTTATACAGTCACTCTTGGATGGAATTTGTGTTGTTTCCAGTTTTGAACTATTTGTACTGTTTTGAACAGTTCAAAGTGTTATGAACAAAGAATTCTTGTAAAAGTCTTTTTAGGGGCTATATTTTCATTTACCTCAGATAAATCCCTAAGAGTGGGATTGCTATGGCTATCCCCCGAGAAACTGCAAAACTATTTTTCTAAGTGGTTGTGCCATTTTGCACTCCCATGAACAATGTAGAGTTGTGATGGTTAATGTTAATGTTCAACTGGTGCTCATATTGAACACTATTTCTGGGTGTGTTTGAGGGTGTTTCTGGACGAGGTGAGCATTTGAATCAGTAGACTCAATAAAGCAGATGGCCCTCCCCAGTGGGTATCATCCAGTCCACTGAGGGCCTGAATAGGACCAAAGGTGGAGGAAGGAGGAATTCACCCCTTCTTTCTGCTTCACCAGTGAGCTGGGACATCACACTCATCTTCTCTCTCCTCAGATGGGATTTACACCATTGCCTCCATGGTTCTCAGACTGAATGTCACCACCGGCTTTCTTGGGGCAGACCATGGGACTTCTCAGCCTCCATAATTGTGTGAGCCAATTCCTCATAAGAAGTCAGTCTCTCTCTCTCTCTCTCCATATATATATATATCTCCTATTGGTTCTGTTTCTATGGAGAACTTGGGCTAATATAATAGTAGTTCCAGTTGCTCCACATCCTTACCAACACTTATTATTGTCAGTCTTTAATTTTAGCCATTCATGTATGGATATAATGGTATCTTATTGTGGTTTTAATTTCGATTTTCCTGAAAGTAATAATATTGAGCACTCTTCTTATTGGGCATCAGTAAATCTTTTGTAAAGTATTTAAGTCTTTTGCTCATTTTTAAATGGACCTTTTATAGTTGATTTCTAGGAGTTCTTTATTACAAGTATTTGGCCAGATAGATGTATTGCAAATATTTACTCCCAGTCTGTGGCTTGCCTTTTCATTTTCTTAATGGTGTCATGAGATAAGCAGAAATTTAAAATTTTGATGAAGTCCAATTTCATTATTTTAAATGGTTAGTACATTTTGTACTAAAAGTTAGTACATTCCTACCCCAAGATCAATATTTTCCTATATTTTCTTCTAGAAACTTTATAAAGTTTATGATCCATCTCAAATTCCTAAATTCCATTTTTAATTCTAATAGTTTATTTGTAGATTATTTTGTATTTTCTATCTACACAATCATGTTGTCTGTGAATAATCACAGTTTTTTTTTTTCTAAATCCTTATACTTTTTGTTTTTTTTGCCTTGTAACACTAGTTAGATGCTCCAGTACAATGTCGAATAGAGTAGCAATGTTTGAAGATTTTAATACACCTTTTTCAGTATCTGATAGAACAAGCAGACAAAAAAAAATTGGAAACAAATATGACCTAATTGACATATATAGAACATCACATCCACAGGTGCAGAATTTTCAAGTGCTCATGGAACATTTACCCAAGTAGACAGTATCTTGGCCCAGGAAGCAAGTCTCTACAAATTTTAAAAGATTGAAATCATATAGATTATATTCTTAGATGATAGGAGAATTAAGCCTTAGTCGTAATGAAAAGAAAAACAGAAAGTCCCTAAGCGTTTGAAAAATTAAACCTAATTTTTCTAACTATCCCATGGGTCAAAGAGGGGATCACAATGGCAATTCCCAACATTTTCCACAGCAGGGTTTACAGAAAGTGGTGATGTATCTCTGAAGAACACCAGAATAAATTAGAATTCCAGCCTTAAATCAGAGTTTTTTCTGCCCAGACCCACCTTGTGGCATTGCCCTGTGGTCCTACCCTACTGCCCTCCCTGGTGGCCCTGAGCGCTTAGGGCATCCGTACAGCTGTTGCGGAACTGTGGAAGCTCTACTCTACACTTCTAGTAATGGTGGCGCTCCTGTGTTGTCCCCACAGGTCCAAAAAGCACGATTTCTGAGTGAAAAATGATGACACAACAGCAGCTTCTTGAACTTACTTAAGTTTTCGAAAACAACTCGTGAGCCATTTATTACAAATATTGATTTAATATGTTTTGTTTCTTCTGGGGAAAAAAAAAAGATGGACCTAAATAATTATTATGGGTAACCGGGCACCTACTCTTGCCAGACCTCACACTGGGTTGTTTGTACAGTTCTCCCTTTCAGATGTCTTATCTATGATGTAGACACTATTAGTCACATTTTCTGGATGGTTAGACAGAAGCTCAGAGATTGTATAATTCACACAGGATTTTATACTGGGATCCCCGAATGAACTCCGAATCCCTTGTTCATTCCATACATGTACTATTTTCCTTTGATCTCTGGTCTACTTGATCAGAAAACATAAGAGGTGTCAGGGTTTTCTTGTTGTGTGGCAAACTAGAACTAATTCACTTGCCCCTTTACCTCTGTTGACCATGACCATTATGATAATTATCTGGGTAGAAGACCTTAGAATAAGATAGTCAAAGAACCCTGGGAATAGAGACCTGAAATAATTTTCCTGATATTAAAGTCACTGAGAGGAAAAATCTTTTTCAATTGATTCAGGCTCTTGTATCTTCACAGTGTGCTGTAAGATATGGCTGAAATAGTATTTAAAAATAACTCAGTCTATTTCCATAAAATTAGCAAATGCTAGTGACAAACATTGCTAAAGTATTTCCTTACCTAGTATTATTTATTTCCTAACCATTGTAGTCTATGTTAGCCATGATTTACGTTAGTCAAAATTCGCAGGGAAAGAACTTTTACAGAGCATCTATGAAGGTGTCTTAAGTCACCCTGAAGGGACTTAATGTTTAAATTAGTTTTATGACATTTAGCTACTTTGTATTTATTCTTTAAGCCAAGTGAATGGGACTAGAGCTCTCTAAGATGTCGGGCAATTCTGAAATTCTGGTTTTTAAATTACTTCTGAGATTCAGAGATTTGGGCAGAAGGGAGAGGAGTCTAGCTTCTGTTAACACACCTGTTGACTGTGTTGACCAGGTAACAGGTAACATTCTTCAGGTGTCATTTTGGTTTTTCGTATTTTTGTTAAAGACTTCTGTCTCACGTTTCTCCCTTTAGTAGTACTTGTAACAATAACTTTTCTCTTTTAAATGATAGAAGAAACAAATGCTCCCGGTAAACAATCCCAACCGCTTGCAAGAGCCACACTCTTGCCGATGCTAGGACGATTCCGTGCAGAACCAAACATACGCATATATTTTTAACCACAAAGGCGCTCGTAGTATGATGATGTCTTTAAGGCTAAGAAGCACCATCCATTTCAAGGGTGAACTCAGGTGAAGCTCTGCCCTCTTACATAAGACGTCACTTTTTGGCTCTCACAAGATACGGAATTCCAGAACTGCGAACCACGGAAAGGTACTTGGGAAAAGTGAGCGCTTCTCGGGAAGAGGCAAGCTTTAAAACGTGCGTCGGAGCCGCGTGGAGCCCGGCCCGGCACACGCCCGGGACTCGGCGCGTCCGAGCGCAGCTGACCTCGCGCGGGGCCCGGAACGCCCTGCTCAGGGCCGGCTCCCGGGGGAGGGGCGGGGCGGACGCTCGGGGGTGGTCCGCAGCCCGAGGGGCCGCAGGAAGGGAGGGTGCAGGGGTCGGGGGAGGTCTGCGCTCGCCCTGCCCACGCGCGCGCATCCGGGCGGGGCGTTGGGCCGAGGGCGGGGGGACTTGGGCGGCCACGTGGCCTCGCAGGAATGCGCGGGCGCGAGGGCGGGGCGCGGCCGAGGAACGGGCAGGCAGGCCAGCCAATGGGCTCCTGGATAGGCCCCGGGCCGGCCAATCAGGGTGTGGGGGTGGAGCGGCCCCCCCGTGGGCGGGGCCAGGGTGCATCCCCGGGCGGCGGACGCGGGGCGGGGAGAGGGGCGCTTGGAGGGACGGCGGGCGGGGGTCCGGGCAAGGTGAGTGGGGTCCGGGGTCGGGGGTCCCGGCGGGGTGAGTGGGTCCGGGGTGGGGTGGAGGTCGTTGAAGGGCGCGTCCCGCGAGCCTTTCGCCCGGGGACTCGGAGTTTTCTTTTTCTTTGAAAGTTGCTCTTTCAAAAGTTCCCCCAACTAACCAAATCCCACCGCTCCGTGGACTCCGGCGCCCGCCCACCCCGGAGGCTTTGCCGCGCCGGGCGAGGACAACTCGGGGTGGCTCCTGTCCCCGGGCACAGACAGTGCAGGTAACGGCCGCGAGGAGCCCCCCAACTTCAGGGGGTGGTCCCTGTTCCCCCAGACAGTGCAGGTAAAGGCCCATGAGCAGCCCCCCAACTTCAGCGGGGTGGCCCTGTCCCCCAGACAGTGCAGGTAAAGGCCCATGAGCAGCCCCCCAACTTCAGCGGGGTGGCCCTGTCCCCCAGACAGTGCAGGTAAAGGCCCATGAGCAGCCCCCCAACTTCAGCGGGGTGGCCCTGTCCCCCAGACAGTGCAGGTAAAAGGCCCATGAGCAGCCCCCCCCACTTCAGTGGGGTTGTCCCTGTCCCCCCAGACAGTGCAGGTAAAGGCCCATGAGCAGCCCTCCAACTTCAGCGGGGTGCCCCCTGATCCCCGCAATGGTAATGAGCCTCAGGAATGTGCAGGAGGGACCCCCTGCCCCTGGCCTGGAGTAAACCGACCCCGCTGAATTTGCCTGAGGAATGAAGAGTTGAGGTGTTCGCGTGGGGAACAGTAGTTTATATTTTCACCTGGGGGCCCACTTTAGGGTGAAGGTAGTTACTGCTTAAAAGCCTGTCTGTTTCCCTCGCCCCGTCTACCACTGCTCCAGAAGCTGAAGTTGGGGTGCACACGTGGTCCGCAGGTGCCTCCTGATCCCCACCTGGCAACACTCCTCCCCTCTGTGAGACCCTAAGTTTTGAGAGTGAAAACCTGGGTAAATGTCTCAGCTTTTAGTAGGACGTCTGTGTTCTGAGAAAGCAGCGGCATATTTGGTGCCATGTCATGTTCATTTCAGTTACTGATTTTCAGAGAGGTAAAAATTCTCGTTAAGTCAAAACGCACTGGGCTGTTATCTTCTCTGTAGTTGAGCCACAAAGTAGAAGTTAAGTAGCTCTCAATATTCTGGATTTTGTGCAAGAGTTACTTAATTTCCCTCCAGGTAGAACATTGCAAGGATAGCATTTTCACTGTTCATTTATTGCTTAAGAGATGTATTTTCAACACCTGTTTTATGGGAAATAACTTTCATTAGAAGGGAAGGTGAGATCTTCTCTTTGTGTAATTTGCCCTTAAGCCCTCACAGCGTTTATTCGATTGGCCCTGGGGTCTGATTTCGTGGTCAACGCCTGGTGTTAGGTCCACAGTGACTTTATGGTCAGAAGCAGACTTGCATGGTTTCCTGTCAGTAAGAAAAGTTGTTTGTTGAAGGTGCTGTTTCATGATTGATGAGTCTCTCCATACAGGCCAGGTATCATCAAAGGAGTTACAGACAATTAGGGAATGGTAAAATTCAAAGTTACTCTAAGTGGGTTTTTTGATGTGCAGCATTTTCTCTGTGCTTTTTTGTGGTGAAGTTAGAAGAAAACTCTTTGGGAATTCTAGGTGGAGGCATTCTGGAGGCGTGAAGGGGCTTGGCTTTAGGCGCCCAGCGTTTAGTTCTGGGCTGCTCACCTGACCCTGGGTGAGTCGGGTCACCCACAGAACTTCACTCACGTATGAAATTGCTGGAAGCCAGTCGTATGAAGATGCTTTTTAAACAAAAAATGTTCTGCATAAGTTAGAGCAGAAGAAAAATGGGATGATTTTGGCTGTATTACTCTGTAAATGATAGTTTAAAAAAAACCCTGTCATGGGACGTTATTCTTTTATTGCACAAGGGGTAACAGAAAGATGGCAATGCAAAATTCAGATCTCGAGATGCTCAGAGCGTATTAATGTTTAATTCGTACGCTCTTCATAGTGTTTGCAGGTAGAAAGGAAGGTGGAGGGGGGTGAGACAGAAGGGAGTGTGGGTGTCAGACGTTTGTGAGGTAGGATTACAGCTCTCAGTTAAGCCTCTGGGAAGTGTGATTTTGGAAGAATGAGGGGGACCTTCTGGGAGCCTTGCAGTGGAGGATGGGGGTCCCAGCACTTGAGCGGGGCTGAGAGATGAGGCCAGTCTTGTGTTCTGCAGGAGGGCGTGGGGCAGGGCCAGCTCTAGGGGGTGGCTGCGGGTCTCCCGTGTGACAGGTGAGGCACAGGTGCAGAGCTGGCAGAGTCCCCCACCCTCCATTGTCTCTCCTTCCCAACCCCCAGTCAGGCTTTGCAAAGCTGCCTGGCCTAGAAGGTTTTTGCTTCTTCCTTTGGTTTTGTGTGTGAGTTTTCAAAACTTTGATCGTAAAAAGGACCTGTCATTGGCAGGAGCGTTGCTCTTCCATCTCCTGCCCTTCTTCATCTGCCAGTAGAACGGGCTGTCTGGGGGTTGTTGATGTGTTATAGTCTTACTAGACAGTGTTACAAAGATTTTTAAAAATATGTAAAAAATGTTTTTCTTTTGGTGAGGAAGATCAGCCCTGAGCTAACATCTGTCGCCAATCCTCCTCTTTTTGCTGAGGAGGACTGGCCCTGGGCTAACATCCATGCCCATCTTCCTCCACTTTATATGGGACACCGCCATAGCAGCATGGCCTGACAAGCAGTGCGTTGGTGCGCCCAGGATCCGAGCTGGCGAACCCTGGGCCCTGCAGCGGAGCGCGCGCACTTAACTGCTACACTACCGGGCCAGCCCCTAAAAGAAGTTTTTAAATGTTTTTCTCTTCCATGAGCCACCTTCTGATACTAGAAATTACTTGTTCAAGTAAGGTAAGTGTCAAAGCTGTAACCGCCTTGTGGTGCCCCTTGTGAAAGGCGGGTACGAAATCGTTCAGAGTGCAGTCAGCTGCATCGCGCTCCCTCGTGGAATCCAGCTGCGCTGAGTTCGCTTTCCGCAAGGGGCCTGGTACCTGGTGGCGCATTCCAGGCTCCAAAATCGTGACTCGTCACTTGGGACTCCTCATTTGAGGAATTTATGAGGAAAACAGGGAATGTTTGAGGGTGCCTGAACACTCCACTGAGCACTGCACGAGGAAAAAACTTGTCACACGCGGAGCACGTGGGAGCCGTGAGGGCGTGGGCTCTGCTCTTTCTTCTGATCCTGGACGGAGGCGTGCTGTTGGGCTGTGGGGACAGACCGTCACCCTTGGGCGTCTTTATTTTTTTTTTAAGAATGCAACGTGGATGTTCAAACTCCAAAGTCAAATATATACATGGTTTTCAAACCTCTCTTCTCCCTCATTGGTTTGGACCATGAAGAGCTGACCAAACAAGATGGGCCAAGGAATTGTATTTTGATAAAACCATGTTATGCACACTTGGTATTCTAGTCTCTTATTTTTTTTATTTTTCTGGAAAGGAACTAGAGTGGTGGCTTCAGCTTGGTTTCTGGTCTTAAGGAACATGAGACAAGTGAATTGAAAGAGCACTGTTTCTGCCAATGCGTGCTCAATGCCCGTTTGAGCATAAGTTTCCAGCTGGGGGTTGGAAGGCCTTAGTCTTTGGGAAGGGAATAGTCAAGCCCCTTGGCTGGTCTGCCTGATTGGGCAGGGCTCTGCCTCCTTCGGTGTAGCTTGAAAGTGGCTTGAAACCGTAGGGTGTTGGCCGAGCGGTTGGATGGGATCCCTATGTGGGCCAGTGTAGACACGGCCCGGGGAGTCCCAGAGTTCGGGATGATCACGCTCCCGAGGCTAGAGTAGGCTTCTGTGTGAGAAGCGCCGAGCGCTGGCGGAATTTGGTGTGTCTTTTACCTGTTGTGCGTGAGCCTGGTGGGTCGGCCGGATCACACAGCTGGGATGTTGTGAGGCCATGCATGGGCTGTCGCTCTGTGTGGGGCAGGCTGCCTGCTGCCTCCCGAGCACACGACTCCCTCGGCTCCTCGCCCTGCAGAAGTGATGAGAAGACTGATTCATGTTTTGTTCTCCAGCGCTTGACTCAGCAGGCGGTGGGAAGCAGCCCACGCGGGCAGCATCGGTTCACATCCAGCCTGCCGCCTGCTCCGTCAGAGAAGCTTTGGCCCAGTGTCGTTTGCGTGGGCTCTGTGAATTCAGCCACAGAAGCTTCTGTAACAGACCCATGTTGGAAAGAAATTCCTCTTTCTAAAAGTTCTTGCCCTGTGTGATGTAGAGTAGGTCACTTTTCATTTGGCACTAAAATCGGAACTCGTGCCGTTAGGTTCCAGGGACTGTGAAGGACGTGGTTCTCCGTTCGTGGTCCAGCGTCCAGGGCTGCAGCGGGAGGCTGAGGCGGAGCTGGAAGCCTGCTGCAGGCCCTCCGTGCCTTGAGAAATGTTCAGACCTGCGCTGCTCTCGATGATTTAATAGGAAAGAATGAAAGGTGCAGCGTTTGCCAGACGACACAGATATTTGGGAGACAAATCATAGGTAGTTGTACAAGGAGGAGAGACTTGTGTGTCTCAGAGTGCGCCGTCTCTGCGGTCCCTGCCCGCGGGAGGAGGTTTGGAACTGAGAATGCGATTTTCACTTGCTCTGAAGAGCCGCTTCTCTTCCGTCCTGCATTATGTTTTGTAGAAGAAAGAATGAGAACCCCCGGGGAAGGAGGGGACGTTGTGTGGCTTACCTGTAACCGAGGAAGGTGTCTTGTTTCAGACACAAGCGTATTTCTCGGGTGGCTCGTTCTGATGGTGCTCAGGGGTGAGTTGGTGGGCATCTCTTCCCTGGGTGCCTGCTGTGGAAAGGCCCCTGGCACCTGTTCTCAAAGCTTCGGGCCAGAGAGCCTGATGGGCTCAACTGTGAATCCATCGTTTTAGGCCTCAGTTTCTCCTTTGCCGTAATGGATTTAGTGTCGTTTTGTTCTCATATGTTATTTTATTTTATATTTTTTTGGTGAGGAAGAGCACCCTTGAGCTAACATCCATCGCCAATCCTCCTTTTTTTGCCGAGAAAGATTGGCCATGGGCTAACACCCTTGCCCATCTTCCTCTACTTTATATGGGACCCTGCCAGAGCATGGCTTGATGAGTAGTGCATAGGTCTGTGCCCGGGATCTGAGCCTGCAAATCCTGGGCCACTGACGCGGAGTGTGTGAACTTAACCACCACCCCACTGGGCCAGCCCCTCTCATATGTTTTTTAAATCAAGTTCTCATACTTCTAAAAAAAGGACCAACCTCGTTACAGATGGGAAACTATATATGTGGTCCCGTGTGACAAGCAGTGATATGGCGCTGACAGATCTGTAAATGACTGATTCCATGGATGTTTAGTGAGCACCTGCTGGGTGCTAAGTACTAAGTACTAAGCACTCTGAGAGCCAGGACCAGGCAGCGAACATTGTAGACTGAGTCTTGTTCTTGCGGGCCCGCATCCTGGGGTCTGGGAGAGATGATGGATGAGAACAACAGACAAACCTCAGATGATGCTCAGTGCAGGGGCCGGGGGTCCTAGGGTGCTGTTCACACAGGGGGCCTGGGGAGGCCTCGCTGAGGGGATATTTGAGTGAAGACCTAAAGAGGGGAGTGATGTCTGGGCAACAGCCTTCGGGGCAGAGTGGACAGCAGGTGCGGAGGCCCTGGGGCAGCAGCAGCCTGTGGGCAGTCCAGGAGCAGAAGGCTGGGTCTGGAGAGCTGGGTGTGAAGGGGGCTGGGGAGTGACAGGAAGCCATTGCCCTCTCCCGGAGTGAGCAGATCCGACTCCTTTAATCGGGCTAGTCCAGGCTTCTGTTTAGAACAGACTGTGGAGGGGGCAGGGTCAGAGGGAGGGAGGCCAGGCACCGGGGTGTGGATCAGGCAGGTGGCCCGGGAGGGAGGGAGAGATGGTTGATGCAGTTCTGGATATGTTTTGAAGGTGGAGCTGACGGGCTTTGCTGAGGGTTAGACATTGGGACCGAGAGAGGGGAGGAGTTGAGGACGACTCCCCTGTGGTCATTTTGCCCTGGGCTAGTGGAAGGAGGAGGTTTCTGACGGGGTGACTGCTCAGTCCGAGGTGTTGCCTGTGAGGTGCCTCGAGGCTGAGCTGGTGATGGGAAGCAGGCAGCAGATAGGAGTGGAGCCTTCCAGGAGCTTCACAGGTGTCCAGGGCACATTAAAGGCTGCGAGGCTGGATGAGGTCGCCAGGGGAGGAGCAGAGCCAGGCCTGGGGTGTGGGCAGCCTGGGGAGTGGACAGCAGGAGGGCTGTGTCCCGGGAGCCAGCGAAGAAAGCGGCTGGAGGAGCGGGAATCATGCTGGTGAAGGTTGAACAGAGGCTGCGCAAACGGCGCTCTGGATGTGGCTTCCTGTGCGGCAGGGGAGGGGACGTGGGTGGGAAGGCTCGGGGGCTGCCCCTTCCCTTCTCTGAGTCTGCTTTCTGCTCAGCACCCAGCTGCCGCAGGCCTAGGCTGACAGCTCCTTGTCCCTGCCCGAGCCACCGTCTGAGGCCCAAGGAGGCCTGGTGACCAGCATGCGGCCCGGGGAACGTCACCGCAGACCAGGGCTCCTTCCTCCCTGAAGGAGGTGAACAGCGGTGGCTGGGCCTCCACGGGCCGCAGAGCCTGGTACCTGCTGCCTACAGACGATGGGCTGGCTTGGAAAGGCCGGCGGAGGCACCAGCCTGGCGTGGGGGCTGGCCTCCAGGTCCGGCCGTGTGCCGTCTCGCTCATGGTCACTCTCTGGCATTCGTGCTGTCACCCCTGCAGCCTTGGGCCGTTCCCACAGTCTGGTGACCAGGTGTGGAAGGAGGGATGTGTGCCCAGGGGACCCCACAGGGAGGGCCCCAGAGCAGAGGCTGTGCGTGCCACCACCTGGTCAGGCTGGTCGGGTCACGCCAACGGGCTGAGGGGGCGTGGCGGGGGTTTCATCCGGGCGGGCTGACCGATTGCCCCGTGTGGGCAGAGGGGCCTGGGGGACTCACTGGGGCCTCCCCTGGAGCTGCTTTGTCCGGTGGTCACTATGTGTGGACAGCTGTAGAAACCTGGATCCAAACAGGGCAGAGCAGCCAAGGGCCCGGCTGGCCGCGGCTGGTAGATGGAAACCACGTGTGTGCGTCTAAAGACGCGCGTGAGTTAGTGCAGGAGCTGCGGACAAGGACATGTGGCGCAACTTAGAAATAACACGGACGGCAAGCTGCTGTGGAGTCCGCACGGCCGGCTGGCTCCGCAGAGGGCTTTGGTTGATTTCTTGCCCAGCTGCCGGGTGTGGACCCGTCTGTGGTTGCCGCTCAACCTGATTTGACGAGAGGAGTTAGGTCCCGATCTGCTTCCCCCAAGTAGATTTGTGGTCGTTTAACCCCGTATGTGATCTGCTGTTTAACTAGTTCTCATTTGTAATTAGATGGACTTCCTGACGTTCATAGTGGCGAGTCTGATGCCTGGGCTGTCTGCAGGGCGGGATGGGCACACCTCAGCCATGGGGACGGAGGTCTGCCTGAGGGACACCTTGGCGGGGGAGGGACGTGCCATAGTCTGTTATGGCGATGAGATGGTCACAGCTGTAGGGACCTCGCTTGTTCCGTCTGCTGTTGTGTGTCTGCCATCGTGCCCTCCTCGTCGGAGTTGCGCAGCTTACCCCTTGGGGGCTGTGTTGGGCTGGACTCCACGTATATCTGAAATCAGGGAGAAGTGTGCTGGGGCGCTCCCAGGAGGATGGCCAGAGGCTGACACCGCCAAGGGATGCGGCGGTCCCCGGGAATGGATGTGCGGAGATTGGGGGGGAGGCAGGGAGAAATGAGAAGACCCCTACTCTACCTTAAGACTCAGCAGGCTTGGGAGAGGATGCCCTCCACGTTGGAGGGCTGCAGGAAGCAGCCCTTAGGGGCGGACTGGAACCAGAACGCAAAGGAAGGGTTGAGATAGAAGGTTGGGTGTATGGGCACAGAGGAGGGTCTTGTGGGGGGGCATGGTTAACGGTCGTTAGAAATGCCGAGTCCTGTTGTGCAGGCTGTGCGCTGCACACTCCTGGCACCATTCACCCTGTGGTCCTGGTGGATTTGTATTTTATTGTGACCGCTGTCTAACAGGTGGCGGGCTGGCCTTTTCTAATTCCGACACAGGTGCCATATGGGCTAGCGGCCCCGGGTCAGAAACCAGGATGTACGGCCCATGGGATCAGAATCGGGGCTTCCTGTGGGAGCTCACATAGGCGGGGATGAAGGATGTGGTGAGCTTCGTTCAGTGGTTGATGGTCCCAAGGACCCTGTTGAGTGTTGGGGTGGGTGGAGTAGGGGTGTCTTCCCAGTAGCCTGCAGAGTTGGGGGCTCCCTCCTAACTTTGTTGTTAGGAGGAGTGGAGACTGGGAGGGAGTGGCCTCAACCCCGGCAGGAGGGTGCCACTGGACCCTTGATGGCGGCCTCCAGAGGGGCAGCGCTGCGTGTCGATTCACATGGACACGACCGAGAGCAGGGGAAAGGAGGGCGGCAGCCCCTTGTCCTGGGCTGTGGTGAGGACGGCTCTGGGAGCCCGAGGGCTAGCCCAGCCCTGGCACGGAGGCCGCAGGGACCACTGCGCCTTCTCCACCTCCTCCTCTTCATCACCACCGTGGGCACCTCCTGGGGCCACCCTCCTCCCCTGATGCCGGAACGCCTTTTACAAAGGCAGCTCTTGGGCTGCTGTAGCGGTTAAGTGTGTGCCCTCCTCTTCTCTTCGGCAGCTTGGGGTCCGCAGGTGTGGCTCCTGGGCAAGGACCTGTGCACCGCTTGTCAGGCCACGCTGTGGCAGCACCCTCTATAAAGTGGAGGAAGACGGGCATGGATGTAGCCCAGGGCCAGTCTTCCTCAGCAAAAACAGGAGGATAGGCAATGTTAGCTCAGGGCTGATCTTCCTCACCAAAAAAAAAAACCCAAAAAAGGCAGCTCTGGCCACGTCAGCGCCCTGATCAGGCACCTTGCTGGATCTGCTCTGAGCCCAGGACAGGCCCCTGCCCTGGACGCCGCCTCTGTCCAGCCTGGCCCACCCTCCCCTCCCTCAGTCTTCCCCAGGAAAGCGCTCCCTGCTCCTGAAGCAGAGGCTGTCCTCCTCCTCCCGTCCCGGGCTGTCTTAGCGGCCCACCTCCGCCCCCCTGCAGCAGGAGCAGCCGTGGGGGAGAAGTGACTGCCTGTATCATGTGGACACCACCCTCCTCCTCCCCTGTGGTCGAGCCCTCCGGCCCAGCACCTGACCATATCCATGGCTTCCCTCTCCTGTGAGCTGAGGCTCCGTTCCCTCAGACCGTCAACCTAACCAAAGCCCCTAGCAGCTGTCTCTCCTCCGCTTATACAGCTGTGATCTTACCGTGTCATTCTCAGCCCTGCCCCGCCCCCCCAACCCCCCAGGGTCCACCTCCCCTTGTCCCTGCTGGCTGCCTTGTGGCTGCCCCTCCATCCCAGGATGCCCCAGGATTCTGCCTCCTTGGGCCCACCAGTTGTGGCCTGTTCTTGTTCAGGATTTTTTCGTGGTGATATTCGTGGTGATATTTCGTTTCACCAAGCCCGGGCATTGTTGTTTTCATAGGGACAGGCTTTTGAGGAAGAGGGACATCTTTTTCTTATGGCGGGAGCAGAAAGGGAGCATGTGCAGAGGGCAGGCAGTCATGAGAGGGAGGTAGAGAGACAGAGAGAGGGAGAGAAGGGGGAGACAGAGAGGCACAGAGAGAGGGAGAGAAGGGGGAGACAGAGAGACACAGAGAGAGGGAGAGACGGGGAGAGGGAGACAGAGAGGACACAGGAGTGGTTTGCAGGTGCAGAAGTTCCGGAAGGGGTGTCTGTGGGAGAGAGTGGTTTATACAGATTTGCAGCAAAGGCTTGGGGCTAAGTAAGTGGCTGGTGTGAAGACTGCGGGGTGTGAGGTGCTAAGAGCAGATGGGATGCGCCATCCTGGGCTCGGTCAAGGCGAGTGCACCTGACTCCCTCCCTCCGTGGTTCTGGTGGATTCCGTGACGGTGGGCTGTTGGAAGAGAGCTGGTTAACAGCTGGTGGCTGACTTTTTTCCTAATAGCTGGTTGTTAGTTGGAGTAAACTTGCTTCTCTTAGTTTTCTTCTTTTGGGGAGGATGAGGGGAGGGGGTTTCATGGGGTTGGCCTCAGTCTGACATGAACGGTATCGTGCAGTCAGAACTATGAGGCCAGTGACACACACAGCGTGGCCTTAGAGAAATGATCACTTGGCCGCCCCTGATCCTTGGTGGAAAATCCAGACATGAGGGGGCCAGCCTTGCGGCTCCTTGGCTCTGTTGGGTCTCACGTGGAGTCCTGAGCCAGCCTCTTGTGCTGGTGCTTGCAGGTTGTTGGTTCTGGCACAGTCTCTGGTGCAGGACTGGACACGTGGAGCTGGGCCTGGCTCAGCCCGCCGCCTCCCCACCCTTATGAGACCCCAACACCGTGGAGGCTGGCGGGGCGGATGTGGGAGAACCCGCCTCCCTCCATGCCCACTGTGCGTGAGGTGTCGCGCTCAGCAGACTGAGCGATGAGGAAGCAGAGTGTGGACCGGCTGTGCCCAGCCTCACTCGGAGCTCCCATGGTCATGAATATAGGCTCTGAGAGGCACCCGCTCTCCCATCCCTCAGGGCGTTCTGCGTATCTCCTTTGGCGCCGTCCTTGCAAATCTGCACAGATGGCCAGGAAGGTGAAAATGTCACTGGAGTAAAGATGCGGGTCTGTTCCATGGTGTTGCAAAAAGGAAAGTGACCTGTGGAGTTGGTAGCCGCCCTGGCCCCCGAAACCCTTCTGTGACATGGAGCCGCATGGCCCCCAGACGCCGCCCTCGGACCGTCCTGCAGTGCTGTCTCTGGGCTGCTGCTTGGGCTGGATGTGTCATCTTTTTGTTTAAAACCACAATCCGAGGGCTCGATGAAATCTTTCATTAGGAAGCTTAAATTGGAAAATGACGGCAACAATACACACGGCCCCACTGCCTGGACTGGAATTATCTCGTGCTGCTCGTCCGTCGGAGGAGGAGAGTGTTGTGGGAGAGTGCATCGTCCTTTGTCCCGGGGTCAGTCTTGGGGAGAGCGGGCTCCACCCAGCCCCGCCCCGCAGAACGCTGTCTGCAGACCCAGGCTGACCAGGGAGGGCGTCAGGTGTCAGGTGCACAGGTGGTGCCGCCAGGGGACGGTGCAGAGAAGGATCAGGTTCTGAACCCGCCTAGCTCCAGGGGAAGGAGGGTTTTCTGGTGTCACCTGAAGGTCTCAGGGTGCAGAACACTTTGGTGGTGGGTGAGCAGGCTGTAGGAGGGGGTGCACACGTGTGTGCAGAATGTGGCGCTTGGACACACACCCGTGGACTCGTGTGTTTGCGAGTCAACATGTTAGAAAGGTTCCTTCCCAGGAACGCAGTTCCTCTGGATGCTGATTTTGGAGGAAGACAGTCCCAGAGCATGGTATCATGTGCCTGAGATCATATATGGTCAGGCGCACAGGCCAGGGTGCCAGAGGCCTGGGTTCCCATCCCAGCCTTGCCACTTGGGGAGGTGAGCCCTGAGCCTGCCCGGAACCTCCCTGGGCCTGCTCATCCGTCGGGTAGGACTCGCCTGTGTGTGGATCGGTTCACAGAACGGCCCTGGCCCACAGCAGGCGCTCTGAGTGTCTGTGGATGTTTAGTAGGATCGGGCCTCGGCAAAGAAACCTCGAGCAAATTCTTACATCTTGTCCCGGTATTGTCAGTGTGGAACTGACTTCTGGTCAGTTTGACTATTTTTATGCATTTTAAGTAGAAACAAATAGCGTTAATGAGGTGCGTACAGTGTAGTTGAAAAGAAGGTTTGAGGGGGCCAGCCCAGTGGCATAGTGGTTGAGCTCACGTGCTCTGCTTTGGCAGCCCAGGGTTCACAGGTTCGCATCCCAGGTGCGGACCAATGCCCCGCTCATCAAGCCGTGTTGTGGTGGCATCCCATATGAAGTGGAGGAAGATGGGCACACACACAAAAATAAATAAGGAAGGTTTGAAAATGCGTAAATGATAGGATCGAACAAACAGAATTCTGTTTAGACACAAAAAGCCATGTGGCTGTCAGATCAGCGTGCCGCTGTGTCTGAGCTTATTCTGGACAAATTCCAGGCAGACATGTGCCCAGCAGTGTCTCCTGACAGGAAGGATATCTTTTTCTGGCTGTGCCTCCAGCCCACCCTGCGTGCAAGCAGGGCGTGGTCATCCTGAGCGAGCGCAGGGGTGGGTAAGGCTGGCTTTGCCCAAAGCCCAGAACCCGTCTGGCTGCTCCGGGTCTGTTCCTTACTGGCCCTCGCCTCTTCACAGCCGAGGGAATGCAGTGTCTGTGTCACGGCCGTGCTCAGGATCTGAGGTCATAGGGACGCTGCTGCTCACCTCTCGAGATGGCCATGAGGATCAGCTTCCTTTCTTCTCTTCACTTCCTCTCAGGACTGTGGGACTCCATTGTTTTCTCTCCTTCCTGCGGATATGGTTGTCTCTCCTGGGGGGTCTTGGCACACAGGGAGGGCCGGAGAGCGCTGAGACCCTGAGACCGGAAGAATGCCCACTAACCCCGTCGGTGTTTCCTTCTCTGACTGGCGTCAACATTATTGGTATGTTAAGCGTATTTTTCGATGTGTCACTGCTCGCCTGGCTCCAGGTGAAATGGATGTAAACGCTCACGGGGTGTATAAATACGCACTCGAGCGTTTTGGTTCACTTCCTTGGGAGATGACACAGCAGCAGGAGGCGCCCCCTGTCAGAGTACTTCTGAGGCCCCTGGACTGCTCCAGCCCGGCTCACATCCCATCCCTCCTGCTGCCTCCCCACGCCTCACCCCATGCCCCCCCTGCCCTGGGAGAAGCTGGAGGATCTGTCCTTCCTGTGTCTGCACCATGGCAGTCCATAGCTCATTAAGCACAGTGTGTGCATATATGTGTGCGCATGTTTGTGTGTGTGTGCACGGGCTCCTCAATCTTGACTTCCTTCAGACCAGGGCATGTGTGTTTCCTCACGGGAAGAACCTGCAGCTTGCGGGCAGGCACACGTTGGTTGAATATTTGTCGACTGAATGGGAGCAGTGGTTGCTTTCATTGTTGGCTCTGTGGTTGGTTTCATTGTTGGCTCTGTGGAGCTGGGCTCCCTCCTCCCGTCGGGTCAGATGGTTGGAAGCGTTGGCGCCTGCTCATGCCGTGTGCACCTGCTCTTTGGGCTCGCTCGCCTGCCTCGCATCCTCCGTGGACCGCTGTAGTCTGGGCACGTCTGCCTTAAATTCTGTGGGAATGAACCTGCGGTTTTCTGTCCAAGAGGTTAAACTGCTCCACCCTGAGTGGACACCGCTGAGGGTCCCTCGTCTGATGTTTCTGTGGAGGGTGGGCTGGGGTGACCACAGTGATGGCTCCTGCTGCCACCTGAGTGTTTACTGTGTGCAGTGCCCATTCAGATCACCTCTGCTCAGATGTGTCCCGCCTGCGAAGCCCTGAGACGGAGACTGGTACCGTCCACGTGTCCCAGGGCAGGGAACAGGGCAGAGACACGAAATGTGCCGGGTCTCCAGCCGGCTGGCTGCAGAGGCATGGAGACTCCAAGCAAGCCCAAGTGTGCATCCAGTGTGGGGGCCTCAGCCTCTGGCAGGACAGCTGCCCTGGGGGCTCAGCCGGGGTGGGTTTCTTAAGGCCTCTGAGCCCTAGTTCTTCATTTGGAAATGAGGAGTGCCCGCCTCACAGGGTTGTGATGGAGATGCTGAGGTTGTGATGGAGATGATGATGTGAGCGGATGAGGCAGCACACAGGTGAGGCAGCATGCAGCAGACCTGGGGCACAGCGGCTGCTCAAGGCAAATACCCAGGTCTTTGTGAGCTGTTTGTGCATGTGGGGCCGACGTCAGTGTGAAACTTAGGAACTGAGAGGACAAGGTGCTCAATGACAGGGGCCAGGTGAGTGGCCCAGCACGGTGAGTGGGAGGTTCTGTACTGACGGGTGCACCCGGGATTCACCGCGATGGGTTGGCTGAGGAGAGACGGTGGAGACTTGGCACTCTTGCCCCGGGCAAGGGGCCCGTGGAGGATGAGGGCCACGGCGTCCTTCTTTCCCTGCCGTCCTTTTGTGCTTTTCCTTGACATGTGGGAGTCTGAAATGTTCCAGGCAGAGCCTCCCGGGGCCTGTGGGATCACTGGGGAAGTGGGAGGGTTGCTTCTGCAAAGTGCGGCTTGTCACCGGATCGTTCTGGTCGAAGTGGGCGGGCGTCTGATGGATAAACCCTCGTAAACAGGGATGTGGCTAAGAGGACGGCCTCCAGGTGATTTAGCTGCTATCATGCTGATTCTCACATTCAGTCTTTCCGATAACAAGTAGGGAACAGGAAAGGCAGAAAAGAAAAAGAAAATAAAACTGGAGGTGCAGAGATCCGGCCTGGACCCGTGAGTTTGTGGCGTGCTCACTGTGAAGGGCTTACAGAAATGTCGGCCTGGTCCTCAATCCTGGGCGGTGAATTCTTCATTCAAAACTGTTAACGGTTCAGTTGGAGGAAGAGGAGGGAAGAAGCATTTGACTTCGTGTTCGTTTCCTCCTCAGAGCGCTGTGTGAAATTAGGCAGAGAGGATCAGGGGGCGTTGGGCCGGAGGGTCCAGCTGCTGAATCCCAGCTGCAAGAATAACCTCCTGGCTGCGTCTCGAGGTGAAGTCAGGCACATGGGATGAGACCTTCTGCTTTATTTTCTCTGGTGTTATTTTGGGGAGATTTACAAATCCTTTTGACCAGTAGGCTGTGGATGGACATCCGCCTTTTCCTCGTTGTGGGGCTCTTAGAGCCCTGTGGAACTGAGGGACATCCCTCTGCCTGAACCCTGACCGCACTGTCTCCCTTCTTGCAGGGTCCTGGGAGTGAGGCCTCCGCAGCTGCAGCATGGACCAGCGAGGGCCGCCTGCTCCCGCTCCGGAAGGTGAGGGGACCGTGCTGCAGGGCGGGTGTCTGAGGGGTCCTGGTGGATTGGGGCTCTCACGAGGATGCCGTACTCTGGGAATCACTGAATTGCTGGTGACTGGGTGTGACGTGGGCTGGGCGCTCCTCGGGGAGAGAGAGGGGTCTGAGCATAGACACTGAGGGGTGGGGCCTGGAGCCCCCATCCAGTGCCCATCCTCCCCTGGGGGTCCTGGCTGAACGCCCCACCCCTCAGGGTGCCCCTGCAGTGTGCACACCAGCACTAGAATCCTGGGAGATTCCTCAGCCTGATCCATTGGAACCCCAATTGGGGGGATGATAAGGAGTGGAGGACTGGCTGTTTTGGAGACTGAATTTGGGCTGAGCCCCAGCTGGCCTGACATTGGTGCCCTGCGGCCTCTCCAGTCACCTGCAGCTCGAACTTTCCCTCTGTGCTCCCTCCGCTGTGGGCTCGCTCAGGGAAAACGTGGACCTTCCTTGTCCAGCTGCCCCCTGAGTAAGGACTGTGGGAGAGGGGCTGCAAATTAGCATTTCCCTCTGCTGTCCCCTCCCCAGAGGGTCACTCTCAGTGAGTCACCGAGAGCCCGAGGTGGGGCCACAGGCACAGGCTGGTGGAAACAAGGGCTGGGTGTGTGGTCACTGCCCAGGGCCTCACAGCAGGGCCTCCTCAGGGTCTGCTGCCACCCGAGGCAGACAGGCCACCGTCCCCTGCAGACCTGGAGGCTGTGGGAGGGAGGGGCTGAGTCATGAGGTGATGAGGCCACAGAAGCCTAGAATGAACCCACGCATCCCATCTCTGCAAGTGTGGCCCCGCGAGGAGTCCACTCCGGGTTGGTCCTGCCTGTTCTGTTCCCTCTTCTCCCCCTGAGTGTGCCCTGAGCCCTCGGAGGTGATATCTGGGACAGACAGAAGGCAGCCGGTGGGGAGAGCTGTTCCTCAGGTACATCAGGGGCCGGGAGACGCCATCTCCTGCTGGGACGTGAGTCCCCAGGGATGATGGACTGTAGGGTGAGGACTCTGTGCTCAGGGGCCGTTCCAGGAAGAGCTAGGGACACTGGATCTGTGTTCAGAAGGGTCTCCTGCATGTCTTGGACCCGAGTCTGTGTCTGATGTGAGATGAGATGCAGACGTCCACCCTCCAGAGTCTCCTGGAGCCCTAGACGCGGGGTGAGTGTGGCGTGCTGCAGCAACCCCAGAATCGCGAGTCCAGGGCTCTGCGTCCGTTTCTGCTTCTGCAGGCGCCTTCCGGCCGCTCAGCTCACCCTCTGGGGTCATGGCCTGTGGGAATGGCCGGGAGGGTCCAGGGCGCGTTCTCCTCAGGTTCATCCACGTATAAGGTGCTGGCTTTTCGGGTCTTCCAGGCTAGGTGCTCCTTTGATTGTTTTAATTGAACGCAAGACAGAGACCAGTCACCACTCTGCGTCCCCATCAAACAGGGTGACCCCCAGGCAACACCTGGGGAGCGTGTCCTCCTGTGGCCTCGCCGGGTGGGGGGACTTCCCCAAACCGCAGCTCTGTTCGGGGCCTGCCTTGCCCTTTATGAGTGAGCTCGCGCACCTGTGGGCTTCTCAGACCGTGTGGGGTGAAGGCCGCAGTGCTGTCGGGGCAGCCGTCGTGAAGGGTGGTGTTTCAGTTCTGCATCGGGGGCCTCTGTGCTGGGTACAGTCCTGTGCTGTCCGCCCTGCGTATAATACTTGCGGGGTGAGCGCTCTGTGGCTCCAGAGATGAGGAGGAGATGCTCCCTGCTCCAGAGCCAGCTGGGATGGAGGGAGAGTACCATCCCCCTGACGGGTCTGGGGCCGTGACGGAGGACGCTGCACGGAGCATGGACGGGCGCCCTGGGTATGGGCTCTGCTGGAGCCAGCTGTCTCCTAGGGCGCCCTCCTGCCCTCTTCCTTTCTGGCATTTCACTAAAAAAAGCAGTCAGCTGTACTATTTTCCTGTTCTAGGTGGTGGGGGAGGGGGGACCAGTCATGTGACCTTACAGTGTCTTCGTCCCGCCCCCACCCCCACCCCCGCACACACAGAGGATGGGGCGCTGTGGTGCTCTGAGCGCCAGGAGGTCATTAATCACTGGGGAGAAATTAAAAAATAAAAGAGGGCCCTAGAAGCCCTATCTGCTCCTGAGTTTCAGGACCGTGGGTGATGCGCGACTACTCAAACTCCGATGGAGATGCGCGTTCTTCCACCACGCTTTGTCTCCTGTTCTCAAAGGTGGTTAGAACCTGCCATTCTTGATTAAACGTGTCCTGGCGTTTGCTGACGGCGGTGTCTAGTGTGCCCGCCACCCGTCCCTGAGTGACTCGGCCCTAACACCGACTCCGCCTGGATCTGCCGAGATGCCCGTCGCCCTCAGCCCTCACCGGCAGATGCGCCTCTGCGCTTGGTCTCAGGAAGGAAAGGGACCAGCAGGCAGCGCTGCGTTTTAGGGAGTGTTCTCATGAGCCCCAGGGGAAAGACTGTAGGATTGGCGGTCATTGCGGGCGCCCAGGACACCAGGAGTCGGAGCCGGCCCGCGCACAGGTCTGCTCAGCAGGAGGGGGACGTCCGAGGTCTCGCAGGCAGCAGTGTGACTGCGGTTAGTGATAAATGCCGTCTGCTTTGCGTTTGCTAAGAGATAGATGTTACATGTTCTTACCCCAAGAATAGAGAAGAGAGAGGGAGGAGCGTGCGGGCATGGGTGTTACCTCGCTGATCGTTGTGGTCGTTTAACAGTGTGCACATGGACCAGATGATTGAGTCTGCACCTTCAATACACACAGTTCTTGTTGCTCATATCTCAGTGAAGACGGAAAAAAAGAACAGGTGCAGAGAACGAAGGGTCCCTCGGAGACGGGGCTGGAGGCTGGTTGAGGTCCCAGCAGAGGTCGTTGCGTTTCCCTGCGGGCAAGCCCTGTTCCTGTTCCTCTTCGCCTCGGCGGCCCGCTTCCCCGCCGTCCACCCATTCCTCCTCTGACACCCAGCGCCGATCTTGCCTTGCCTGCGTTTGGGTTCACAGGCAGGTCTGACCAGCTGGCCCATCGCTGTTGGGACGCAGCTGGTCTTGCCAGGCCGTCCACGGACCAGATGTCCCAGTCCGGTCCCCGGGCAGGGCCCTCCTAGCTGGGACCTGACCCTGGGCAACAAGAACGTGGAAACCCTCTGTGGGACCAGCACTCTGAATTCCCTGGAAGCATCTCTGGGGAGTCTGGGAGCGTTGAGGATGCCGCTGCCGGCCGTCCTCACAGGATGGAGACCGGTCTCCGTTCCCTGGGGCAAATGGCTCTTCCTTGACAGCCATGGCGTGGCTTTTGACTTCGGTGTGGATTGAAGACCACGATTTGAAAAGGATAACACCACACTTCAAAAATTCTAACGCTACACTTACATGATCTTCTAGGTAAGCACCTTTTGTGACAATTAGCTTTGGGGATAACGGCCTGGCGTCATTTTTGATGATTCAGTGATGCTTTAATTAGAATTTCCCCCATTATTAAACTAAAACTATCCGCTTACAAATGCCCTTGCGCGCAGCGAGGGGCGGCTCCCCCAGGCCGTCCTCGGCGCTGCTGGGACAGCGTTGGAGCTTTTGCGTGCTCGCCAGTTCTCTGCTGTCTGCCTTTTACGTCTTTTCTGCGTAATCGCAGATATTGAATATACATTTTTTTTTCTCGTTGAGTATACATTTTTATGTCGTGCTTTGAAATTTTTACTTTACAAGTATATTCTGTGTTACCACCTAGTTTCCACAACTGTTGTTTTGACGACTCTACGATATTCTGTCCACCATGCCATTACGTGTTCAGGTGACGTGACTATCCCATGTCCGTCCCTTGCTTTTCGTCAGGCACCTGTGCCTTTCCGGAATCTTCCTTGGCAGCAGGTCAGATCTTCCCCAGGTAGAGTGGTATCAGGGAGGCAGGGTGGTGTAGCAGAGAGGCGTGTGGGCTCCGTAGCACTGCTGCTGGGGTTTCAGTGTTGACCCGCTGTGTCTGGGTGACGGCCGAGAGCAGGTGTGTGCCCTCTCAGGCCTTGGTCTCCATTGTCTGTAGGATGGCAGACCCGGGGGCACCTCAGTCTCGCCAGCTTGTGTGAGGACTTGAGGAGTTAACCTTGTGGCTGGCCTGGAGTCACTTAGTGAGTCAATTCAGAAGGTGCCTGGGACTTCAAAAGCACATTGGAAGATGCCCCGGGATATTTGAGTGTAAAACTCAACAGTTTTATGATTTTAAAGTCATACCACCAGCAAAAGCCTTTCTGTAATTGATAGCCAAATTCTAACGTGAGTTATGTTAGGGAAGAGGAATTCAGTAGTGTCGCCACATTAACATCAATTCACGAGCAGTCAGTCGTCAAATGCCTGCAAACCACGTAGTGAGCGCAGACAAACGCGAAGAGAGCGGTGGGCCAGCCCTGGAGGTGTGCGCAGCGCGGAGCGGGGAGCTGGCCTCTGAGGGGCCGTTGTTCTGGGGGACTCCGCTGTTGGGCACATGCAGCTGTGGCCACAGTGACGTCTAGAGCTAAGAGGAGGCCAGGGAGGCTGTGAATAGCCCCTTGTTGGTGGAGCTGTTTGCAGCCTGCTGCTTCTTAGAGCACTCTCTTCTTCTTCTTCTTCTTCTTCTTCTTTTAACAACATAAAGAATTAAAAGACAAGTAGACTTCATTTGAAGTAAGAGAAACATCATATCTTGGGTTAAGCTTTCATGTTATAATCAAATATGGTCTTTCAAGCCCCAGGAAAAAAAATGCATAGCTTTTATCTCTGAACTTAAAAATAAATAGTCCTTTATTGTTTTTCTGAACACGCTAATCCGAGGCCTGTCTTTAAAAGCTGTTAATGGGTTTTCAGCAGTCCTGGAGGGTTGTCTGCTCACAGAGGGAGGGATGACCCCGGAGCGGACAGCCTTCCTCCCTGCTTCCTCATCCCTCCTCCCTGAGCCCTGCCGCCAGCTCTCTCCCCCCCGGGAGCTGAGGGACGAGAGCCAGCCCGTCTGGTTCCCAGGGCCCTGGGTCAGTGGTGTGGACCGCGGGCTTTTGGTCCTAACGCCTGCCGTGTGCGCAGCTGGGACGGGCTGGGGGCAGATGGATTTCTCCCTCCCTCCCCTGCACTGGCGTCCTCCCCCTCTGCCTCCTCCTCCTCCATCCCTCTGCCTTAGCCTGGAGTCCTAACAGACATTTGCATTGGTGGGACCGGGACACATAACATTTTAACTTGTAGTCACTTACGTTGTACTGGCAGTAGAGTGAGAAGCTAAAACTTTTTTATCACTAAAGTATCTCACACGAATTCTCTTTTCCTTGGCGACCATGCTGGCCACGCCGGCTTGATAGCAGCAGTGTGGTTGTTGCTAGACTAACGCGGCGCTGTCCTCGAGTGTTGAAAGGGAGTGTGGAGTGCAGCCCGAGGAGGCAGGAGGCCCTCGGGTGAGGCTGCAGCCCTGGTACCCTGTTTGGTGGACGAGATCAGGTTTTATTGGGCCTTGATAGACCGAGCGTGTCCAGAAAAGAGCAGTAGTTTGGCGAGGGGTCTGGATCACATGGCCGGGGCTCCTTTATGCTGAGGACCAGGCGTGTGGCCGTGTATGGAGTCGCGGGCACACTCGCCAACAGACGGGTGGCGGCGTCCCCTCCTTTGTGGGAGACAGACCACGACCAAGGAGGTGCAGGGCTGGGAAGGGGAGCTCCAGGGAGCTCGGGGACACGGGGCCACCCTGTCCAGGCTCAGGGGCTCTCCAGGGGGTCAGCGACCCCTTACCTGAGGTCTCAAGGCGGCGGAAGGACTGAGAGCAGTCGGGCCCGGAGCTCGAGCTGAGAGTCTGTGAGACCGGAGCATGCAGCATGTAAACCCGTGGACACAGTGGCTGATTCGTGCTACAGGAATGTCGCCCTTGTCCTGGTGTGGATGACGGCTGGGGCGAGCCAGACGGGGAGCAGGGCGCAGAGCTGGTGGGTGCAACAGCACTGCAAGCTGCGAGGTGATCCCCAAGAACACTGCCCGAGGAGAAATGGGGAGAGTCTCGGGTGTTTGAAGAAGGGGACTTGGTGGAGGGCTGGATTCCTGGTGAGGGGGGCAGCGGAGTCCAGGAGTCCCCAGGTTCCTGACTGAGGGACTGAACACCCTTGTACCCTGAGAGAATAGACAGGACCGGGAGGGATGCAGACAGGGCTGGTTTGGGCTGAGCTGAATGGGAAGGACCTCGTGGAGCCTTTGTGGAGGGTGTTGGATGTAAGTCCTCAGCTCCTGAGGGAGGTCGGGGTTTAAACTGACGGGGCTTTGTGTGGATGAGGACCGAGGCCTTGGGCATGCTTGGCCTCTTGAGGGGAGATTGTCTGGACTGGAACTAACTTTATGGGGGCAGAGGCACAGGGGCCCGTCAAGGTGACCGTCAGCCAGCTCAGTCTGCTGTAAAAAGTACCATGGACGGGAGCTTTAAATCACAGACATTTATCCTCTCACAGTCCTGGAGGCTGGACGTCCGGCATCAAGGTGTGGGCAAGGCTGGTTTTCCTGAGGCCTCTCTCCTTGGCTGGTAGACGCTGTCCTCTCCCTCTGTCCTCACCTGGCCGTCCTGTGTGTGTGTGTGTGTCCTGATCTCCTCTTGTCATAAGGACACCAGTCCTATTGGATAGAGCCCACTCTAATGATCTCATTATAGTTTAATCACCCCTTTAAAGGCCCCATCTCCAAACCCAGACACATTCTGAGGTCCTGGGGGGTCAGGGCTTCAAGCTATGATTTTGGGGGACACACTCCAGCCCACAGCAGGTACTGAAAGGAGCAGCCAGCTGGATGGGAGGAAGCCAGGAGAGATCGTTGTCAGCAGTGCCAGGGAAATGTGACTCCAGGAAGGGACAGTGAGGGGCAGGCCAGTCTGCAGTCTGCAGGGATGATGTTGGCATTGGGACAAGTCACCCATGACCCGTGAAGCCAGTTCACCAGCTGGTGGGGGCCACCAGCTGGAGACAGCGTGTGATGACTGTGAAGGTGCCCCTCTCCCACGGATGCTGGCCGGGTGGAGCGACTCCCGGAGGGTCTCTGAGAGGGTGGGAGGGCTCAGCCTTCCACCCCGGGGGGATGCTTCAACGCCATCGCCGTCTCCCAAGAGGGAACAGAGAGGGAGGCTTCTCCTTGGTGACGGGACGTTGAGGGCATTTCTTCAGGCAGCATCTTGGTCAGGAGGGAGGTGAGGGGAAGTGGGGTGCTGAAGGTTGGGGGGAGGAGAGAAGGTTTGAAATAGCTGTGTGGACGGGGCTGGGGCTGACTGGCCCCCGGCCCCCATGAGGACAGCTGAGCAGCACGGAGGACCCGGTGGAGGTGGGGGGCGGACAGGGTGGGTCCCGCTGGCCCTCGGGGTTCTGCTTCATTCTCCTGCGGCGGGGCCTCGTAGCCCATGGTGCTCATTCAAAGCTGGTGGGAATGCAAAATGGTGCAGCCACTTGGGAAGACAACGTGGGGGTTTCTTACAAAACTAAACACTCTTACCATACAATCTAGCAGTTGCGTCTCTTGATATTTACGCAAAGGAGTTGAGAACTTAGGTCCACACAGAAACCTGCACATGGATGTTGATAGCAGCTTTATTCATAATTGCCAAAACTTGGAAGCAACCAAGATGCCCTTCAGTAGGTGGATGGATAAATAAACTGTGGTCCATCCAGACAATATAATATTATGCAGTGCTAAAAATAAAGGAGGTATCAAGTCATGAAACATGGAGGAATCTTAAATGCCTATTACTAAGAGAAAGAAGCCAATCGGAAAAGGCCACATACTGTGTGATTCCAACTATGTGACATTCTGGAAAAGACAGAAGTATGGAGACAGCAGAAAGATCAGTGGTTGCCAGGGGTTAGGGAAGGAGGGATGAATAGGTGGAGCACAGAGGATTTTTAGGACAGGGAAACTACTCTGTGTGGTTCTACAATGGTGGACACATGTCATTATCCATTTGTCCAAACCCACAGAATGTACAACACACAGAGTGACCCTAGTGTAAACTGTGGACTCTGGGTGATGATGGTGTGTCAGTGTAGGTTGATCGATTGTGACAAATGCACCATCTGGTGGGGGATGTTGATAATGGGGGAGGCTGTGTGTGTGGGGGCATATGGGAAATTTCTGTACCTTCTCAATTTTGCTATGAATCTAAAACTGCTCTAAAAAATAAAGTCCATTGAAAAAAAAGAACAGCTAAATTTGAGTCTCACCTCCGGACCCTGTCAGCACAGGCACGGCTGGGAGAGCCTCGTGGAGCATGTGGACCATTCACGGGGTCAGCTTCCCTCTTCAGTAGCCGGCGATTCAGGCCTGCGTCATCCAGTGTGGAAGCCTCTAGGCACAGGAGTCTGTGTAAACGAGAATTAATTTAAATTAAATAGCAGGAACTAGTCAGCTCCTTGGTCACAGTGGCCACTCTCAAGTGCTTGGAGCTGCACGTGGCTCATGGCTGTTGCACTGGGCAGCACAGAACGTTTCTGTCATCCCGGAAAGTTCTACCGGACACTCCTGTTGCCAACAAAAGTATCTTAACAACTGGATTCTCAGGTAATTTACTCTTTCCTTCTTGCATATAGGCATAGACTAAAATGTGCATGGTCATATTGTTGTGATAAATAGAAATGTAACAGTTCTTAAAATGTTCTGTCTCATAACTTGTTCTAGACATTTGTGCTTAAATTGGTGATCACGCAGACTACCGCTTACTGACCAGTGTAAAGGGTCAGATTGGTTAGAAATCAGGTGGTTCAGCCAAGGGGTCCTGCCCGTAAAGGACCCTCAGCCTGAGCCCTGAGAGCACGTGGCGTCTGTAGAGGGAGGGTTGGGGGCATCCTCCTGATGACTGGTTAGCTGCGGTGACTAACAGGGGGTGGCTCTTGAGTGCAGTGGAGTCTGAGTGGGTTTTCCTGGAAAGCGTGGGCCGTGGCCAATGGGACAGTCTCCTGAGAGGCTCCTCGGCCCTGGGCAGGTGCAGGGGGAGGGCTGTGCTCATGAGCTGGACACCAGCTTTGATTTGGGCTGAGCGCCAGAGTGGGCGGCAGGGCGGGTAGTGAACCTGGGTGCTCTGTGGCCTTTGTGCTTGGCCATCTGGGCTGGTCGGCCCCGAAGGTGGCGCTGAGCAGCCTCCACGCCCCACAGCCCCGATTCTGTGGTCTGTTCCTCCCACGCTCAGGTGGTGACCTTGGTGGTTTGCCTGTGGCTGCCTCCTGCCACAGCTGGCTCCCAGCCCAGCTCCTGGATCGAGGCAGGGCCTTCCCCTTGTCTGTGCATCATCTCCTTTGTGTTACACGCTGTGCCTAGCCACTTCTGCTCTTTCATACGTGTGATTGGGAGGCAAGCCAATTCACAGAGGATCCATTTGCCAGATCACCGGTCCAGCTAGTGACCATTGAATTACAGATTTTCCAAAAGCTTTTTGAAAGAAATTAATGTCATCTATAATTTATAGTAGCCAGCCCTCATGGTAAGATTTGAAGCTCTCACTGCCCAGACCCAGGTTCATTTCCCGGGCAGGGAACCACACCACCCGCCTGTCGGTCGTCATACTGTAGCGGCTGCGTGTTGCTGTGATGCTGAAAGCTATGCCACAGGTATTTCAAATACCAGCAGGGTCACCCATGATGTACAGGTGTCAGCAGAGCTTCCAGACTAGACAGACTAGGAAGAAGGACCTGGCCACCCCTTGCGGAAAAACCGGCCATGAAAACCCTGTGAATAGCAGCCAAGCATTGTCTGATATGGCACCAGAAGGTGAGAGGATGGCGCAAAAAGACCGGGCAGGGTTCCACTCTGCTGTGCACAGGGTCACTAGGAGTGGAATCCCGTCCGGGGCACTAACAACATAATTTATAGCAGAGGCCATGCTCCCGCTGTGACTCTGGGTGGCCTGCCTCCTTGCCTCTCCCGTCTGTGATGGGGCTGTCACCCTGGGCGTTCCTTGGCTGTGGAAGCATCGTCTCTGCCTCTGTCATCATGCGATGTTCTCCTCTGTGTGTTTTTTCTCCTTCTCACAAGGACACAGTCATGTGGAATTAGGGCCCACCACTCCAGTATGACCTCATCTTAACTAATTACATCTGCGGTGAAATAGTTCCAGATAAGGTTACATTCTGGAGTACCGGGGTCAGGACATAGGAATTTTGGAGGACACGGTTCAGCCCGTCACAGCTGGTGTGGGAGCTAAACTCAAGGCCCCAAAGTTCAAGTTTCTCAAACACACTCCACATCCCTCTTCACCAAGGGGCCCTGCCCTGGCCGCACTGGACCGGAAGGTTCCACAGGGCAGTCTGTAGGCTCCGCGGGGTCAGGGATTTCCAGGACTCCCCACGGACCCAGAACAGCGTCTAGGACAGAGGAAGTGCTCAGTACACATTTGCTGTATAAAGTTCAGGGTCACGACGCTGTGTGAGAGCAGTGACATCTGGGTGTCTCATTGAGGCGCACACGGAGACCTGTGGGGACTCCAGGCCGGGGGAGCAGGGGCGGCCCTGCTCAGGGGAGAGGGCCCCTTGTGCTGACGGATCCAGGGGCGGTCACCGTGGAGCACTGCTTACTCTGGGTTCTTGCCGCCAGGACAGAAATGCAGACAGGCCATTTCTTCCCCTACAACTAAGTTCTGGGAGGAATCTGTGGTGTCCATCACTCTGTGAGGTATTTAACATGCGGTGGAAATACTTTCGTCACAACGTTGGGAGAAGATGGAGGAGGTGCTCTCACAGCGATTTCGCGTGTTTCTCTCCATGGACACGGGTCGATCATCCAGCATCTCAGGGTGTCTGAGTTTTCAGAGGTGCTGCAAGTGATATAGGGTTTTAGCTTAAGAAGCTTTAAACCCGCGGAGGAATTTCTTTGTTGCTTTTATTCCATTTCGTTGACTGGGATTCTACTTACAGTTTTGTTAGGGAAAAAGGAGTGTTTTTGGTAAAAAAAGAGGAAACGCACTCATCTGTCCATCACTCGTTCATTCATTCCCACAAGCACGCATTGAGCAGTTAGGGTGGCAGGTTTTGTGCTGAGGGCCGCGCAGTGATGGTGAGCAGGACACCAGGCCTGTCCTCAAGGAGCCTGTGGGTTGTCCCAGTGTGTGTTAGGCAAGCGAAGATGTGCATTCTCTTGGAGATTCCCACACGCCTGTAGGAATGGGCATCATCACCCCATTCTGCAGCCCAGGGAGCCCAGTGTGGTAGGGTCTCACTGCGCAGACCATGCTCCTTGCTGCCTGAAGACGTTCAACAGGAATGACTTTCCTCCTTTACGGGGCAGAGCCTATGTTTCAGGGCCATGGTTTGTGTTCTAAGTGTTTTGTTCCTTAAGAAAATATTTAAGAGCCTGTTTTATGCCAGACACTGTCAAGCTTTTTTTTAAACAATTTTTATAAAATCACTCTTAGGTGCATTTTATCTAATTCTCAAAGTTCAGCAGTAGTAAAGTAAAATTTCCAAAGAGGAGTGTTGACAAAAGAAAAAGCTGGCCTGTGCTGAGTCCCTGCCCCGATGGACCTGGACGTGTGCCCGGCATGGTTTATTACGTTGCTGAGTCAGAGCAAGGGCTGTTTTTCCCCATTATTTTTGTCAGGGTGTTTAATTGGCATCACTTCCCTGTCATATTTATCTGGCAAAAAATAATTTAAGGAGGTGATAACCATTGTATTTGGAAAACGTTCTGGAAATTTTAGTTTTTCTGTGAAAGAGATTTATTGCTCTATGATGTGTTCACCAGTTTATTTCAGTGAATAAACTGACCACTTGAGGATACAGCAAAAAAACCTCCTGAAACACGTATTGTTTTCCTATCTATTGGGACGCGATTGGAGCTGGTACAGACCGAAGGGATGGAGACAGTGGTTCCCCCACTTCCAGTTCTCGTCCACGGTTCATTGTCTTACTGGGTTAGAAATTCACTCTTCTAACTTCTAGGAAATGGGCGAGTTTTACATTTAAATATGAACGTCATAGCATTAACATGCTTCACAAGGATTAGACTACCAAGTGGAAACGTGTTCTTAAACCAAAACCACAGCAGTGAAACAGGCAAGAAGTGTATTTGTTGTAGAACATTTGCAAACTGTGGAAAAGCACACAGAAGAAAACACCACTCATTTGCCGTAGCCCAGAGATAGCTGCTGTTAATATTTGGTCTGTGTGTGTGTGAAGAGAGGGATTAAATGAGCAATGACAAGGTTTTGTTTTTATTGCAGTAAAATATACATAACATGACATTTACCATCCTAACCATATTAAAGTTTGGAGTTAGTAACATTAAGCACATTCACATTGTTGTGCAGCCACCACCATCAGCACCATCCATCTCCAGAACTCCTCAACTTCCCAGACTGAAACTCTGTCCCCATTAAACGTACACCCCCCACCCCCTGCACCCACCATCTAATTCCTGACTCTGTGCAGTGGACTCTTCTAGGGACCTCATATGAGTGGAATCCACAGTGTTGGTCCTTTTGTGTGGGACGGCCACTGCCTAGCCTCACCCCATGCCCACCCTGACCGACAGGGAGGCGACCCCCTTCCTGCCCTCTCCCGTGGCCCCACGCTGCCTCTGCTGCCTCCCCACAGGGGCCGGTGTAGGGGGGCGGGGTCCCCGATCTCTCCACCACAAAGCACCACCTCCCCCGAGGCCGGCCTCTGATCCAGCGTTTATTCAGTTCTGAGATAACTGCGCTTCAAATGCACACGTTCCCCAAAGGCTCCTCGTAACGTACGGAAGGCACGCGTGACTTGGTTGTTTTTGCTGGTGTGTCTGGTGGAGTGGTCGTGAAGGGAGCAGGCGTGGAGGCAGTGGGCGCCTGTCTCAGCAGGTCCCTCCACAGCCTCAGAGCTGGAGCTTCTGTGCCTGCGGGGATGCCAGCTGCCCCCTCGCAGGTAGAGCAGATGCACCTCTGAAACAGTGGGGGAGTCGCTGCCCCCCACGTCACCCTGGAGCAGGCTGGTGAGGGCATCCGTCTTCAGGAGGTCATTTCCCCTTCTCTCTCCCTGTGCTCACACCTTCGTCTCTTCCTGAGGAAGTCTCTGTGGACACCCCCTGAGGGTCCGGGCTTTCTGTGTTCTGCGAGAGAGAGAGACCGTTCTGTGAGGGCAGGAACGTGACTCGGCTCACGCAGAGCTTCTCCTTGGGAACATGACCGATCTCCTGTGGTTTGTCTGGAGCGCCCATTCAGCGTGGCGCTGGAGATACAGGGGAGTTGTCCAAGTTCCAGTCTTGCTGCCGCCAGCGTTAGGGACGTGAAGCAGAAGGGGCTCCCTGCCCGCTGCTGCCCCCCGCAGCTGGGCTCTGCCACCTGCCTGCAGCACGCTGGCCTCGGGTGTCACCTGGGCACTGTGAGTGTGCCAGGGGGCGGCATCCTGTCCCCCAGGACGGTACACGGCATCCGTCCGTCTGCCCTTGGTGGGCAGAGGATTTGGGGGTGCGGGATCTGTCCCTATGGATAAGTCCCCAAGATGGCCCGTCTCAAATGCCCTCTGAATGCCGACCTGAAGTCACTCCGGTAGTGTGCTCCCCTCTCAGAGCACTCTTCACCTGCGCTGCACAGGTTCTCACCCAGGAAAGCGGGGACAGGACCGGGTGGTTCCAGGGGACGGACTGGGGACGGGGCCGGGTGGTTCCAGGGACGGACTGGGGACGGGACCGGGAGGTTCCGGGAGAAAGGGCCTGGCTTGGACAGGGGTTGGTTGGGTCCCCCCATGCTCTGGGTGGGGAAGTATTTTGCAGGTGACACAGAGGAATGAACCCCAGGGAGGTGGGGTTGCTAGGGGCTTGAGCAAAAGACATTAAGTATTTAAGTTGATTGAACTCCTTTCTCCTGCAGGCTCCTTTTTTCTTAATTTTTCCTTTCCCTTTTATCCCTTGCCACCCAGATATTCTTCCACCCTAAGCGAGCGTTTCTCCCGTTCATCCAGTGAGAAGTTTCAGGTCCCTGTAATGTTTCACGGTGACTTCTTTTCATAGACTCACAGGGCATGTGCATCTCTGTGACAGAGGTACCCACCACAGCTCTCACTTCATATTTTTCATTTATTTATTGTCCAGTGTAATATTACAGAGGAAAAAATAGAGTAAAATTGTTTTTTTGTTTGTTTTCTTCCTGAGGAAGATTGGCCCTGAGCTAACATCTGTTGCCAATCTTCCTCTTTTTGCTTGAGGAAGATTCTCCCTGAGCTAACATCTGTGCCAGTCTTCCTCTTATTTTGTATGTGGGTTGCTGCCACAGCATGGCCACCAACGAGTGGTGTAGGTCCACGCCTGGGAACTGAACCCAGGCCGCTGAAGCAGAGTGTGCCAAACTTAACCACTAGGCCGCTGGACCGGCCCCAAAATTGTTTTTTTTTTTTTTAACGGCGTCACCATGCTGCGCACTGCATCCCAGGACTTATCTTATAACTGTAAGTTGGTACCTTTTGACCATCTTCGCCCATGTATTTTTAAACAAAATATTTATAAACATAATTTATTTAGTGTTTCTATATATAATATACACAAAACACAGGTAGACATAGAGGATTTTAATGCCATTTCACAACATTTTAATTTCAGTTTTGTTTTTCCCTGAAAAAATTTTTTAAAGAAAGTCACTGTCTATTGACTTGAGGTTACAGCAAATACAGAATTCTGGTCCTTAAAAAGTGAATTCAGCTGACTTTTTTTTTTCTTTTAGAAGTCTGCATGAAAAATCTTATTGTTTGTGATGTGAAAGCCCTCATGTCAGCGAATCTTTGTGTCCCCTCCCTCCCTCCCCGGAGAAGAGCCTGAGAAGGAATTCTCATGGCTGGGTGACATGGGGAACTCACAGCCTAGATTGTACGTAGGGTCGGCCTGCGGCCTGCCAGGTGGGTAGTAATGTGGATGAAACCATTATATGAACGAACAGGGACAGCCGTATACGTGTCCCCCCTCTCCCAGGGGTCAGACTCACCACCACACGTTGATTTTTCCTGGTGGATTTCTGAGTCCGTGGTGGAAGTATTTAAGATGTGGACAGCGCTGCTTTTTCCTTCCTTCCCTTTCCAGACTGAGTTGTAGGCCCTGTAGAAGGAAACCAAAGCCACTGACCCAAAAGCCTGACGACATGCATTATTTTTTCCCAGAACAAAGGCCAACTGGCCGCACAGTAGAGGCGACTCGGTCAGCGTCCAGCTGCCCAGCCTTGGCCTTTCACGGCTTCTGTCCAGGGACGTGAAGATCGTTTTGCTGGTAGTAAACATTAACACTGTAATTTGTGTTATCTTAACTTCTAGAAAGTGAAGTAAAATACGACACTAACAACAATGAAGAGGAGGAGGGTGAACAATTCGATTTTGACAGTGGAGATGAAATTCCAGAAGCAGACAGACGAGCCCCAGATGCTCCCATGGAGAGTAACGCAGGAGCCACCCCCGACGCCACTGCCGCCCCCACTGCCACTGCCGAGGCCACTGCCACAGCTGACCCCAAGGCCACTGCCGAGGCCACTGCCACTGCTGACCCCAAGGCCACTGCCGAGGCCACTGCCGACCCCAGTGTCACTGCTGAGGCCAGTGCCACCACCGACGCCGGCTCAGGTGAGTCCTCGGGTCGCCACCCGGGGCCCAGGCAGCTCCCTGAATTCCTGCCTCTCACTGGTTGGACCATCCTGGGGAGAGTGGGTGTCCAGGAGCGAGAGATCTGTGATGTTTCTGTGATGCCTTGTGAACTGAAGTGACCTATTTGAATTGGACCAAATTTCTTTGTACTATTTTCCATGATCTTCGGTCTCGTCGACCTGCCTTTCTGTTTATGTTTTGGAGGGAACAGGTATTGCTATTTTCTAATAAAAATGGCCTCGTCAGTGTATCACTATATTACATGAAATACTGGTTAAAATAATGCTATTTGAGGTGAATTAGAGTTTGGAGATGGAGTTGGCTGCTTTCATTCACTGACCAGATGGGCTGGTGTGGACCAACCCTGCATTTCTTTGTCTATAACATAAGCCTTTCCACATAATGATTCCTCTACTTCCGGTGGCTTCTACCCCAACTTGTCTCATTGGCCAAGCTGTCCTGGGAGCTGCCGATCCATGTCCACCACGTGCCCCTAGAGGTCGCACTGACTGCAGCCGTGCCCCTAAGTTTCTCCCTCCCCCAAAGGAAGGTGCTCCCAACACAGCACGCCCCCTCCAGGGCCCACGGGATCTGGCGTGTCTGGGAAGCCCTGGTGTTGCACGGGGGCTGGGGGGCTCACCACTTTCTTGTTGGCTCTGCCCCAGGAGAGCACGTGGGCCACCCCTTGATAGTGTGTGTTTGCCTCCAGGAGGTGAAAACAGGTCAGGAGCAGACACGGCTGCACCGGCGGAACCCACTAAACTTGTGGCCCCAACCAGAGTCAACCCCTACTCTGTCATCGACATCACGCCCTTCCAGGAAGACCAGCCCCTGCCCCCAGACCCGGAGGCCGAGGAGGAGGGTGTGAGCCTGCACGTGCCCAGCGGGTACTCGGTGCCCGTGCCCTGCGGCTATGCGGTGCCCTGCAGCCTGCCCCTGCTCCTGCCGGCCTACTCCAGCCCCGTCATCATCCGTGCCACGTCCCTGGATGAAGAAGGTAGTGCTCCTCGTCTCTCCGCACCATGGCGAGTGCCCCCTTGGCCTCGTCAAGACTGTGCCTCCTCTCTTCTCCTGTCCTCCCCAGGTCATTAGATGTTTGTTTTCAAAGTTGGAAAATGAACCCCAAATTCATTTTCTTCTGTGACAGGAGCTCAACTAAGAAAAGTATCAGAGTTTGTTGTTTGCAGTGATGTCTGGTCTGGAATGTGTTATCACATCTTGTCAGGGAAGATATGTGTGAATGTCACCCCAAATCCCAGCCTCCCGACCCCCAAGTGTTCCCAAGCCTTGTGTGTTTTGGGAGAGGGCATTTGTCACACTTTGTTCTAAATCATAGTTATGTGTGTATCTGCTCCTGCGTTGTTCACTGGTCCACGAGCTGCAGGCTCTTTGAGGTCGGCCTGTCTATCTGGGGTCTTCGTTCACGGGAACAGGGGAGGCAACCAGAAGGCTCTCCCTCTCTCCCGTGACGCTTTTCCTCCTTGAGAGCAGAGACCTGGGAGATGTGTATTGAGGACACTGAGAAACCGTGCGTGGAGGCAGAAGTCCACGAGAATCAGGAGATTTTTCGGGAAACCAGCTGCACGTGGTGGGGGGAGGTGCAGGGAGTTTTGTTGGCCTCACGACACGATAGTATGTCCCCCCACTGCTGCCCTGCCCCTGCGAGGGCATCAGAAGGAGCTCCTGTCCTGGAGCCGGGAGCACCAAGGGCACTCTGAGCCTGGACCCTGGTGCCCTTGGCTGCGTCCGCGGCCTTGTGACGGGCTATGGCCCTAACGAGTCACTGCCTTCCCTCTGCTTAGTGAGAAAGGGGCCGACGTGCAGCTTAGAACCACATGGTTTAGAAAGCCTGCTCTCTGTCATCTTTACGGATGACACTTGGCTGAATTTTCAGTGTCAGCTATTTTTGCAAAACTTATATTTTTTTTAGGTTTGAAAGGAGAGTGCTGTGGTCTGAATGTGTGTGTCCCCCAAATTCCTATGTTGAAACCTAACCCCCAACATGCTAGGAGAGGGGCCCTTTGGGAGGAGATGAGGTCATGAGGGTGGAGCCCCCACGATGGGATTAGTGCCCCCATAAGTGGAGACTCGCCGCTGTTCCCCCATGTGAGGACACAGCGAGAAGACGCTGTCCATGAACCAGGAATAGGGCCTCAATGGAAGGTGACCGCGCTGGCACCTTGATCTCAGATCTCAAGCCTCCAGAACTCTGAGCGATACGTGTCTGTGGTTTCCTGTTAGAGCAGCTGGCATGGACGAAGACAGAGTGTGCAAGTCCAGTGTTCTCCAGGGTCAGGCCGTGGGCACCTGCCAGCACCCCCTGCAGGTCCCAGTGCCAAGAGGGGGACGGACAGTATGAGCCAGTCCCTCCCTTGGGAGAGTATAGTGGGTCCTGTTCCTAGTGGGCCCAGTGAAGGCCTCTTGGCTGAGTTTGTCCTGCTCTCCCCTAAATCTGTTTCTCTGTCCCAGGACACCCGGTACGAGATGTTCTCATGGACCAGAGTCGCACCTGAGGGCACAGCTCTCAGATACAGCATCCTAATTTATATTTGCATGAGATTTCAGTAAAAGGGTCTCTCCTTCCCAGTTAATAACAATTGAGAAAAAGAATCTTCTTTAAAGAAAAACTTGGTTTTATATTTTGGAAACCACAGAGGTTTTTAGGGCAGATGTTTTCCTGTCGTAATTGGCAGTGATCCTGGGAATTTACCGTGATCAACAATACTGTTCTTATTCTGTAGCTGTAAAGAGTGAGGACAATCAAAACTAAGGAAGTGTGGATTAAGGAGATTGTGTGCTTAGGAAAATATAATGATTTTAAAATAATTTGGTTATTTTAAAATAACCAAATAATTGAACTTTATTTGAGTCATTTATTTAAGAATAATTTAGCATTATTTTAAAATCATTTGCTTGTTTTTGTGCCATCAACCCAGATAAGACTCTGTCATACTAAACCCTATTGTATGTCCCCAGATCAGGAACAAGTGTGTCTACGATTGTCTTTGATCCTTTAAAGAGAGGCGAGGGTACCGACTCTTTCCCGAGGCCGTGGGGAAAAGCGTGAGTTTTGGCGGGAGGCCAGGTGCAGAGCCTGGACCTGCCCTGTGGCCTGCACACAGGGCTGCGGGCCGTGGTGGGCGCACATCCCAGCACAGGCTCCCCCACAGAGGGCGCCCCCCGCAAACACGAGCCTGGACATATGGGAGCAGTCGGAACCTGTTATTCTCCCCACTGCCCAAAACCAATTCTGAAAAATGGCTTCTGAGGTCCTGCTTCTTTTCACTATAACGGAATGTCCAATGGCCGGAAACCCAGGGTGCTCTGCTTTTAATTGGGGGAGCTTCCGGTTCCTTCTAGAATAATGAGAGATGAGCAGTTTATGTGGCCGGTGGGAGCACTTCCTAGTGAGTATGCCCATCTTGTGACCTCTCCTTGTCAAAGGTCTCATGTGTTAGCAGACAGTAGATCCAGGCCCAAGGTGGGCGGGCGGCGTGAGAAGGCGTGTGTGGTGTGCATTTGGGGACGGGAGGCCCTTGACACGGGTGCAGGGAGAACAGTTCACTGTGTGAAGTGTGCTTGCTGCCAATCAGCAGGTCCCTTCTTCATCGACTTGGTGCAATATTCTCGTCTTTTGGGGTCATGCGAGTTTTCTGTGGGGCAGTGTAGTATGGTGGAACAGCAGTCTGTGGAGCGGGCAGGTGTGAGTTCAGATCCCGGTGCTGCCTCTGACCTGACTCGGTCCTTGGGCAGATCCCTAACTCACAGGGCCCCTGAGAACTACACAGGTCAATGCGGGTACAGTTCCTGGTGTGCTGTCTGCCGATCCCGGCTTCTGAGCACCTGTGTCTGTTATGATCTGGAGACCGTTCCTGTGGGTGAAATCTCCAAGCTAATTACACTGAGTCCAGTTTTCCTCAACCTTGAGTTAACCGTTGAGTAGTTGGAAAGTGGTCAAGAACGGTTGCTTGCCATAAAATAAATTCTCTAAGAGGCTTCTTACGGACAGCTTTGCCAGTGTGGCAGTCACAGCCAGTCATTGATGAGCACTTTTGTCCTGAGCTCATCACTCCTCTTGGTCAAGCACACCCAGAGGTGGGAGAGCAGCAACCAGACTGGACGTGAGAGATGGACTCTGTGTGTGTGTACGTATATGTGTGTGTGTCTAAGTGTGCGTGCATTTGTGTGTGCGTGTGAGTGGGCAGAAGTTTGGTTGTCAAATATCACAAACTTAACTGTTTCTCCCTTGAAAATCTTTTGAGATTGCCATATAGACACACTTTCAAATAAATCACAATTGTAAATTTGTATGAAAATTTAAGAAACAGGCGAGAATGTGATGTTTCTTTTTAACTCTAACTTGATGTGTTTGGGGACCGTTTTATTTCTGGCTGTTTCTTAAGACCTTTGGATTTTACTCCTTATTGTGATCCTGTTTTGAATATGTTTTATCTAAAAGCTAAAATCCCTTAAATCTATCAGTTAATCATCTTTATGCTAAGATAAGCCTGTCGTTGATAAGAAAGGAAAATGTGAAACCATTTTAAGGATAAAAATCAGGTTCCTAACCACTTTAACAGGCATCAAACAGTATGAATTTTTTCTCTTTCCCAGCAGAGACACAGGAAGCAGCAGAAGACAGCCAGTTTAATTCTTTAAGTTCCGAGGACCCTCCAAACAGGTATCTTTATTAATTTTACATTCTACTCTGAACTCGTGACTTTTCCCTGAAGTATCGAGTGTGGTGATTCCTCGGTGCTCTCCTGCCCTCCCTCACTGCTCTGAGCTGTTACTGCCCAGGCCTGTCCCTGGCCTCACGCCCCTCCCAGCCCCTTGGCCTTTCTGTGTTCCGTGCACTCTGCCCTCTCAACCAGGGCCCCGAAAATCGGGTTCTCCCCAACACTAGGACTCTGCAAGGCATTAACATTGTTCTGTGTGGGCAAAGAGAAGCTGTGAGTTCACGATCAGACAGAAATGGAAGATGCGTCTCCCTCCTGGAGACACTCATTATGCCTTAGCATCGAAAACATTCTCAGGATCCTTCAGTTGGATTAAAAAAAAAGATTTTTAATTTCATCTAACCCAGCTTTCATCCAGAATCCCCCAACTAATTTGATCATCGGCCTTTCTTTCATGCTTCTTGCCTTCACAAATGCTATTTCATCTGCCTGACATGCCCAGGAAAATCCCATTCCCCAGGCAAGCTCCTACTTACCCTTCAAAATCCAGCTTAAATGTCTCATTCCATAAAATCTGCTCATTCGTGCTTCTGGAGCTGTGTGCACGCCTGTGTTATAACTGATTGCTTTGTGCTCTCACCCTGCTTTCCTGTGTCCCTTTTCTGCTACTAGACTAAGAATTCTTCAAAGACAGAGACCAGGTTTTACCAAGTCTTAGAGCATCTGCCACCTGCCATGGCAGTGGGCTGGGTGCCTGGGAGTGTGTTTCTTTTTGTTTGTAAGCAGCCTTATTGAGATGTAATTCACATATCATACATTTCACGTATTTAAAGTGTACTGTTTTATGGTTTTTGGTATATTGCATTATTCATTTTAAAATTGTAAAAAACGTATAAGTAAAATTTGCCATTTTAACCATTTTTAAGTGTAAAATTCAGTGGCGTTAAATACATTTAGTGTTGTGCAACCATCACCACTATCTGTGTTTGAAACTTTTTCATCTTCCCAATAGAAACTCTACCCGTTATATAGTCACCCACCATTCCCGCCCCCCGCCCCAGGCCCTGGTCATCTCTATTATGCATTCTGTCTCTATGATTGCCTCTTCTAGGCAACTCATACAATATTTGTCCTTTTGTGACTGGTTTAATTAACTTAGCCTAATGTCCTCAGGGTTCATCCATGTTGTATAGCATGTGTCAGAATTTCCTTCCTTTTTAAGGCTGAATAATATTCCATTGTATGTGTATACCACATTATTTATCCATTCATCTGTTTATGTACACGTGGATGGTTTCTGCCTTTTGGCTGTCATGAATAATGCTACTTTGAACATTGGTGTACAAGTATCTGTTCAAGTCCCTGCTCTCAGTTCCTTTAGCTGTATACGTAGGAGTGGAATTGCTGGGTCATATGATAGTTTATGTTTAACTTTTTGAGGAACAGACAAACTTTTCGACAGTGACAGCGCCATTTACATTCCCACCAGTAATGGGAATGTAAATGGGTTCCAGTTTCTCCACAAGCTCGCCAAACTTATTTTTGGTTTTTGAAAATCACTGTAGCCGTCCTAGTGAGTGTGGAACGGTATCTCCTGGTGGTTTGATTTGCTTTTCCTTGATGACTAATGATGTTGAGCACCTTTCCTGTGCTTGTTGGTGGTTTGTATATCTTCTTCGGAGAAATGTTTCTCAAGTCCTTTGCCCATTTTTCAATTGGGTTTTTTTTGTTGTTGTTGTTGAGTTGTGGGCGTTCTTTATATAGTCTCAATATTAATTTCTTATCAGATACCTGAGTTGTGAATATTTTCTTCCATTCTGTGGGTTGTCTTTTTACTCTCTTGATAGTGTCCTTTGACGCACAAAAGATTTTAATTTTGATGAAGTCCAGTTTATCTGTTTTTTTCTTTCATTGCCTTTGCTTTTGGTGTCATATCCAATAAATCATTGACAAATCCAGTGTCATGAAGCTTTTTTGCTGTGTTCTTCTAAGAGTTTTATGGTTTTAGCTCTTAGGTTGGGTGGCGTGTCCTGTGTGTCTCTTAGGTCTAGTTGGTCTACAGTGCGTTCAGGTCCTTGGCTTCCTCATTAATCTCTGCCTGCTTATTCTGTCCATTGTTGAAAGTACTATATTGAAGTCTGCAACTATTCGTGGAAAGCTGTCTATTTCTCTTTTCGATTCTGTCCATTTTTGCTTTATCTGTTTTAGGGCCTCTGTTAGTTGCATGTATGTTTATAAGTGTTATGTCTTCCTGCTGTGTTGAACCTTTTATCAATATATAATGTTGTTCTTTGTGTTTTGTAACCTTTTTTGATTTAAAGTCTATTTTGTCTGACTGAGTGTTACCAGGTCTTAGAATATTTACCACCCAGCATGGCAGTGCATTACTGCATGGCGGGTGTGTTTATTATTTTTTTTCATTTACCTAACATTTATTGAGTGCCTACCACATGCTGGACGTGAGGAATAGGATAGTGAGTCAGCCAGTCTTGGTTCCATATTCTTCTGACAGCATCAGTGGGGCAGAGAGAGATTCATCAGATGGGTGATCACCTCCAGGGATTATTATTCTGAAAGAATAATATTCTGAAAGAAGGGAATGTGGTTCCATGAGTGCCTGTAACGAAAAGACCTGCCCTAGGCTGAGAGGTCAGGTTATCTCACAGTTTCTCAGGAATAAATGAATGAGTGAATGGATTTACCTAGAACGTTAATTTATCGTCCTTTTTCTTACCACTCTCCCTGAGCAAACCTTCCTGTCTGGCCTCCCCTCCTGTGCCTCCCTCACATGGGTCCCCTGGCCCTGAGCGCTCTTTGCCGCTGCTCTTCTATCTGTCCAGATTGACATCTCCCTAATCTGTCACCTGTTGGTATTTCAAAGCAGGACCCAGATTCTCCCCCAGGTGTGGGATCCTGTCTGTGCAGTACAGACAGAGGCGGTGACCCTGCCGGTCTGCAGGAGGGAGGTGCTAGCTTTCCTGTGCGCAGTGTGGCTGCAGGACTGATGGCATTGCTCCTGCAGCCTCAATGAAGACCTCAGCCGGGGTGGTGTGGGCCGTGTCGCCTGAGGGCTCACGCCAGCTCCTGCACATCCGAGAGAGCCTGCATCCTCCCCAGCGCGGTGGTAGCGGTGTTCCCCTTCATACGCGGCCGTCAGCCAGAGCAGCAGAGGATGAGGACCAAGTCCTCAATCAGGCACTGGGATTGCTGGCCACGAGTCCTTGCCCGGCTGTTGCTTCCACGCTCGCTCAACTTTCCCCTTCATCGTTAAGGCCGGCCTGTGACAGTGTTATCATCCCCTTATGTGCACTCCTCTAAGAAACGTGCAGGCTCTCTGGGGAAAGGCACTCAACAGGCCTTTTCTACCTGTTTACCTACAGAATGAGGTCACAAAGTAGATGTACCCGAGACCCCTTATTAGAAATCAAAAGTCTGTCTGTAATTAAACATGAGTGGGCGGCATGTTATATCATTGGTAATTCAAACTTATTGTGAAAAATATGTCCTTTAAAAGGATGATTTTTTTTAGAAGAAAAACAATACGGAATGAAGTGAGGACCCAGATGGTAACCTCAAATGATTTGATGGTAACCTCAAATGATTTGCAAAAATATGACATTTTTTTAAACATTTGGAAACATTCAGGAATAATTTAGAATACTATTCCTATTTGCTTCAGATTTTCTCTTCCTTTTTTGGGTAACTTTTAATTTTGATATAATTTCGGACTTAAAAAGTGCAACAATATACTTTTCTTTAACATGATAAATTCCTTGACTAAGTGAAGAGACTAGCTAGCTTGTTTTGTTATGCACATGGGAAACATAGCATGTCCTGTAGCACATCCTTGAATAGCAGAAGTGTCTGAAATCTGGACGGTTTCAAGACCTTTGCTCTCCCTGAAATCTTGCAGATATTTCACTGCTCATGAGAACTTTTAGCAAAAAAAATAATAATAATAAAAGAGAGAGACTGTCCACTGCCATGACACCCTCTATCTGTATCACTTAACTCTGAAATGTTGCCTTGTGCTGCCACATAACTTGATATTAATGATTCTTTTTTTTAATATGTGCATCTTCCCGTGTGTATCTCTAGATGCTTACCCAATTCCTGTCTCTTCCTTCCAATTAAGTTTTTTACACTGCTGCTCAGTTTTTCCTTATAAAGTGCTCCCTTAGATGGCCCACCTCCTGAGGTCTTACTCACCTCTGTTCATGTTGTCAGCAGCTGTGCCTCTCACAGAGGCAACGCTCCATTTGTTGAATGAATCTGATTTCGTCATTCTTCCCAGTAAGCATTCTGGTGGCTGCCCCTTGCCTGCAGGGAACATCCAGATCCCCGTTTGGGGCGATTCTGTGACTTGGCCCCCTGGTGGTCGCACTGTGAGCATACTCACAGTTAGCCGGTTGAGTCATGAGCACTTTTATTTCAGGTGGTCTTATGTCTCTTTCTCCCACTACCTGTCACTGGAGGCCGAGAAGGCCCGTCTCTCACTCGGGTGTGTCTCTGCAGCGCGGCATCGTGTGGCACATAATAGGCCCTGAACAAGGTCTGGTGAAAAATGGGAAGACCGTTCAGGCCTTTGGAGCAGGGACTGGGTGTCTCTACTTTCCTCTTGTGACAGATACAGTGCTGTGCATATGGTGGGCGTTCAAAAGCACTTCTTTATGATTAGTTATGAATGAAAATTTGGACTTGATATGTGTTGAGAAGCTGGAGCTGGTGTATTGAAGTAACAATATACAGATCATGACCTGAATGAGGGGACACACCCCACCCACATGGGGTCTGCAGGTAGTCCCTCAGCATCTGAGCGCCCACTTTGGGGAAGTGAAGCCCACAGGGTTGTTTGATTGAAGGTGCAGTTTGAATACAGTCACAGAAAGGAAGTGGAGCCACCAGATTCATTACTTACAGATCCCAGAAGGAGGGGTGGTGACAGTGAGCCGGGGGAAGGGCAGTCCTCCATCCCAGGTCACCAGCAAGCAGGAGAGAGAGCAGGGGAGCCCGCACCTGTTACTTATAAGGTGGTTGGGGCTGAGGTCACTCACTTGTCAGAGGCTTGGCTCTCACAGGTGATTTTTACAAGGTGTGGCGGGAACGTGGGGCAGGCATCCTCAGCTCAGGTCCTTATCTCCGTGTCCAGACTCTAGGTGTGAGCAGGGTTGTCACGCTGTGAGATGCTGAGGCAGCAACTCAGAAAACGAAAGTTGTTTTTCTCATCGCAATATCTGGAAAAATGCAGTATTTGAACGCGTAGCAGCATATATACACTTTGGGGGCATTCAGCAACCTAGTGACTGGAAGGATTCTCCATATTCTGATGTTATGGTTTGTTTTCTTAAAGTGAAGATCGAGTCCACAAAGAAGACAGTGCCCTCGCCCGGTGGGTTGCAGATCCAGCCAATACAGCGTGGATGGAGAGTACGTACCATGGACCGCCAGGACCTGGCGAGCTGCCCCCGGGTCCTCGCCGAGCTCAGTGCAGGCATCGTCCCCAGAGGGACAGCGTGTTTTTGTCAGGCTCTGCTAATTATTCCTATGTCCTGTATCAGATCTATAACTTTTACAATATGTTCATTTACCTGGAGGATTAACCAGAGCTGACCGTGGAGGTACTGCCCCGAGGCTCCCTCCCCATCTCTCGGGTTATTTCAGCTCCCTGTATCCCAGGACATACCTCTTCCTGACGGGTTCTTTCTAGTACAGATTCTGGGTGTTGTCAGATCAGTTGTAGATTTGGGGAACTGATACTTTGACCCCAGCCCACCATTAGCAGGTCGCCGCTGAGGTGATGACAGAGTGTTCTTCCTTGTGGTTCCCCAGGGAGACGCCTCTTCCTGGCGCCATTGTTGAAGAGGGAGTGAGTGAGTGGTTAAGCCGACCCACTGATCAGGTGGCGTGCCAGACCTTCTATTCCACGTGTGGTTTAGAAAGCTGGACTAGTTCTACCTAGACTTGTTTTTTTTTTTAATTTTTAAAGGGAAAGGAAAGATTGCGTCTCTAATTATCGTTTTATTATCCACTGGCTCACTAATTTCCGTGTAATTGTTCTATATGATTGACTTACAAGGTAGAACCGCCTTAGCTACCTCCTGATTATTAAATTATCTCCTGGAATGTTTCATTCTGGTTGTAATTATGACACTGTCAAAAAAAGAACTTAGCGTAATTAGGTGATTCTGCTAGGGGGCATTAAATCAGGATCATTACAGGATTAAATTATTGTCTTGCTGTTCTCTAGCAATTTTATTTCCAAGGTAGAATCTGTCTGAATTTCTCCCGTTACTCATCTTTATTACCCAGGTGACAGTTAATTAGAATAACTGTATTTGAAAGCAAGCTCTGTAAACTAGCAGCCCTTCAACGTTATCTACAGGGGTAGGAATACTGTGGTTGCAGTTAATACATATTATTACAAAGAAGCAAGCATGTGTCATGTGAGAGCTTGACAGCAGCAAGAGTAGAAGACTCTCCCTGAATGTGCATTTCCCCTGGGGGAGGGTGGTGGTGACCATGGCTCATGTCAGAGGAGGAGTGAGCTGTGTTTGTCTCTCTTTCTCTGTCGCGTTGCCTGGTGACCGGCCTCCTTTGTGGTTTTCGTGGTAGGACTTGTAGTTCGGTTGACTACAAGTAAAGCGGGGGCTCTCACACGTTTAAGTGAATTTCATTTTGGTTGCTACCCTCCCACACCGTCTCCTAACACAGTGTGCTCAAGGGTTTTGCCTGTGGAGGACTCCCCACTTTTTTTTAGTAAAACTTGTTACAATTTCATAGGACACTCGTGTTCCACATAATACAGAGAGTTGTCCTAGAAATACAGAGAGTTGTCCTAGAAGTTCAAGGTCTTTATGCTTGCATGTGCCTCCTTTCCATACCCAGTGGTGAGAACATTCCAGAGTCATCAGTTCAACGGTTTCCCACTTCTGTAGCACCAGCTGAGCCATCCCTTTCTTTCTGAAATGTTGTGCACCACCTTTGTATTTCTTGTATATTGGAATACATTAACTTTATCCACTTAAAAATGTTTGTAAACGAGCCGTATAGAGATGTATAAGTGAGCACAAAATAATGGAATAAATTGGCCTGGAAACCATCAGGCGTCCCGTTGGAGATAATTCACAGCTGGTCCATTTAGGGTGACAGCCTCCAATCCCAGGAAAATGACTGGCCTAAAAATAACGCTTGTGCTTTGGTAAGGTGCCATTAATCCCCCTTATAACTAACTTTTTGAATAATTGTAACATCATAGGAGACTGTGGCCCTATAAGATGGAAATTGCACTCTGTTGGTCTTGGTCAGTTTTTAAAGTTTCTCCTCCTTTTATTCCAGATCCGGAAGAAGCTATTTATGACGATGTGCCAAGAGAGAATTCAGACTCTGAACCAGGTTTGATTTTGTCTGGAATTGAGGTTTGGGAGATTTCTGTTTAGTGTTCTTCCTTCTGGATGTAAAAATGACTAGTTTCTGAAGACATAATCCCTAGATACACAGCACATGTGTTGTTTTTTTTTTAAATGGGTAATTTTTATTTTATTCCTTTATCTATTTTCTAGGGTTTCTACCATGAACAGGAATTGTTATTATAATAAGAAAAAGGTACAAAAGAACAAAGGAAAAATAAAAATGAACAAAAACACATTTTGGGGTCTTACATATCCCCAAGCCTCACCCAGTTATGTTTTAAAATTCAGAACAGCTTGATGTGTAGAGATCACCATGATACATTTGAGAAATGGAATCATGAGATTGTTTTATTTACCTGTTTTATGATTAAGCCCATATGTTTTTGTATGTTTTATGGTGTCTCACTGATAGTATGTGGTAAAACACTGGTGCGTGCACATACGTGTGTGCGCTTATGTGACAACACTTGAAATAGGGTAATTTAAAGAAGCAGAAAGACTTAGAGATAGGAAAAGATAAGAAGCATGGAGGCTAGGAGTGCCAGTGTATATCTAATAAATGATATAAATGAGAACTCAGAAGAAGGAATTACTAAGAATTTTCTAGAGTTAAAGAAAAACTTCAGTTCTGGGGTTGTAGAACCACAAATTCAGAGCAGGGTCGACCCTGGGTCCACACCCAGGCGTGTACAGTGGAAACTGCTGAGCACCAGATCCACAGTGAATGTCTTAAAAGCAACAGGAGAGAAAGCACGACTATCCACTAAGACACCGTAATTTGGAAAGAACAGCAGACTTCTCAGTGGGCTGGGAGACAGCAGGAAATATTCCTAAAGTGCTGACCGGCTATTTTGATCTAGATTTCCATATCCAGCCAAAGCATAATCCTTTAAAAAGAGAGACACAAAGGCAATATGAGACAAAGATTGGGGATTTACCACTCATAGACTCTAAAGAAATATTTCATGTGTACCAGGGAGAAGGATACTGAACCTACTGGGAAGCAAGAAGGAATAGTGAGCACACAAATGATGAATGTGTGAGTGAATCTAAAAAGCGTCAATTAGGACAGCTCTGGAAGTGTTGTTTTGTGCTGAGAGCATACCTACAGGAGTAGCTGAAGCACGAGGCAATGGTGACTGCGAATTTACAATTTGGGGCGGGGGTGGCTGACCCTGAGCATTCTGAAGTCTGTGCATTTTTCAGGAGGAGGGTATAGATAGTAATTTTTTTTCTTGCTATGGTAGGTCAGGTCTGCATTTTATGGGAAACCAGTAAGAGAAAAGAAATAGACTATTTAACTTCCAAACCAGTAGAGCAAAATGTAATCTGGTAGAAAGCAAGAAAATGTAAAATAAAAAAGCATGGCAAAGTGTGTGAAAAAGATGGCAAAATTAGTTCAAATGTATTGGTACTTACAGTAGGTATAAATTGGATCCAGTTGCCACTAAAAGAAATTCTCAGGTTGGATAAAATAGCAAAGCTATCCCTGTATTCTAATGAGAGATGAAGAAGGATACAGAACACTTGTAAATAAGTGGATGGAAAAAGATATACAAGGCCGATTCCAACCAAAATATAGCCAGCCTAAGTATAATAATATGTTAAATGTTAGGCCATAAAATTTTGTCGGGTGTAGAGTCCTTCATAAAAGAGATATATAATAGTTCTAAACTTGCATGGACCTAACAACATAGCCTCAAAACATATAAAGCAAATTATAGCCAAGATATAATCAGAAGTAGTTAAATACGTCATTGGAGTGGGAGATTTTAAGAAAGCTCTCCCCACTATTATGGATCCTGGGTACAAAATTAGTCCACTAATTATATGGTGAACCTAAAGGACATAGAACCCTGAAGCTAAGAGTTTCAGAATGCACATTTTTTTCAAACACATGGAATATTTCTAAAAATTATATAGTATTCCCCAAAACAAATATTAACAAATGCCAAAGAATCAGTATTTAGGCCTCATTTCTTGATTAAAAAAAATAAAATCAATAAAAATATTAATACAAACATTTTAAAATTAAAAATAATACTGCTGGGCCGGCCCCGTGGCTTAGCGGTTAAGTGCGCGCACTCCACTACTGGCGGCCCGGGTTCGGATCCCAGGCGCGCACCCACACACCACTTCTCCGGCCATACTGAGGCCGTGTCCCACTTACAGCAACGAGAAGGATGTGCAACTATGACATACAACTATCTACTGGGGCTTTGGGGAAAAAAAAAGGAGGAGGATTGGCAATAGATGTTAGCTCAGAGCCAGTCTTCCTCAGCAAAAAGAGGAGGATTAGCATGGATGTTAACTCAGGGCTGATCTTCCTCACCAAAAAAAAAAAAAAACTGCTACCTAACTCATGGCCAAGGATAAAAACAAAATGGAAATTAGAAAACATTCTGATTTGAATAATAAAACATTACATAAAAACTTATGGGGTAGATTTAAAATAATAAAGATTTACAGACATAACATCTGTTAAAAAAAAAAGATTGAAAAATAATGAACTCAGCGTCCAACTCAGTTTTATAAAAGACGAGCAGAGTAAATGCAGAGAAGGCAGGGGAAGTAAATGATAAGAGCAAACATGGCAAAACAGAAAATAAACAATAGAAGGAATCAGCAAAACCAAAGAACAGTTCTCTGAAAAGAATACAGCAATAGAAAAAAGAATACAAAAATTTCCTCTGGTACTATGAGGAAGAAAGAATACTGTTAGAGACAGGGAAGATTGATCAGGAGGATGTAACTGCCTTAAGAAGGTTCTGTGAACAGCTTTATATCAATAAAACTTAGACAAAATTTAAAATTTCCTTTACAAGTCTACTGTTTCTGAGATAGAAAAAAAACGTTAACAAATCTATAATGATTCAAGGTATTGAATTAGTTGCTTAACTGATCTTCCCAGCAGCCCGCTAGGACCAGTGTCATCATATCAGAGACACTAAACTGCCTGGGAAGACACAGTTGAAGAGAGGTGCTCTGCAGCCCACTTTAGGATGTCAGTATAAACTTATAACCTCCTTCGCTTGAAAGGTGTGATGCTCAAGATCCCAAATAAAATGTTAGGAAACCAAATCCAGCAACATCCCGATGAACAAGCAAAAGCTCGTCTTAACCCTTAGATTCATCTCAGGAGTTCATGGATCCTTCAACATGAGTAGGTTCTTTTAGTGTGGTTTCCACAGAAACAGACTGAGGGACGTAAACCATGTGCTTATCTCCATATTTGCTTAAAACGCACTTGTGGAAATTCAGTGGCCACTCAGTGTTAAAAACTCATAGTAGAAGAAAACTTTCTCAGCCTAATGAAGGGCTTGTTCTTCAAATCCACAGTAAACTTACTAAATGGTGAAGAGTTAAAAGCGTGTATTAATTAATTCATTCCACAAACACTTTTGGATGCGGTGATGTCCTGAGCACTGGGCTCAGCTGACGGGGTCATCCTGCTCTCAGCATTCCTGCACTGGAGGAGCAAACACTTACATTTGGGCCTCTTTATAAATAAAGCTCCCAGGTGCTTATGAATAATATGCTCCTAGGTAGTTATTTAAATATATGTCGCAAATGAACTGAGGACTAAGGCTAGTTTCCATAAAAACAAGGTTGAAATTCATGTTCGGGTAATTTATCCTACCAGGTAGGCCTTTCCCAACACACAAGGGATGATCTGGGGCCTCAGAAACCAAACACCAGTGGAAGGTCTACCAGTAGTCCACCTGGCAACAGGGACAGCAGTTCTGTAAGGACCCCACCTTTGTCATTGTATTTGGTGGCATAAACATGATGTGTTCTTCGTGTGTGTGAAGCCATTTAAATACAGTAATAGATAGTTCATAAGTTTTTTTAGGCCATTTTTAGTGCAAAAGCAAAATTTATAGTTTATGGTGAGCTTCACTTGTGTTCATATTTGAATATCTCTATCATCTCTCTATCATTTCTCTCTATCATCTCTCTCTATATATCTATATCTCCTCTCTGTCTATCTATCTATCTGTCTATCATCTGTCTGTCTTTCCATCTAATCTGTTTATATTCCATACATTTATCTCAAGAAAAATTTTCCTTCATGGAAAGTTCTCAATGGCCAAAAAGTTATTTGGAATAATTGTGATAGATCCTTATAGCCCAGTGGTCCTCAGGATACAGATGGGCTGAGGATTTATTAGAGCTTTGTCAGACCCTGCACCTCACTGCCAGCATCCTGGAGGTTCTACCTAACGCCTTTCCAGAGGGCACGCCGGAGGCTGCACTGTGCTGTCACCACCCAGCTGTTGACAATATGGTGAAATGACCAACAAGCCTAAAACAGTAGCTGGTGAATTCTCTGTTTTTAATTTCATTTTGGTATTTATGCATTCAGATGAATTGATTTATGATGATGTTGAGAATGGAGATGAAGGTGGAAACAGCTCTTTGGAATACGGATGGAGTTCAAGTGAATTTGAGAGTTACGAAGAGCAGAGTGACTCGGAGTGCAAGAATGGGGTTCCCAGGTCCTTCTTGCGCAGCAACCACAAAAAGCAAGTATGTATCCAGTCTGTTTGTTCAAGAGACAGAATGTTCTTACGTTAACATGTGAACGGGACTGTAAAATAGAATTTTCATTCACATAGTGTTCACATAATTATTTTTTAAGATGTTAATACCTAGTTTGAGGAAAGCATAAGATACTGGCAAAAGAAAAAGCATCCCATATTTCAGATAGTAAAATCACGGAAGTATGGGAAATTAAATTTTTATAGATGAAATCACTCCAAAGGTCCTAAGCAAGCTTGCTATCTTGAATATTTTAAAAAAGTAAATATTCTTAGAATTATTTGTGTTGTGTGCACATAATACTGTTTGTGCACAACAGTTACTGCTTGCTCTGGACACTGACTTGATTGAATTGGGTCTACCTAAGACACGGTACAACCCTGCTTTCCCTTAAGGGGTGTTTTGAACTTCACCGCTTTCAACACGAACAGGAAGATATAAAACAGAATATGTTAGAAAATGATGTTAAAGAACAAAAGATCCAAAGCTGCCCCACGATGATCCTTCGTTAAAGGGAATTTGTGTGTGTGTGTGTGTGTGTGTGTGTGTGAAACACGCAGATGAGGGTGTGAGGAGAAATGTCAGAGATGGAAAGCGTGAATTCTAGAATTTAGTGGTTGCAAGATGAGGGCCTGGGAGCCGTTTGTTGAGGCGAATCAGCCAGATGAGGTTTCTGGTTCTCGGTGGTGCCTGGCTGTGCCACGTGCTCTTTTTATTGTTGGCTTTTGACTGATTGTAAAAGGTTGATTTGCAGTCATGTCTACGCCATGTCAGTGTACTTGGGTACTTTCTGTGTGAGGTTGAGATGCCACATGCAGATGGAGGCTGCTGGTCTGACTTTGCTATCAATGTAGACTGTGACCTGATGCCTCACCATCACGACAGAATTGGTAAATAAACAGCTCTACTCTGCCCACACCCGATAACCAGACCAATACGCTCTTGGATGTAGCCCCCATGTACATATGGCTTAGAGGTTATTACGGGTTGTTTACATTTCTCATATTCTGTACACTTAGTTCATGAAATTCAAGAAGAATCTGCCAGTTTGTGGTGGTCAGCTCAATTACTCAATATTATTACACGCTTTTTCCAGAATTTCTGGAATATTCATCAGAATTGTTACAACTGAGACTTAGCCAATGAATGAAGCTTCAGTTGTACTTGACCTGATACAGCCAAGGAGAAATGTCAGAGGTTGAAAGCGTGAATTCTAGAATTGAGTCTCTAGAATTCTAGATGCTCTGGGTTTAAATTGAGATTTAAAAGGAATGTGTTGGAGTCCAGTTTCAGCAGGATGGAGTGTCCAGTGGGTGCCTTGGAAGAGTGGTTAAAACACCCTTCAATTTCATTTCAGTCAGTCTGGTTGGTTATAGTATAAACTGGGCTAGGTCAGGGTTGGACCCCCTATGAGCCGTTAGCCTAATTATTGAACAAAGACTCTGCCTCCTTGCCGTCCGAATGGACCTGAGTTCCCAGACAAACCCTCTGAAATGCCAAGTGAGAAAGTCGGGTGGTTCAGCAGCCTCTCACTGCCAGGAGAAGGAGCGAATGGAAGGCCAGCACGCGCTGGCTCGTGAGTGCAGAATGATTACTAACTTGCATGTTGCCAAGGCAACACCCTGGGTCAGGGATGGGAATACCAGGTGGTAAAGATGGAAGTCTCAAGAAGTACAAAGTTTTCTAGTTTAAGGAGTCGTATTTTAAAAACTGCCAAAATAATACTAAGTTGATGAAGAGTCGTCTCAAAAACGTTCTCAGATTTTTATCAAAAATTGCTTCAAGTGTCCTTGTCTCAGTGGGCATGGCAGTCATTCACTAGAGGAGCAGTGGGGCCTCGGTCTGCATATCTGAGATGTTTGTGATCATGTGAAGAATGATTTACAAGATTCACCCCATCTCTACCAGTTGGAGAGAAGTTACGTCAGTTTGGAGACTGTTAAAAATCTATGCTGGGCGTCCCTAAATTATGCCACCCTTCAAGACAACCTTGAACTCAAGTATCTTTTGCTTTGGTGACAGAAAAGAAGAATTATATACATATTTTATCATTTTAATTTCATCAAAATGTTAAATGAATGATCTTATGCATATTTTTTTGGTGCATTTATTTGCTCTTGCTTGGCATAGAAAAGTCTCCAGTCTGGCTCATCTGAAATCACGTCTCTTTGATGATTTGTTTTACTTACGTATTTATTTCTCAAGAGTTGGTGGGCTAGGGCTAGGGTGCCCCGGGGTGTGTGGTTCCCGGGAGCCCCTCACAGGAGGAGCTCGGCACGTGAGCCCCGATCACCAGATGCTGCCGAAGTCTTTTCAATGTAAGATTGTCTCAAAGTACCAAAAAGAGCGTTTTTGTGAAAGATTGTATCTCTTTATGCTGTAGCTTTCCCATGACCTAGGCCGTTTAAAGGAGCACTATGAAAAAAAGATGAGAGATTTGATGGCAAACACGGTGGGAGCCGTAGAGATCCAGCAGCTAAAGCAAAAACATGAACTGAAGGTAGTGTGGTTCACTTCTCCACCAGCTACGCCGAACGCGCTTATTCAAAAACAGACCATACTTGCCAAAGAAACATGACGGCAACTAAGTCGGACATTTTTGTTGAAACAGTGGTTCTCAAAGTGTGGTCTGGGGGTTCCAGGCGTCAGCAGGGCACTCTTAGCAGGTTCGTGTTAGTTCTGAGACGTTATTTACCTCTTGCCTCTCCTTTCCCATGTACATGGAGGAATTGTCCAGAGGCCCCGCCACATGCGTGGTGTCACGTCTGACTGAAGGCAGCATCCGTCTGTCTCCAAGCCAGACGCTAGAGAGATTGCCAAAATGAAAAACAGTGCCACCAATTTTTTTGTTTTGGAAAATTAGTCATTTTATAAACCCATTATCTAAGATAACATGTAATGAGTTTATCATTTTTAAATGAATATTAGTAAAATACGGTTAAAATTTTTCTCAGGTTTAACTCCTCATCCAGTAAATACAGGTAAATAAAACCCAGATAACCAAAGTTCATTGGGGTTCTTGATAATTTTTACACGTGTGAAGGGCTCCTGAGACCAACAAGTTTGAGAACTGCTGGGTTTGAATACAGTGATGGTCAGTTCTTTGAGATGAGTTTTAAAAGGGCACTGTCAAGTAATTGTACTTCAATTTTTTGTGTATTTGTGATTTTTTGTGATTTGTTCATGTGTGTTGAATGCACTTAACTGAAAATAGATACTCACTTAGAAATGTCTTTTCTATGAGTCAACTGCTCTATCTCAGAGCATTTTTGTGCTGCAGGCTTTTCAATTAGGAGCAAGGCCCTAGGAATCCTGTCGTTTGTCCAGTTCAGGGTCTGGCGGGTTCCCGTGCAGGCAGTGGGTCAGTCACATGTGTGATCTAGGGTCTCCTGGGATTCTCCAGGGGACCCAGAGCTCAGTCATCCAGGGGAGATGTGTGGAGGCGGCCAGCTTAGCTGGGGGAGTTTGGAAACATGCGCAGATGTAGGGAGCGACAGGGAGAGGCACGTGTTGGAAGCACTGAGAAATATGATGGGAAAATAATTCAGGACTGGCCCCAGCAGGCTCCCTTCATCTCGTAAGAAACAGAACTGTGGGAAGAGTCAGGAGACCTGGCTTCTGTCACCTGCCCAGTGGTATGATCTTGGGCAGTCGCTCCACCTTCCTGGAACCCAGTGTCTTCATGGCTTCACATGGAGACGGGGTTTTGTGACCGTGCAGGCTCTCTTCCATCCGTCTGTTCGCAATTCTCTGATTCTCATTGGAGGGAACGTGAACGGGGTCAGGCTGAAGACCGCGGCTGAGCAGTCCAGCTCCGGGATGAGGAAGTGGTATCTGGAAGGACTGTGTCAGGAGGGAAACGAGCCAGAGGTGCCTTGTAGCCCAACAGGCACAGGGCCTGCGGGGCAGAGTGCAGGCCAGCCGTGGGAGGGGAGGGGAGATGGCGGGTGTTGAGAAGGAGTGTCCACAGGGTGAGGTTGGCTTCGGTTGAGGGGGATGGGAGCCGGAGGAGCCAAGAGTGGCTTTGGCGCGTTTGGCGTGGTAGAATAGACTGGTGGTGCGGCTGACGGGAACCAGAGTTGGGGGCCTGGCTAGGGAGCAAGCACGTGGTGTGCTTTCAGTGATGTGCCCTAAGGCTGTGGAAACAAAGGACTCGCAGAGGTGGTTGGGCTGGAGTTACAAGTGTCAGATGTCAGGCTGGAAGCTGCTCTAGTCTGGATGCTCCCGAAGGGAGTGATGGAGAGGAAGTAGTGGACAACCCGAGCCCACGGGGCACAGCGCCAGCATTGGGGGCTGAGTGTGAATTTCGAGCCGAGTTTCCAGCCGACTGCACGTCAGGCTGGACTACTTGGCCGGCAGAGCGCGGCCGAGCTTCAGCACCTGCTGCCCCTCAGCCGGGCGACGCTTTGTCCAAATGCGCAGTCGGACTGCATCCCTCAAGGGCTGGTCCTGAGGTGCACTGCAGGAGAAAGCAGGCCCAAGGAGGGAGGTGAAGACGAAGGTGAGCACACAGTGGTGTTGAAATCTTTGCTCTGTCAGAATTTTCAGGAGGATGAGGATGGCAAGCAGTGTAGACAGGTCACTTTGAAAGGATGTTGGTTTGTCTGTAAGAGACCATCTGGGTTTTCTCTAAAAGAAGAATCCCTTCGTGTCCAACGGCCAATACATCAGATGTTAGATTTTTAAAGAATAATAAATGTAAATGAAATACCAAAGCGTGTCGCTGGACGCTTGTGAGCGCTCATGGCCGATGTGAGTATTACGTCAGGACTCAGGCGTGAGGGAGTCACTGAACTCCTCTCCGACGGGAAGTGGTGGTTGTGACTTAAATCTCCACAGAGGAGTGGAGGCCCACTCAGTCCTCACGTGGGCTCCGTCTACCCACTCACTTCACTCCATCTTGCCATTCGAGTGGGCGCACGTGGCTCTCCATGTTGTGGGTGGGGCCTGTGTGACACTGGACTGCCCCCGGAGCTGAGGAAGGCCGGTGGGGAGTCCCCAATGTCTCCGGGTGGTTGTCCTGCTGTTTCCTGTGATGTGCATGGTCACCTGGGCCAGCTGTTTAATGCCTGTGGGCCTCGCTTCTCCACCTACGACTTCCACAAAGCTCTTTGTGTTTGTAAGTGGCTGTAATAAAAATAAGGATGGACTCTTGAACATAGCAGGAAACTTTTTAACTGAGTCAGGGAAGGGCTCTGTCTTTAAAGTTTGCTTTTCCTTTTTGTTTTAAAAACGAAAACGAAAACCAAACAGCCCCAAAGCAGAGACACGCTCACAGCAACCATGAGAGCTCTCCCATATCAAGAAGCCAATTTCAGATGAAGTTTCAAGACCAAACTACTTGACAGTATTCTTTTAAAATAAATCAAAAGCAGCAAGTAGATTCTCACTCCCCTGTCCCGCCTCTCACACGTCCTCCCTTCTTTCCCAGATGCAAAAGCTCATGAAGGCTGCAAGGGAGGGCACCAAAGATGGGCTCGAGAAGACCAGAGCCGCCGTGAAGAGAGGCCGCTCCTTCATCAGGACCAAGTCTTTCATTTCTCAAGGTCGGTGGCCCCGGGTGGCAGGCGGATGACCCAGCTTTGTGGGTGCCCCTGTCACAGAGCGTGTTCTGGTGCAGCCGGAGCAGTTCCTGCTCACCCTCCGGAGCGTCATTGGTCCGTCGCTGGGGTTTGCCTGCTGGCCCGGTTTCTCCATCCACGGGAGGGTTGGCTGTCTTAGGCTGAGGGCACATGAGCTGTGGACTGGGTGGCAGACTTTGTCAAGGGGCACACACAACAAGCAGCAGAAGATGACTTGCATTCTCGTAGGTGGTGGACTTCCCTTCTCTTGTCATTGTCTCCTCCAGCAGGTGCCCCCTGCCTTGAGGGGGACTTCTTTCTCCCTTCTCCTTCCTGACATCCCCTCGGGAATCCAGGGACCTCCATCACTCTGGATTCTCAGCGAGTTTGTTCATAATAAAACAACAATGAACGATGTGGATGACGTGTTTACAGTGCATTAGCTCTCGTAGGTCTGTTTACTATCCCGCAAGGACTGAAGTCCTAAACTAAGAAGGTTATGTTCTAAGCAGGGATCTTAGGAACTCTTTTGGTGGTGTGGGAGGATTTGAGATAATTCCAGAATTTTCAGGTTTTCTGAAAAATCTCACTAAGGGGGTAGTAGCCTGTGCTATTTGTATGTCAAAAAGACAGATGGTGTCTTGGCATGTTCCATGTTGGCAGCAGGGTACAGCCGAGGATGATTCGATGTTTGAGAACGTGTCCATGCACGGATTTATTACAGAATATCTAGTTATGTGGAGGGTAGTGGAGAGTTTACTTTTCCAGCATGGGCATTGTGACTCCGACTTGCTTCTTTTAAGAACACGTTTCTTTGTTGTTTCTATGTGCATTCTAATATGCGAATCCAGTGCTGGGTGGAGTGTAGCATTTGCTAATAACTGTATTTGGAAAGGACTTTAAAATCATGTGTTTCCTCAAGGAAAGGCCTAGGAAGACTGTATGTAATTGGAGTTAAAACTAACTAGACCTTTTTAAAAAATTTTAGTTCTGATGAAGTCTTCACCATCTCAAAATAAGACAGAAAAAAGATGTCAGTATCCCCAAGGGGTTAACTTGACGAAGGAGATGGGTATTGAATTCTGATAAAATGTGTGCCCTGATGAAGAGCTGGCAGCATGCTGGAAGCCCCAGAGGAGGACCACCTTCATGGGGAGACCACGCACATTGCTCCCTAAAGCATGGGCAGACTCGGAGAGGCGCAGAGCTGGGCTTGGGGCCCAGGTTCTGGGAGCTGGCCAGAAATGCTGACTCCGGCCCTATTGCAGACCTGTGAGTCGGGATCTGCAGGCTAATGAGGTCCCCCAGAACCGCACACACAGAGCAGGCTGGAAGCCCCGATCGAGGCCAGGGCGAGAGGAGAGGAGTCTAACATGGTTGTCTCTGGGTTAGGGGAGGAGCCCTGTGGGGGATCAGTTGGGGGATGTAGCAGTTCCTTGGGTGCATCCTTAAGCCCTCCAACCTCAGTTTCCTAAGCTGTAAAATGGGGCTAAATTAGTATTTTACAGTCTTGGAGGTACAAAAGAATGAACTGGGAGCTTTTAAGAAATACCATGTGCCCAGGCCCACTGCCCTTTGGACCCATCCATGAGTCTCCCAGGGAGGGGTCTGGAAGGTTCTGTTTTGTTTTTTTTTAAGAGAAGCTTTAGTTTATGACAAAATTGAGCAGAAAGTGCAGAGATTTCCCCATATACTCCTTGCCCCTACTTGTGCCCGTTATCAACATCCCCACCAAATGGTGCATTTGTCGTAACTGATGAACCTACATTGACACGTCATCATCACCCAGAGTCCACAGTTTACATTAGGGTTCATTCTTGGTGGTGTACATTCTCTGGGTTTGGACAAATGTAGAATGACATGTATCCACCATTATAGAATCACACAGAGTAGTTTCACTGTCCTAAAAATCCTCTGTGCTCCATCTATTCATCCCTCTCTCCCTCCCTAAGCCCCTAACCACCACTGATCTCTTTACTGTCTCCATAGTTTTGCCTTTCCCAGAATGTCATGTAGTTGGAATCACACAGTATGTGGCCATTTCAGATTGAATTCTTTCACTTAGTCATATACATTTAAGGTTCCTCCAGGTCTTCATGGCTTGATAGCTCATTTCCTGTTAGCACTGAATAACCTTCCATTGTCTGGATGGACCACAGTTTATTTATCCATCCATCTACTGAAGGGCATCTTGGTTACTCCCATGTTTTGGCAATTATGAATAATGCTGCTGTAAACATTTGAGTGAAGATTTTTGTGTGGAAATAAGTTTTCAACTCCTTTTAGTAAATACCAAGGAGCGTGATTGCTAGAATGTATAGTAAGAGGATGTTTAGTGTTGTAAGAAACTGCCAAACTGTCTTCCAAAGTGGCTGCACCATTTTGCATTCCCACCGGCAGTGACGAGAGTTCCTGTTGCTCCGCACCCTCGCCAGCATGTGGTGTTCTGGATTTCGGCCGTTCTCATAGGTGTGCAGACACTGGTAGGTTTTTAAAGCTCAGATACCTTTCCTGTGCAGCCAGGGTTTTGGATCTTTGAATTAGATCATCTCCAGGCTCCCGTTACCTAAAAATTCCTGTGCTTTTCTGGTTTCCAGCCGTTTTGTGGGTTTTTAAATTTATTTAGCTGCATCTAAATTTTTAAAACTGAATTTAGTTTTGGTCTAAACTTTCTGACACGGGGAAGCCATGCTTTTTCAGACTTGCAGTGAGAAGGGTAGACAGAGTCGAGAAGTACACGCCCCCTTAGCGTTCGTTGGTTTACTAAGTGTTGGTTCCCAACCATCTGTCTTTGTTTCTGATTGTGATATTTTGTAGGTTGAGAAATGGGAATAATTAGGGGCTGGTCCCGTGGCGTAGCGGTTAAGTGCGCGCGCTCCGCTGCTGGCAGCCCGGGTTCGGATCCCAGGCGCGCACCGATGCGCCGCTTGTCGGGCCATGCTATGGCAGTGTCCCATATAAAGTAGAGGAAGATGGGCACAGATGTTAGCCCAGGGCCAGTCTTCCTCGGCAAAAAGAGGAGGATTGGCATGGATGTTAGCTCACGGCTGATCTTCCTCACAAAAAAAGAAATGGGAATATTTATTTCTGCTTTACCATCTAGGATTCAAATGACACTGCTGCCTTTTGAAGTTAAACTTCAAGTATTGAAAATTTCAAATATGGACAAATATTCCTCTTATGGGAAGGATATTTTCTTGGGTTTGTTAAAATTTCAATTTAATTGTCACTGGGTGGAAAATAAACATGGAAAATTGAAGTGTCTACCCAAACATTGATTTGAGAGCTTATTTCCCTGTGCTGTAATGTTGTGAATATGTCATTTCAGTGTCAAACTAGTGTGTTCTGGCTTTCTTTAAGATCACAGATCTTGTCTGGAAGAAGAGCAGAATCTGTTTATTGATGTGGACTGCAGGCACCCGGAAGCTGTCTTGACCCCAATGCCTGAAGGTTTATCTCAGCAGCAGGTAGGATGGGCTGGGCTAGTGGGTGCTGTTTTCCAGTACAGCTGTGCTGCCTGTTAAAATGTGTGAATGTTTACATGGCTGGTAAACACCTGTGTCCCGAACTCCCAGCCTGTCTGTCCACTCAGGCCCCTCCACTGGCCTCTCCTGGTCCAGCAGTGAAAGGTTAGCGTAGGGAACAGCAGCGGCCTTGGGGGACCCTGGTCAGCAGCTGTGGCCTGGGCTCGGGCTTTCCGGTGCTTATATATTTTGAATGTCACCCCTAGAGTAAGTGTGAGAAATGTCTGGAGCTTACATTCTCTGTGAGAGTTACTTCTACTAATGCATATTGGCAGGACATCTTTACAGAGAGACAGTGTGTGGGGGTGTGTGTAAACTGTGTGAGACTCAGATTGCATAGATTTCCAACAACTAATGAAATTACCTGAATATGAATGAATTTCTTAATCTCTGAATATAGGTAGCAGAGGGAAGAAAATTCAGTGGTTTCCATTAGATTATCTTTGGGTAAAAGGAAAAGAAAATTCAGGAACAAGAGCACACCACAGAGTTCAGGGCCTTCAGGGGAGAGAGCGGTGATGTTGGGTGGGATCTGAGTTCTTTCCCATGTGGACACCATGATGTAAATTGTGGAAACTGAAGTAGGTAGGTAGGTAGGTAGAGAGAGAGAGAGACAGACAGATAGATATAGAGAGAGGTAGATGGATAGATGGATGATGTAGATGGGTGATGGATGGATGGATGGATGATAGATGATGTAGAGAGATAGATGATAGATGTAGATAGGTACACACACCTATATACAACATGTATACATAGATATGGAACAGATCAATAAAAGGAAAACAACATAAAAATGCTTAATGGTAAGATCAGAGTCTAAAAAAGATGAAGGGCTAAATTGAAAAGGTTGCTGTTAATAATCGTCAGGCCAAAATAGGAATCTTACCCTTCATTTGAGTTGAAGGAGGAACCAAGAGAGCAGGGTTGAAATGAATGAGAGGAAAGCAGAGATGCGTGCTGTGGTTTGATTTGCTGGCGTATTGGAGAGAGAGAAGGACGGCTTGCTCTGCACGTGGATGTGCTGGCACACAGGCTCAATAACTACCACCCGTGGGCCCACTCTCTGCACTGGCCCTGGACTGAGTTGTTGATACACTTCATCTCATTCAACCCTTGCACATCTCCTCCATGTCAGCATACACTTCACAAAGGAGGACACGGAGGCTCCCACGAGGTTAATAATCAGCTGGCATCCTGCAGGTGGGGTCCGATTTCTGATCTAAACCTCTGACCCAGAGCTCGCGTTCTCAGCCCTCTTGTGCTCCCTGGGGGAACCCGGGCTGCGATGCTGGGGAGAAGGGTCGGTGACAGTTTTTGCAGAGACAGAGACGCTGGCACTTTCTGCCCGCTGTACCCCTGCCTGCTGCCTGAGTTTATGGCTCACCTGCCTCACTTTAGCCTCAGGAGTTTGAAAAAGGAAATTGATTGCTTGAAAACATTCTTGACGTTCCCGTGAGTCTCTGACTGGGGTAGCTCATGACCGTCCTTTGCTGTTTGGGGCTCTGATCTCTTATGGGGTCTCCCTGCTTGTTCCTGGGGAGACGCAGTCTGCCCTGGGCTTGGGTCCCCTTCTCTGGTGACTCGGGGTCGTGGTGAGGGTGTGAGAGCAGAGCACTCCCAGGCAAGGTGGCAAGTGTGGGGGAGATGCTGTGGGCGCAGCAGGAGGGCGGTGCACCGAGGACGCGGGGCTGGGTGGGCTGCGGCAGGGTGCCGCGTGGGGCAGTGCATGTGGGCTGCGAGGGTCTGTTAGGAGACAGGACTGGAAACATGTCTGAAGCCTAGAGGGTCGTCACAGACGCACACACCTGCCGGTCTGTTTTGTCCACTCCGAGTCAGAGTGGTGACAGCAAGGGGGTCTGTGGTGTGGAAAGAGCACTTCAGAAGGGCGGCCCACAGGTCCGGTTCCCACCCCAGCCCTTCCGCTGCCCTTAGCTGGGGGGTCTGGTTCAGTTAGTTACTATCTCTTTGAGCCCCCCTTTCCTTCTCCGAGATGGGTTATTCCTCCCTGTCTCTGTCCACCTTACGAGGTGACAGTGCAGATTCAGTGACACGACGCAGTGGAGGGCTGCGCGTGGCGTCCTGAGTGGCGCAGTCAGCAGGGCGCACGCGATGGCTGGGCCGTGTGGAGGATCTCTGTTTTCCCACGCAGCTCGTACTGTTCTGATTCACATGGGTTATTTTGCCCGCTGACAGCTGTGTGTGTTCTCCATGAGTTTTCTCTTGAAAGGTCAAACCAGGGGTGTTGATGCTCTTTCATTCTTTTTTCTCCCCAAATTGAAATAAGGTAACACGACTATAACTAAAAATGCTACATATCAGGCATTCTTTTTGTGCCCTATTTGGGAGAAAAATAATAGAAAGCCCTCTTTTATTTCATGGGTTGTCGTTGACTTGAAATGTGCCCTTGATGCTGAAGGACAGAGCCCCCAGTCCCGCACCCTCCCAGTGATGCCACGCCCGGACAGCCAGCTTCTGCCCTGGAGCCTCTCCTGGTCCAGGCGCAGGGAGAGGCTGCTGCCCTCTCAGCCGGGCGTCCTGCAGCAGCTGTGACCTTCACGCTAATCACCGCCTCCTGGGCGCCTCTCATGGGGGTTCACCTGCCTTTGCAGGAAAGCTCATTTCAGGGCTGACTCCTCTGCAGCCCTGGTGTTGGGGTTCTCAGGAAGACTGAGGACCCTGGACCTCACTGCTCCCGTCCCACGCTGGGTATGCCAGTCCATATGTTGAATTTAACTCCTGAAAGGGCTAACCTGACCTGCAGGAGCCATGAAACCTGGCGGATTTTTTTGGTTTTGTACACTATTTTTAAACTGTCTTACACTAATTCCAGGTCCTTTGACCTGATACGTTAGTATCATCTCAGGACTTTAAAAGATATGTATATAATTCCTAGGTTTGACCCCAAATATTCTGACTCAGGAGACACAAGAAGTGTCTGGGAATCTGAATTTTAGGGAAAACGATGGCCTAGATTTGGCCCTCTGCAGTTTGGGGTCGACCCCTTGTTGTAGAATGGAGGGTCTGTGCTCAGCCTGTACCTGCGAATCAGCAAGGTGACGTGGGGCGCCGGGCTCACGGCGAGGCGTCCTGGGCAGGACGTGTGGTGCCCAGCTCGCGATGAGGCGCCCTGGCGTTCGGGCTTCTGTGTTTGTGTTTTAATCGCAGACACATCTATTCTTATTTTTCCAATACATCACTTTCTTCAGGTGTCCCAGAAGGGTTGATTTTTGTCTTAATTTTGTGAATTGAGTCGTCCTTTTTGTAAAGAAAAGAGTCACTCCCTTGTCAATAGTGTTCTGTAAGTCTTAGTTGCCCCGGAATGTTCTTAACGGGAGGAATTTCCTTTGTGGAAAACACCGTGTTTACCACTAGGTGGCATTGCGCTTCTGTAAAAGCCCCCTCCGCGCTGGGGGCTGCCTGGACCTGGGACCTCTTCCAGGTTGGGTGTGTGTGTGTGTGTCTGTGTGTGTGTGTGTATGTATGGTTTAGAAGCGCCCTTACTGTAATTTTGTGCTCTGTTTTCCATTTTTTGACAAAAATAACTTGCCAGAATGTGTTGAGGCTCCTTGATGAAAGTGCCAAGTGTGGCCATTGGCCTTTAGCAGGCATCTTACGGCCAGAAATTCGTACTTGTGTGCACTTCAGTGGTGAGAAACTAAACTGAAAATTGATGTCAGTGTTGACATAGAGTAACTCAGATTGTAGGGGGGTTTGCCCCGCAAAGTGACATCAGTAGTTTACTCCCTGTGTTCTTAGCCTCACAGCTGTATCTTTGCATTGTCAGAAAAGATCTCTTCCTCCACCTTCCAAAAGATTTTTCTTCTTCTATAACTTTGGAATAATCTTTTTGTTAGATAAGTGTTGCTAATAGCCTTCTTTGAGTCAAGACTGGAACTGTTTGATTAATACCTAATTTATATGTGAAACGTCATGTTAACTCAGTGCTGGGCACGTGAAATGCAACCAGTTAATTCAGTCCATGATTGTGGCGTAAGGAAATGAACTTGTTATTAGTGCTGTAATTTTACTTGTCCCGCTGTAGTTATAGTTTATAATTTGAGGTTCAAAAAACAATATAATTATAGCGATGGGGGAAGTCTGTTTTGTCCCTGTAATGCTAGTTAGTTAACACACCATGTAAGATATTTTGAGGCCTTTGGAGGTTTCATTTACCGACTATTTTGAAAACAAAAAAATCTCTTTTATCAATAAGCCTCAACATAGAAGTAAAATTTATCTGTTATGTTTGTTGAAGCAATTTCCTCTCATTGCGTGTTCAAATTCCCAACAGGTCGTAAGAAGATATATTCTGGGTTCCGTTGTCGACAGTGAAAAGAGCTACGTAGATGCTCTTAAGAGGATTTTGGAGGTACCTAAGTGTCATGTTATAGAATATATGTGTATTTTGTTAACCTTTTTTACATATTATGTTTTTGTTACATGTGTATGTTTATGAATATATATGAATGGTAAGATACTCAGCAAAATTCTTAAAAGAATTAAGTATGGTCTGTATATTGACATCAGCAGTCATGTGGTCTGTTTCGACATAAACGTAGCTTTCCTCAGTGAATGTCTCCCTCTTCTCGTATCTGCCCCTGAACGGCCTGTGCCCCACTTGTGTCTTCGTTAGCAGTATGAGAAGCCGCTGTCTGAGATGGAGCCGAAGATCCTGAGCGAGAGGAAGCTGAAGACGGTGTTCTACCGGGTCAAGGAGGTCCTGCAGTGCCACTGCCTGTTCCAGATCGCGCTGGCCAGCCGTGTGGCTGAGTGGGACGCCGTAGAGACGATCGGAGACGTCTTCGTCGCCTCGGTGAGTCCGCCGGGTGCCCGACTCTGCAGAGCTCTCCTGTGCCCCAGGGCCCTTTTCCCTTCTTGGGGGGCGTCTCACCGCATCGGTGCCTTAGCCGTGAGCCACGCTGCTTCCCAGGACGACCAGCAAGGGGACTCTCCAGGGCCTGTCTGAGGTCAGAGTGCTCTGCTCAGAGGGCATCCACGGGGCACAGGATCAAATGGACATCCAGGAAGACCGAGAGAAACATCCGGAGGCTCAGGGGAAGGAAGTATTTGGAACGTTTCAGAGTGTGAACTGTACCACGCTCCGGATGCGTCCTCAGGCACCTGTTGATGCTTTCTGTGGTGGAGCCGGGGCTCGGCTTGTGTAAGGCTGTCATGAGATTGTCCCTTTAAGCCGCTGACATGCGTTCACTCCCCCCATGTGGGCCTCACTCTGCACCTGCCTGGGGACGATGGAAAACATGTGGTGGGAAAATGTCCGTGTTTTCCTCAGCCTGTGCTCTTTGACCTGGAGTTTTGTTGTGCAGACACAGTCCTCAGGCCTCCAGGACACAGCATGCACGGGGCGCAGCCAGTGCAGCAGCCGCGTTCCCATTTCCTGGCAGGAGACACATCAGCTGCCTGGAGACCAGCGGTGCTCAGTTTCTGCATCGGGCGGTCTGAGTTGTTTTATCTCTGGTCCATTTATGAGTTATATATACTGTATATTGGTTAGTTTTCTGTCTAGATGAGGGAGGTTGTAGATAGAACAGAATCCATTCTCTGATTGACTTAAGACAATAATGTTGTCAAAGAGATAGAAGCTTGCAAGTTTTTTAAGTGTTCATATACTTAAATGAATGCCATAATAATAAGAAACCTTTTCCTTTTTTCTATATAATTTGTAATGTGTGCTTGATGAAGTATATAAATTATAGGATGCTTTGAACATAGTATGGAAACAAAGTTCTCACTATAATCCCCCTCGGGAATCTTTATGAAAAACAGAAAAGAAATATTGGACGTTTACTTTGTTATTGCATGTTCTGGCTATTTTATACGTTACGTCAACTTTTACTCGGTCCTTCTTCTTAAAATATTTACCTTGAGAACGTTTTTTTAAAAGGATGAAAATCTTTTATTTTAACATAGTTTAGATGAAAGCGCCCTTCTGTAAGTGGGTAGGCGCGCCAGGCGTCTGCTCATGGATGTTCTGTTCATCCTCGAGAATATGTGGAATCTTAGAAAAATTACAGAGTGAGGCAAAGGTTCCTGCCTCTGGAAACCTCTGTGTTTCTAGGATGAGAGGAAATGAACCTACCTGGCATTGCCCCACAGCCTGGAGAGGCAGGGCTGGGTCATTTCCCCCCTTCCGAACCCTGCATTTCCAGGGAATGGTCAGTACCCGCTGGTCAGGATATTGGGATCTCCTCCAGGATACTGGGGCCTCCTCGTCAGGATACTGGGAACTCCTTGTCAGGGTATCGGGGCCTCCTCGTCAGGATACTGGGACCTCCTTGTCCTCATATACTGGGTGACAGGACATTCTTTCCTGGAGGTGAAATCCACAGCGTGATTTTGTCAGGGACTAAAGGAAGCACGTCTGTCATGGTCATCTTTGTACATCTGTGGTCAGGAGCATTTCTTAACTGAAACCCAGATGGGCACGGTTTTGAACAAGATGCCTCAGAGTGCACTGGGTCAGCAGAGTAAGATCCACCAGCCGTTTGGACAATTCCTAACAGGTTTGCTTGAACTAGGAGAAATCACACGCAGTCATCGCACAGTTTATCCCATGAAAACACGGCAGCGATCGGGAGGTTGTTTAGGGCGGGTTTCAGATGGTTTCCTACCCCCTGGAACAGGGGACATTTGGACTCCATGCACTATTTCTGTTTCTCAATTTCCTCCTGTATTGCAGTTTTCCAAATCCATGGTGCTGGACGCATACAGTGAGTACGTGAATAATTTTAGCACAGCTGTGGCAATCCTCAAGAAGACGTGTGCAACAAAGCCTGCGTTTCTTGAATTTTTAAAGGTAAGCAGTTTTCTTTTTTCATTTTGGGTTTTAACACCCTCTGATAACAGGTTTCATGTCAAAATACTTCGTAATGAAATTTTATCCAACCTTGCCTCTAAATGTATAGTTATTTATTATAGAGATTTTGGTTCAGTAGTGCCTTACATATTGGATTAATACTAGAAATAAAGATGAACTTTTAGCTGTCACATAGCTTTCTGAAAATAACCTTTATCTGCACATCTTTAAAAGTGTGTGGAGAGAGAGCGGTAGACAGACAGAAAGATCAGATCCCAGAGAAAGTTGCCTTTGGCTTCCGGTCCTCCAGCGTAGTCTTAGGAACCCCAGAAACATCACCTGTAGAATCTGGTTGGAAGAAGCCCTCTCTGAGTCAGAGCCATGAGCAGACCCCGGAGGATGGGCACAGCGGTGGGACACAGCGGCTTGTTCCTCCTCTGGGGTCAGGTGGAGGGGCTGCCCGCCCTCAGTGGTGTCTGACTCAGTCGTTGTGGAGAGTTCCCCTAACGGTGTTGACATGTGATGTGTAATCGGCCGCAGGGTGTCCCCAGTCAGTAGATGCCTGTCACCGGCTGTGACGTAAATGTGAAGAGAGCTCCCTGCACGTGGAACCAAATTAAAATTCCCTTCAAACCCTTGTGGCCCTCCACCAGGGCCCAGCGGCTCATTTGCGTGCGGCCCAATGTGCATTGTAAAACCTGGGACCAAAGTTTGTTTCTGTTCTTGATCTGTAATATTCTTGGACACTCCTGCTTCCTGTGGTGAGTGAACACAGGGACACCTTCCTGCCAAGGACAAGGTTTTATTTAAGGAGAAGTGTTTTTCCCCGGCTCCTTTCTTATTAATGCAGTGGCTCCCGCTGCTGCAGGAACGTGGAGATGGGGCCCAAGGTTTGCTGAGTGACTAAAGCAGCTCTCCTTTGGAGAGCCCTGGGACTCTGTGGCCCTTGGATGTCACAGCATTTCTTTCTCTTGGGAGAAAGAAACGGGATGATCTTTAAATTTGTTTCTTGTGAGGAGTTTGTTACGGTCTTGCTGGTGCTGACAGTACGGGAGATGGAAATAGCAGGAGGCGATCGCAGCCCACTCGTCACCTCACCACCTGCTCAGTCCCATGTCACACCCGGGACCTGGGCGTCAGGGAGGCTGAGACGCCTCGGTGGCCAGGCTAGGCCCGTGCTCTGCCTTCCCACCACGCAGGTCCCTTCCTTGGAGACCCTGCCCAGCTCGTGAATGACCACCTGTTGGAGCACCTCCTCCCACCCTCAGGGGACAGGGGCCCTCGGCCCCGGGACTTCGTCTGCCACAGCCTCTCCTGGGGCACCTCAGCCAGAACACAGACACCAGGGGCACCTGGACACCCCACACCCCGCCCCCTGAATCCTCCACACCCAGAACCAAAGTTGGAGCTTTACCGCTTCCCAGGACGAGCAAGGATAGCCACAGGGAATTCACCCCAGATGCCCGGGGTCAGCTGCCTTTAAAAGGCGTCTTGCAACTCCAGTTAGGGATTCTGGGAATTTTTTTGTGGCAACTGCATCTTCATGTGGTTGTAGGATCTCAGAAACTCACTCAGTCCTTAGAGGACTGAAATTAATTCGTAAATGGACAAACACTGCCTGGCACTCAGAGTAATCTCTTGAAACATCGAATAAAAACAAGATGACAGATTCCAATTCAGAAACCAGCCACAACTGACTATAATTTAAAGAAGTGTGTATTTGAGATGATATCAGGTGTAGAAACTATTTTGAATCAAATTTGTGTGAACCGTGGTGAGAGGGAGGCCCTGCCGCCTGGGCCTGTGAGTGACCTCGGCTGTCTCCTTGCAGCAGTGCGAGGAGTCAAGCCCCGACCGCACCACCCTCTACAGCCTCATGGTGAAGCCCATCCAGAGGTTCCCGCACTTCATCCTGCTGCTCCAGGTAAACAGCTCCTTCTCGGTTCCGTTCAGCCAGTCGCCCGTTCCCACCATCTGTGGGAAGACGCGTCTGCTCTCGTGGGCCACAGGCTCTCAGGCCTCCTCATCTCCCCTGAGTTGCAGAAGGTCAGGGCCGGGGCGGGGGCTCTTCTGGGAGTCGGACTTGCTGATGTGGGGGACCTCCACCAGCCGGGGGTCCTCAGTTCGGTTCAGTCTGACGCTAAGGACCGGGAGCCACATCAGACCCCACAAGTTTAAGGGCTCAGTCCCACAAGACGGCCCGGTTATCCACACTTCTGTCTGACTTGGCTACCGAGTCAGGGTTCCCTCAGGTTCAGTAGTTTGCTAGAGCAGCTCACAGAACTCAGGAAGGCACTTGACCTGCTAGACTGCCGGTTTATTATAAAGGGTGCGACTCAGGAACGTCCAGATGGAGGAGACGCATGGAGCGGGGTGTGTGCGAAGGGCACGGAGCCTCCACGTGTTCACCAACCCGGAAGCTCTCCGGACTATCCTTTTGAGTTTTCATGGAAGGTCCATTACCTGGGCACAATTGGTCAAATCCAGGCCACTAGTGATTGAACTCAGCCCCTCGCCCGTCTCCCCTCCCCAGTGGTGGGGGTGGGGCTGAAAGTTCCAACCCGCCAATCACGTAGGTGGATCCCCTGCCCGCCAGCCCCCATCTTCCGAGAGTCACCCTGTTAGCATCAACTCAGGCGTGGTGGAAAGGGGCTCCTGTATGACTAAGGAAATTCTAAGGGTTTGAGAACCCTTAGAATTCGGCACCTGAACTGGGACAGAGACCCAGTCTGTTGTTCTCCTGTCTACAGCATCCGCCTGGCTGTGCTCATGCGCTAGGGTGGCTGGCTGGACTCAGGGTACTGGCCGGCACGTAGATAACAGCCACCTTGGATTATCCAGGTCCTGGTCTGGAGTCAGGTGCCCAGAGGGGAGGAGAAGGCACAGAAAACTGAGACTAGAGTTAAACAAACTATGCCAGTTGTTAACTCAGTCACAAACTGTCCCAGGAACGGGAGGCACAGCGTGGAGAAGGGATTTTCCAGCGGATCCTATCTTTTTTTTTAAACTAAGAATTCTCAATTAGATACATTTGCTGTTATGAGCAGTAGACCTGGTCTTTGAGTGCAGATACAAAACATCACATCCTGTGTGATGCGGCGTGAGTCTTCCCCTCGTTTGAAGACCTCTCGTCTGCCCCGAAACTGCAGATTGCACCCTCGCCTGACTGACGTGAATGGCAGGCCGGTTGAAAATGGTGTTTCGCAGGCGAGTCCGCCCCGGCCTCTCCTGTGTCCGTTTCTCAGTGATCACTTGGCTTGCTTTTCTAGTTAAATCAGATGACTTTGCTGTCTGCTTATTAAAATTGATCAAAGATTTATAGTGAAATCATCCCAAGAAATAAACTCGTACTTGGGAAATATTGCGAAGTGCCCTTCCCTTGAGATTTAGTTTTTCTTTTTTAACCAGCCAAATCTGTGTGAAACATGTACTTTTTAAATAAAGTAGTCACAAAGTATGAAAAAAGGATACACATTAAAATATTAATGTTGGCCATTTCTCTGGTAAGCTTATAGGTCATTTTCATTTTATTCTCCTTACATATTTTCTAACATTTGTCCAGTTAACGTGTATTAGAGTATTAATAACAAAAGCTGTTTTTCCCCCTAAAATCAAAATATCCAGAAAGTGTGTTTTATTCCTTCCTCTGAACACGTGCAGGACACTGTCAGCTTCTAGAGAAGCACAGACGACAGGAAGGACAGGACTCCATCATGGAGGCCGTCGTTTGGTGAGGACGAGAGATGTCAGGAAACCAATTAGACAGTCAGTCCTTTAACTACACTTGGGCTAAGTCTCACAGGACAAGCTGTGGGGTGCTGAGAGATTTCATCACCCTCGGACCGAGAGCACAAACAGAACTGCCTTGTACATCACACAGTGTGAGTTCACACTCAGGGCCGCCTGTTGGTAGTAACGTGTTGGTGAACGCCCTCGTTCTCACGGGGACCACGGCTGCCATAAGCGCTGACCGTAAGAACGCAGACGTTGTTGGGCTTACGTGTCTTCCCGGAGTAGTTTTTTATTTTTAGTTTATTTAAATGGGATATGATTTTCAATCTAGCTTGTTAGCTTTTGATTAAGTGTTAATAAATAATGCAAAACTTTGGCCCAGGTTTTTTCCAAGAAAAGGTTTTTTCAGACAGACAGGGCGGAAGGGCTGTCGGAAAGAGGAGACGAGCAAGTGAAAGCAGCAGAGAAAGCCCGTGGCCCCCGTTAGTCCCTGAGGGTGGGTCAGGAGAGCAAGGACCCCCCCCGTGGCATCTCTATGGCTCTGACGGCGCACGCGGCTCGTTGATGACGTGGTTCTGGTCTGGAAGGAGGTGGTGGTTCCCTTTTCGTGCGTAGGCGGCTGAGGTCACGGAAGCTCCTGGTCTGTCTGAGGCGACGACCTGGAGGGAGGTGCTGCCGTCCTCACTTGGTCCCTGGCCCCCAATCGGCCTCCTCTGCCCAGCCCCTGAGGGCGCTGGCAGGTCCCTGGGACAGCAGGGACGTGGAGGAAAGAGCTGTGGGGACTCACATCGCCTGTCAATACCTTGTTCAAGACTTCAAAGCTTCGTTCTTGTGAGAATCTTACACTCTTTCCTTCTTTCTTTCTTTATTTTTACTTACCTCTAAATACTTAAATTCACAGAGGAGGATTAGATAAAAATTCTTAAACTCCGAATTCCAGGTACAATAGACTCAGGAATTCTGGTTTAAGGACACTTCCACCTAAAAGATGCAGCGTGTTCCTCCCCCTGTTCCTCTTGGGGTTCCCAGGTCAGTTCCTGCATGGCTCTTCCTCTCTCCCTCCTGCCCCACCTGGACGCCTTCCCCAAACTCCGGAGAGTTCCCTGCACGGGCCGCATCGCCCCCGAAGCAGAAAACCGTCTTAGCTTGACCCGATGGTGCAGCCCAGACACCAAGCTGCTGGCCCCAGATCGTGTGAGCCGGTGTCTCTCCTGGGTGCGCCTCTAGTCCTTAGGCGTTTTTGGCCACGTACAGTTTATTGCGGGGGTGGCTCACACAGAGTGGGTCCGAGTTACCTCATTCCTTTGGAAAATGTGTAATTGGAGGCAGAGACGGTGCAGTTCCTATGTCTGAGATAATTGTGTGGCTGTGCCCAGGGACCCCGCCTCCAGGCTAAAGATGCTACAGCAGAGGGGCCAGGCTGGATGATATGGGCAAGCACTCACCCTCCCTCCTGAGTCCTGCTACAGTCGGTGCACCCATGAGGGTGGTGGTGGAGGGGGGATGCACAGAGGGGCCAGCGTGCCCTTCCTTCCTTTGACCCGTCAGGCACTCCCCTGTCCCCTTGGCTCCGCTCTCTGGTCCTAACTGCGCCTGATCCTGGTTGGCTCTCCTGGGGCCCTATTATAGTTGCTATGACCCAATAGTCGTCCCGCACAACTTGAGATAAAGCTGACTTGCCCTTGGCCTTTCTGGGCCTGCTGGTTTCTAACACATGGACAGAAACTGTTGTCTTACGTTATCCCAACCACCATTGTCTCTTGCGTGCTGTGCCAAAGTAAGCGACAGTCTGGTAACAAGGACAGCAAATTTCCATTTTCTTGCTCTGCGACTTTCTCCTGGTGTCTGGTGGCTCCCGCAGCTCTGCTCAGCTGCTTAGCTTTTGGGTGTGCGAGGCTTGTCCCGTTGATAGTGGTCCAATGTCTACATGGGCACTGCCAGTATGCAGCGTTGGGGCCAGCATTTGTTTTAAGGTTATTCATGTTTGTGTTAATAGGATTTGATGTGATTCGTAGGGAAACAAATGTATAGAACGGTATGTACTGTTCATTCAAACTGGAAACATTTAATCATCTGTGCAGTGTTTGTTTCTGATCAAAAAGAACAACAGGTTTAAAAAGAGGAGGGTGCCATCGAATTCCAGTGCCACTTAAGCTCCGGTGAGGATGGGTAGGCAGGATGGAGACCAATTAGCTCTGAGCAGGGGTGTTTCACAGCCCTCCTTCAGCACACGTCAGCACGTGGTCTGCCTGAGCAAGGTGAAAACCTAAGGCCCTGTGCAGAATCAAGGGGACGAAAGTCATGCCTGTCAGTTAGATGTCACTGTTGAAAGTTTGTCAGTGTTTGACGAACGTGATGTCATTTTATTGGTGGTGACCATATTGTCACTCTGGGCCGTGCAACCTCCCTGCACCCCCTCAGGCCTTCATGACCCTTCAGAGACTCGAGGAGGGGTGTCTGGGGTGGGCGCATCACACAGAGATCCTGCTGCGTGAACTGAAGCCGTGGGGGCAGCAGCCGGCCCAGCACACGTGCCCCACGTTATCTGTTGAAAAAGTAGCTGGGCCTACCCCTGGGGCCCGGGTCCATGAGTCTGACTGACGCTGAGAAAAACAGTCTAGTCGTTGTCTTGAACACAGTTACAGAGAGCAAAACATTTCAGGATCGTGGCATGTTGATGTTTGTATGTCCTTTGTTGGAAACGCTATTTCTTTTCCATTAGCAGTGCCATTTCATACGTCAGTTTTGTTTTTGCAAAGGAGCTGTTCAAATGTTCAGCCAAATCGTGATTTCCAAGTGCTCATGTTCTTCCTCCCCAGAAGTAGCTGATGTCACCGCCGTCCCCACTCGCCAGCTCGGGGGGGATGCTGTTGAGTTGAATTGGAAGCGTGGTTGTGACGACCACCCACTTCCCCCGACACCAGCAGTCAGTCATCTCCTGTTGTATGTGTTTCCCCAAAAGGACATGTTGAAGAATACATCCAAAGGACATCCCGACAGGCTGCCCCTTCAGATGGCGCTGACGGAGCTGGAGACGTTAGCAGAGAAATTAAATGAAAGGAAAAGAGATGCTGATCAACGCTGTGAAATTAAACAAATAGCGAAAGCCATCAATGAGAGATACCTGAACAAGGTGGGGACAGATTGTATCAGCTCTGCGCTGACATTGCTTTTGCTTTGTGCTAATACTTTTGTCCACTCATTACTAGTCTTTCAGAACCTTTAGAATAACCCCCTTGGCGCACGGTTCCTGACTGGCTGGTGATGAGGAGCTTCGGGCAGATCTCGAACACCGGGAATTATACACAAACCTCCAGAGTCAGTCTGTGTGTGCATTTTCTCAGGAAAGGGGGTCACTGATCCATTAGGTCCTCAGATGGAACCAGGACCCCAAAAAGGTTGAGAGCTACTCTTTCAGCTTAATTTTACTTTCAAAATGCAATATTTCACTTTAGATAGTCGTAAAGCATAAAATATTTATTTACGTTTTTATTTGTAACCATTTATGCGTGGATTAAGCTGTATTTATCATGAAAAAGTGATACAAAATACAGGGTGAAAGCAAGCAGTTCCTTTGCAAAGCTGTATTTCAGCTTTACACTTACAAAATCATTTTCCCGCAGCAATAATCTGATTCTGTATAGACTTTACCGTATTTATTTAAGGCCCTGGCCCACAGGAAGAGGTTAATTGATATGAGCTGTGTCAAATAATTACATATATCCGTTGTTGCTAAAATCACCTTTTGTTTCTGTCAGTAGAGATAATTTGCTACTATGTAGTGATATTCGGTAATTTAACTACAAGAACTTTGTAGTAATAATATCTTAAACAGCGGATTTTCCCTGATTGTCCATATGATTTATATAGGAATTTTTTTTCTTTTTTTTTTTTTTTGGTGAGGAAGATCAGCCCTGAGCTAACATCCATTGCCAATCCTCCTCTTTTTGCTGAGGAAGATTGGCCCTGGGCTAACATCCGTGCCCATCTTCCTCCACTTTATATGGGACGCCACCACAGCATGGCTTGACAAGCGGTGGGCAGGTCCGTGCCCGGGATCCGGACCTTGGAACCTGGGCCGCCAAAGTGGAGCGTGCGAACCTAACCACTACGCCACCTGGCCAGCCCCTATATGGGAATTTTTATAAGCAGAAAATTGCATTAAATGATATTCTAGACAGGGTTCATGCTGTTTAAAATCGTGCTTCCCTGTGGAACTTGAGTGTTTGAAAGCCGGTGTGGTCCGGTAAGCTTGGGAGCATAGAAAGAGGTGGTGATCTTACTGTGACATCATGGTATGTCACGTGGAAATGTGCATGCAGCCTGCTTACTCCCGTGAGCACGTCCAGCAAAGGTCAGCGGTGAGGTCGGCCAGCCGGCGTAGGTTTAGAGTCAGAGGCGGTAGAGACCACCTGGGCTGTATATAAATTGTTGTAGGTCTGACTTCTATATGACTTACATCATTTTACGAATTAAAACAAAGCATCTTTCCAAAGAACCCTGGGTATTTTGTTTGGCTCAGTGAAATAAAATAGGTCATACCCTAAGAAGTTAAGACGTTTACTTAATTATGCGATCCTTTGGGGAAAGGGAAAGTAAAATTATGAAATAATTACTTTCACTTACAAACATCCCGAGTTGATAGTGTTAGAAATCACACAATGGCTGGGTGGTGGGAGGACAGTCTGCAAGGGGTGGAGTGTATTCAGAGAAGTCACTGAAGGAGAAGGAATGGGTTACGTGACGGGTCAGAGCAGGGGAAGCCCGCCCTCGCTGAACCAACCGCTCTTGGCTGTGGGGTTGTGCTTATGAGGGGACGTTAGCTCCCTTGCACTGTTTAAGATGTAACTGCAAATGCTGTAAAAGTTTAGTTTTTAAGTCACTGTCTGAACTGTACAGTACGTGCATGAAGTGCGAGTTGGGAGTATATGGGTTCTCTTCAAAGGAAAAAATCTGTAAAGCGTTGACGCTATATGCTCATATATTTTGCAAGACTTTTTCCTCGTCCTTTTTCTGATAAACTCGATGGTGTAACTGTGTCAAGTGTCACTTTGAATATTCAGCTTCTCAGCAGTGGAAATCGATACCTCGTTCGATCTGACGATATGATAGAAACAGTTTACAACGACAGGGGAGAAGTTGTTAAAACCAAAGAGCGCCGGCTCTTCATGCTGAACGACGTGCTGATGTGCGCCACGGTCAGTGCCCGGTAAGGACGCGTCTGTTCACCTGCCCCGCTTTGGGAGTACGTGCACTCTGTGTCACAGATGAGCCCAGTGACTGTGTTCATTTTCTCATTCACATGAGCTGATCTGTGTGCAGAACTTAGTCTCCCGATCCCACAATTAAGTGACACCTTATACTAACCAAGCTCATTCTTAAATGGGTTCAGTGTTAAGTCGCCAAGTCCCTGCTGGTAGAAATTAGGGATGTGTAGGTATATTTTCTCTTTAAGCAAGGCCGATGTTGGAACTAGAAGCTGAATTGAGTTTCTTTTATAACCCTCCTAAATCATTCTACAGTTTTTGTTTTTATCATTGTTCCAATTCTTTCTCTTTAGCTGCTTCTCTATAAATATATTTTTGAAAAATTTTTTCTTACATAATTAAATTGGGTATATTCATATGCAGTGTATACCAAGAAAATAAGTAAATAGCACTTTATCAGTTGTTACACTTAAAACCGCTTTACATCACAATTGTTCTCCAATACATAGAATGTTGTAGTTGATTGAGGACATTTGAGAAGTTAAAAGGTCTTCAAATATAGGTTGATTGTAAGGGAATTGATATAAAATTGAATATAATGCTCTTGGTGCTAAATAAAGTAGCAGATGCTGAGGTGATGTCCTGGAGCCAGCTCCTCGTGGCTCTCGAGGGTCAGTAAAGTTTGCAGGAGTTTTGAGAGCCGGTTGCTAAACCGTTGGTAGCTTGAAATGATCCACAGTGGGAGTGTTACACCACGGAAGCTGGCCAACGGGACAAATCAGGCTCCTCTCCTCCAGTGGGAGCTTGTTGACTAGTTACCAGCACAGCACTAACTATAATGTAGTGTCCAGGCCTGTCATCCTCACTGACCAGCTCCCGCGTGGATGTGGCACCGTTCTCACGGCCACGTTGGAGTCCCAGCAGAGGCCGAGTGGATGGATGTGCGAGGCCTCACACCGAGCAGCCCGACTTCTTACAGCCGAGGTCCAGCTCCACCCTCTCATAACTCGGTCTCTCTAAACCTCAGACTCCTCATCTGTGAAGTAGGGGTGATGATCATAAAGTGGTGCCGATGACGATTCAGGGGGCTCCCGTGAGGGCGGAGGCGAGGACGAGTGTGAGAGCTGCGGGCACAGTGTCCGGCACGGAGGACTGCCCGGTAACTGTCGGTCTTATTGTTCCTCGTCACCCTCGCTCACTTGGTGGCAGCTACAAGTTAAGTCTGAAAAATACGCCAAAATTAACGACACCCCCGTTTGTAAAGAATCCTGTTTGATTCTTGTCAATAGCTTGGCCTTTATCGTTGATTTGCCATTGTCACACTTTGAGCCCTGGATCCAGCCATGCACGCCCGTTTCGGGCACGCTGCGGTTGCCCACGTGTAGAAGTAGAAGCCAGTTGCCTTCTTGCTTTAGAGGCGAGCTGACTCGGTGAGACTGTACAGGACCTGACTTCAGGTGTACTGACGTGGACGGCTGTAGGGAGGTTTCTGGAATAAGTATCGGGAATAAGACCTTTCTGTTCCTGTTTCTCCCGTGTTATGAGATGCTTCATGCAGTATGGAAACTAACAACATTACTTAGCACAGTGGTTTCCAGGCTTAACTGTCCAAGAAACTGCCCCATTCCTGTCAGTTTTCCCTGCACTGGTGCTGGGCGATGCCCCATCAGCCCGCGTTCCCCCACCGGCCTTGGGAAACACAGAAGACGAGACCATGTGTGTTCATTTCAGTGACTGAGTAGACAGAGAAGCACTATGCACTGTAGGAGTTTCTTGTCCAACATTTTTCCCATTTGTGATCAACCTTTGTCTGAGTGTAGTGGGAGGACTGACCACTGCCCGGGTCACTGCCGTGTCTGGGCAGGCAGCCTATGTACGTGCTCCATCAGAGGGTCCCTGTCTGAAGCATGGCCGTGTTAGCTTGGTTCTTCTAAAATTTCACTGAGATCTAGAATTCTCAAGCTGATAGAGAAATGATATACTCTCAAGATGGACACAGATTGATAACTTAAAATTCAGTTACCTGTGTTTATCATGGGAGTCTTCCTTAAAATAATGCCCCGCCCTCTGGGGTGGGTGCCATGTTCTGACAACTTTTTTACGAAGTGCAGTGAAGAGGAACAGTCCATTCCATTCCCACCGATGTGTTATCAGCCTGAGATTTTCACCGACGCTCCCTGAAGCCGATAAAGTGAGTGGTTTTAGGCCAAAATGTTAAAAATAGCCCCCAAAGACCCCTGTGTAGCCTCTGAGGACATCAAGGTCCCAAACGCCTATAGGAATGAAGATTTTAGATCCAAACAGGAGAATAGAAATTTTGGTACAAATTCGTGGGCCTCTCCTTTTTGTTTTTTAATTTAAGGCACAGTCTAGTTCACAGAATACACAACCAATTTTACTTCTTATTCAGTGTCTACATTGTGCTTCCTCCTCCTCTTCTTCCCGTGTGGATTAGAGGTTGAAATGGAAAGTGAAATCGTGTAATATTGGGGGGAAGCTGAATAGCTTGGGTACAAATTGGCTCCCAACGAGTCAGGTATTTCAGTGTAAAGCATAGCATCTGGCATTTCGGTTATTCCTGTCTGCATTTTGACTTTTAAAAGTATATCTTGAAGGAAAGCAAAATGTGATTATCACCTGAAGTGAGAATAATGATTGCTTCTGGAGGGGTGGGGTTTTCCTGGGCGCGTGGAGGACTCGGGGTGCTGTTGACTCCAGAGCCTTGGCCTGGGTGGTGGTCTAGCATTTTTTTGCTCTAGCATTTCCCGCCTGACTGGTACAGGTGTGTTTGGTGTGTTTCTCTGCATGTATGTGCCATTTTATGACAAAAGAAGAAAGTCTGTATAGGTCACGGGGTTTTTCCTTTAATTTCTACATACTCAATAAGTATTTTAATCATGGAGTATAATGGTGTGGTTTAACTTTATTAAAATGGTTTTGCTATAACCAAGAGTACAGAAGGAATTTTAGAGGTAACTCATATGAAACAATCAGAGACTATCTCTGCCCACATGGGAGATTTTCCCTGTTGATAGTATTCACCAGAACACTTGAGCATCTTTGCTTGGAGCCATCAGGAAGCGTCCAGCTTGTTCCCTCTAAGCTGTTACGGAAACCTTAACGCTTTCTGGGAGGTGTGCATGTCACATTCTCCCCTGTGTTTTCTGCATTAGACAATGAAGAGTCCTACCCTCTCATCTAATTGGAGGCCTCATTATGGAACCAAATGGTAGCTATTAGCAAGAAAGTCAGAAGCACTAAGATTCGACAGTTCAGATGTTTCTCACTTGAACGTAAGGGCTAAAAAGTATCGTCACTTATTCATGTAATTGTTCATAAAATAATAACTTCTGGTTGTTTCAGCACCTCGCACGACAGCAATGCTCTAATATCAACCAGCCAAAGGTATTTATTAAAGTGGAGTGTTCCTCTTGGACACGTAGACGTCATCGAGTATGGCAGTAAGGACGGCGCAGGAGAAAACAGCAGGTGTGCGCCGGTGCACCCGCCCGAGAGCCTGGCTGTGGTGGCCAACGCTAAGCCAAGTAAGTGACACCTTGGTTATGTGCTTGCAAGTCGTGGGGTGGCGTGAGCTCTGATGTAACTTGATTCCCATTCCTCAGTGTCGCTGCTAGAGGAGACAGAGGCAGAAAGGTGGATCTGTCGGATAGCACAGGCTTCAGCGTCTGTGTTTTATGATGGCTGGGAAACGTAGACAGATGTGCCACATCGGTTGCTGATCTTTGAACTTGTCCCCTTGGTTGGTGTGCATTCTCTGGGTTTGTAGGGAAGCCCTCCTGCTGTGTGGGTATGTTCAGTCCTCCCAGTCCTGGTTTCTGCTCCGCATTTCCTGGGAAGCAGTTAGGACGCTGGCTCTCCACGTTGAGTGCACGTTGAGTTGCTGCAGAGGAAGTTCTCGAGAGCGTGGCCCGGGGTTGTGGGCTCAGCTCTGCTACGGAGCCGTTTCTCTCTTCTTCAGTCTTCCCGAGGGGGAGAGACTTGTCTGTGCACCTCACAGGGTGAAATGAGAGAAAGGTGTCAAGACAGTTTGGAAATGCTTCAAGAGTCACCTAAGAGTTACGGTTATTATTGCTAAACAGTCTTCAGACTCTAGGTTTTGAACTTAGTGTAGTGAGCATTTCTTTCTCAGTCTCTTTTTTTTTTTTAATCCAAATAAGGCCTGGCTAATTTTATTCACTCTCTGGCTTCTGCCCCTGAATTGTGGAACGCATGAAATACAGTGAATGGGAACTTTCAGCAAGGCTTTTTATGTATTAAATGAACCTTTATAATGAAGTGTTGATAATGTTATGTGTAAATATGTTCAGTAACCTTTCAGATTATTTTATTTCTGACATGTTCAGAAGAAGGCAGATCTTAAAACATTTAACTTTTTAAACTGAATATGCATGTTTATTTGGATTTACAGGAGCACGACATAATGAATATTAGGCCTAATTTAGTATGAGGTCTCTTTTATTCTTATTCACGTTTAAAAGTCATTCAGTTTGGTAATCTGCCGAGTAAACTAACTCCTCAAGCGTGTTGTTACAGGTCCTATACTCTTGAATTGCTGGCTACTAAATCATACTCCTGTTTAAAGTAATGTGCATACCGTCTCCACTAATAATCAGAGTACCAAACTATATCGCAGATTTCCAAAAGGAGGAACAACTGTGAGGAGAAGTATGGAGCGGGGAGGAGAGGGAGAAAGGGGAGGAGGGAGAAATGGTTTTCCAAATTGACACGATTCGTTAAAATTTTACTCAAGAGCAACTTAAAGGTTTCATTTGTTAAAATTTCTTAAAAATCCATTTGAATTATTTGGAAGTATTCATTGCAATTCATATTTATGTCTTGATTTTGTGAACCAAGAAATGCCTTTATGTGTTTTATAATGGTAGCCGTCTTCAGTGTTATACGGTTGTATACTGTTGTAATTAAGATCGCGTCATTGTGCTAATCACTAAAGATGGCTTTGATCCATAAAACAGATACTGTGTGTTACAGGCAATGCTACATTTTCTTACTCATCTTTTTATTTATGGCTTATACTGAGCTAACTTAGGATAAGATTTGAATCAGTTAGCAGTATTAAAAAGCATAAAGCAAGATGACTAAATTTTTTAAATATTACGTGGAAGAAAGAACTTGGAATAAGTCCTCTACTGCCTTTGAGCCCTAAATGCTACCAGGAGCTTTCCAGCAGCTACGGCAAATGGAGATGCATAGTTCCCCTTGTCTTTTATTATTATTATTATTTTTTGTGTGTGAGGAAGATCAGCCCTGAGCTAACATCCATGCTAATCCTCCTCTTTTTGCTGAGGAAGACCGGCTCTGAGCGAACATCTATTGCCAATTCTCCTCCTTTTTTTCCCCCAAAGGCCCAGCAGATAGTTGTATGTCATAGTTGCACATCCTTCTAGTTGTTGTACGTGGGACGTGGCCTCAGCATGGCCGGAGAAGCGGTGCGTCAGTGCACGCCCGGGATCCAAACCCCAGGCTGCCAGTAGCGGAGCGCACGCACTTAACCGCTAAGCCACTGGGCCGGCCCCTACCATTGTCTTTTAAAAGAAAATGTGTCACTTTGTAGAGTCAGTCTTTTTCTTCATTGTGAATTTAAGGAGAACTTTGTTGTCGTATCCTAGGTTAAGGGGACTTTTGAAAACATTTGTGATTGTGTTTTGCAGACTTGCCGTGATTTCATTTATCATGTCTCTACGAAAAAGTGAGGACAGAACCTCAGTGAGAGCAGTTTTTCAGGGAGCATCTTTTTGCACATTGTCTTAAACAGAGAAGTTAAGTGAAAAACTTGTTCTTCCATCAGCAGACTTGTGTTCTACTCCATGGTCCGGGTGGAAACCACACCCTGGGCAAGGACGTATTTAATCTTATCTGTCATTGCCTCTGATGGTGGAGTGCCCCGCCTGTCAGATGACTTGTTAATATAATGACTTGAAGAAATTAAGGTACTTAATAGTAACTTAATGAGTGTATGAAGGACTTTGTCTGACGTTAGTTAATTCTTCTCTTGCTGATCTTGCCAGAGATGGTTTCCCTCCAGGCTTTATAGCTGGGTATGCAGTAGGTGCTCAATAAATATTTGCTGAATGAATGAAAAAAGAAATGGAATCACCAATCACTGTTAAATTTGTAGTTAAACCGTCTTTCTACCTATCCATTTATGGAAGGCCTGTTGTAAACCCAGCGCCATGTCCTGATAATCCCCGGACGCATAAGGCGTAGACCAGGCCTCCCGAAGCTCAGGGTCGAGACAGGTATATTAACACGAGTACAACACAACCCAATACATTCCCTAATAGAGTCATGGGCAGGATACTTTGGGAGTTCAGAAGTAGGTGGTTTTCTCTGAGAAGATGCCTGTGAAGTTAGGTTTTAAAGAAAGAGTGGGATTTCAGTAGATTGAGGGTGGGGGTACATTGATCGATTGACTCATTCTTTCAGCTGATTGACCAGCTAGCCACAGCTGACACCTGCCCTGGGGGCATACGAAGGAGCATGTGTGTCCAGGGAGTGGCGAGTGGTTGGTAACTAGAACCTTCACAGCCTGTGGCCGTCCATCCAGATCTGGGGGTCCCATCGCTATTCATGGGATCTGGTTCCATCCACAGGAATATAAAACCGAAGGAAGCTTCTAGGTTGTCCTCTGATTGTGTGAGACAGACGTTCAGCTCTGGCTTCACACTTGGCGATGTTGCTGAGTCTTCAGAGGAAGGCCTCTGAGACCTTGAGTGTAGCTGTACAGACTTCAGAACCTGAGACCTTGCTTTAGAGACGGGGGGGCGTCCTTCCATCTTCAGCTCATGATCCTCTTACGCTTATGGTTTCAATTACACGCGTGGTCGGTCGCCAGGAGAACAAAGCCTAGAGTCAGAGAAAGAAAAGAAAAGAATTGCTCATAACTTAGTAAATATCTGTCTCTTGGAATCAAGAAGAGCAGAATGAAGGTCTTTATTAATGTTTGGGTAACGCTAGCTACTCGAGGAGAAAGAATGCACGTGCCTCTTCATCCAGGAAGGGATCTCACGTTAACAGATTGTGACAGGAAGAGTTTGACTGGACATGGTCTTGATGCAGCTTCCAGATGGGGCGGCCCCCAGGGAAGTGGTGTTCTCGGTCCAGATGTCCTGGGAAGAGCACTTCATAGAGACCCTGCCCATTCTGGTGTTCAGGTTTCCTGAAACTATCATTTAGTAACCTTAGTTCTGTGTTAGACGTGTTACTATTTTTTAAGTGTTTATTTTTTTTATTATGGTATTCCCGTACAATACAACTCACCCATTTTAAGTGTATGGTGGCGTGTTACCTTGGAGGTGCCAGTTGGATGAACGGTGCCGGGGGCCAGGAGACTGTTGGGTACTGAGTCTGGAGTTCAGGATCGATACTGATGTGGAGTCCTCTGCACACAGACGCAGTCAGGGCCACGGGAGCAGGTGTTCCTGGGCTCCTGGGTTAGTGGTGCAGCACTCGCTGTGTGGACATCAGCACCCTAGTTTTCTTATCCATAAAGTGGGTTTAATTTTTAGCCCTGAAAGAAGGGTGTGGAGTAAAGGGTCTTTAAAATGCCTTCTAGATTTAAAAAATTTTTTTAAATAAATTAGTTAAAATTTACTGATTCTGTATGTGTTGGAAGACTGAACTCAAGTCAGAATTCTCTGGGGCTTCTTCAGACATCTGGTAATAGAGGCTGATGCTAGCTTGCAGTTATAGAGATGCTGGAAATGATCAGCATATTCATTAGCATGTTTAGAGCACTGGTAAAAGATTTATCCTGATCTGTCCAGATTGATCCAGGATAGAGCAACAGTTTGTTGTTGGGGGCAGATAATGAGCTGGTCTGTGTGGTATCAAGTCCACAATATTGATCTCATCAGCACCAGGCTGCAGCCGATGAGTTCCTTGTTGTTTTTGCAGATGAAGCCGGGTCCATCCGTGAGTCACGGTGTGGCTGGGCTGTCTCAGATCTCAGAGTGGTTATGGAATAGCTCCAGATTTGTCCCCAGTGCTTTTGTTTCTTCTGATTCTCTTGCATTTGTCATCTCTGAATTATTTTGAGAAGCTAAGTTAGAAATTCTTGTTCTCAGTTGATATTCGTATGACTTTTCAGCTGTTTGAGTGACTCTGTTCTGAAGGTCGGTGTTGGAAAATTTGGTCTGCTATTCAGTGTTGAAGACAGTGTGGGCGTCACTGCCTAGCAACCGCTGACTGCAGGGGACAGCGTGGCTGCCATCAGAGGGACCCACAGGCAGCCGCACGTGGGAGGCTCCTCGTCCCCCAGAAAAGCACCATGTGGAACGTGCTTTTGCTTTGCACTTAGTCTCCTTGAGTTATGACATTTTATCAGCATTGAACTTTTCTCTCTGGCGCAGGGGCTCGCAAGCTGGTGTCTGTGGGTCTGTCCGTGGATCCTCTGGGGACCCACAGATTAGTTTAAGCTTACATACTTTGTGGAGTTATTTTGCAAAATTCTCTGCATTTTCCTGGGGTGATTGAAAAGTTTCACCAACTTCCTGAATTGGGGCTGGTGGTGGGGAAGAGAAAGACTCTGAACCATCCGTTGCTTCCGTCTAGGGCGGTAGATTTACTTGGCGCAGTTTGTGGAGTTGTCTGTCGATTCTCAGTTTCACTCTGCTGTGTGCTGTCTGAGGAGGTCGTTTATGAGAAAATAAGTTTCCCTTTTGCCAGAAATAAGGTGACTCTGTAGAGTGTTTTCTTCGTGCGGGATCCTTATAACCTCAACTCAGTTTCAACAACTAGACCCTAATGCACTTCCGATTTGCCAGGAATGGTGCTAAGCGGGAGCTGTGGAGGGTATGAGGTCTCCTGCTCTGCGGGGCCTTCAGTGGAGGAGGTGGGCTGCATTGCCCCAGTCAGGCTGGGACCCTTGAGTCACGTTACAGAAGATGGTGGCCAGAGACCCATCAACACTGATTTTTTTCTTTTTCTTTTTTGAGGAAGATCAGCCCTGAGCTAACATCTGATGCCAATCTTCCTTTTTTTTTTTTTTTTTTGCTGAGGAAGATTGGCCCTGAGCTAGCATCCGTGCCCATCTTCCTCCACTTTATATGGGACGCCGCCACAGCATGGCCTGACAAGCAGTGTGTCGGTGCGCACCCAGGATCCGAACCTGTGAACCCTGGGCCACCGAAGCAGAGCGCGTGCACCTAACTGCTGCGCCACCGGGCCGGCCCCAACACCGATCTTTTAAACTCTTCCCAAGGAGAAGTTCTTTAAATGTTTCAAGAAAGGAGAGCACACGCTGATTATATTTTGAAGGGGAGCATTTGTTTTGATGTGCAAATACTGATACTTGTAATTTTGTAAAAATCAGTCACATTACTTTCTGGTTACTTAATCCTTAAAATTGATAGTGAAAGTCAGATGCGTGGCTGTACTTCTTTGTCATAAGTAAGGCACACTTAGAGAACAGGGTCAGCCCTGGTTCTGTCCAGCTCTGGTTGTTGGACCAGCGTCCAGGTCAAAGTTGTGGGGTTTTGTTTCATGGAGTGATAACGAAGACTCTACAAGTGAAAACTGCGCTGGCTAAGGACACATCTCAGGGGCGTTCTGCCTTGTCCTGGGGCCGCTTGCTGGGAAGGGTTGGCAGCTCCAGGAAGCCAGCTGCCCCGTTTGGAAACAGCGCTCTTGTTTGCCATTGGGAACTTGGCAGGGAGAGTGGAAGGCCAGCCAGACAGCCCGGTCTGACCACTGTCACCTCCATCCCCAGAGCATTTACTGAGTGTCTGCCATATGCTGACATCATCTAGAAGCGCCCAGATCTCCTTCTGCAGTCTGTCTGTGAGGGGGGGGCTATGGCGGTAGGACAGGGAGGTTAAAAATAAGCTGGAGGAGACCTGATCGTCCTTAAGTTCTGAGGAGGAGCGTGCAGGAGGGAGATCCTGGGAAGGAGGGGGCTTCCTGTTGAGAAAAACCTGGGGCGGGGGAAGGGTGAAAGTGGAGGGAGCTCCCATCAACCTTAAGACCAAAAACAGTTAACATAACTAAAGACAAAACAAGGCTTGAATAAATAAAAAACAAATGGCCAAGGGGGAGGAGGGAGGCTTTGTTTGTGGTTTTTAAGTAGAAGTGAACCTGCCTAAGGGAGGCCTTAGCAGTTGCACAGAAAACCCAACTCTGACTCTTCTAAAAGGAAGGCAGAGAGAAAAACGATCGTTGTACTTTTGAAAATACCAAACCACTCCTCAGAAGACCGTGGCGTGTGACGGCCTGGGGAGGAGAGCCAGAGGCTCGCCCCGCGGAGGCGAGGCCGGCTCGTGGCCAGCCGCGCGGCTTCCCGGCATCTGTTGGATGCCGAGACCAGATGCTGGGGGCTCCAGGGTGATGGCTCATCCAGATGCTCCCTCTCCCTCTCTGCGGGGCTTGGACAGCAGGGCCACAGGTTGCCCCCAGTCGGGGGCAGCGCTGTGTCTCTGTCGCGGCCTCTTCCAGAGCGCGGCCCCTGTTGAAGCCTTGCCGTCCTGGCTCCCTGAGTGCCCAGGCGTCTTTGCACTTTGTCTTGCAGACCGGAGGACAGGCCTGAAGCCTGCTATGGTCAGACTCTAGTGATTTGAAAGACGCAGGGTGTGCTTTAAAGTGGAAGAGACTCGGAATGGCCTGGCAAGAGAAGCCCTGCACCACCCGTCTAGAGTTGTGCCATTAGAGTAGTGCGCAGGGGCCGTTCTCCTAGGTAAGACACGAGTGTCCGGGTCTTTCCCAGGAGGCAGGAGGACTCGAAAGAGTCGTTCAAATTCTTGGATGAATCTTGAGGCAAACACGACTTGGCCAGTCCACTTCCGTTCCAGGAGGTGGATGTTCTGTGAAAGGGCTTGAAGCATCTTTCGTTAGTTTCCTATAGAGCAGAGTGAGCTATGATGGTTGCTCATGTAAGGTGTGAGCTTCTGAAGGCCCCGCCTGCTGAAGATAACCCCCAAGAGGGGGTCTCTGATGGGGGGACTGAAGCACTTGTACTTTGGGAACAACCGTTATCTCTCACAGCAATTGCCCTGTCAGGAGGCTGTGTGTGGGAGGAACTGGAGCCGCCCTTCCGAGAGAACTTGGGAGGTGGCTCCGTGTGTAATTTCCAGAAAGGCGCTTCCCTTGGGCTGACAGGACCAGTGCGGCATCGTCCGTACTCTGATCTTCTCGGGCATGGTTGTTAGTCCGCCTCGGTGAGGGCCGCCCCTGAGACAATACACGTATCCCGAGAACCACCTCCAAACCTGCCTGGTGAATAAAACCACAAAAGCGTGGGAGTGTAGTCCCTGTTTGGGAATCAAGCTTGTCCTGGTGGAGGGGGAGGGGAAGGAGGTGATGGGGGGAGGTGGTCGTATCTTCACATGCTGTTTCTCTTGGTAAAAGTGACATCTGAAGCAAATACGGCAAAACGCTAACATCTGCGGATTCTGGGCAGCGGGTAAAAGTGTGACCATGTATTATTTTCTCTATTTTTCTGCATTTTTAAAAATATTCATGCTTTAACACAACGAGAGGCCTTGGAAGAAAGCCTAGAGGCAAAGCAGTGGGGAGTGGTGGGGGGTGATGGGGACTCCTCTGCGTCTCCCGCCCAAGGCTGTGTCCACCCCAGACAGCTGTTCAGAGCCCCTCATCAGGCCCCTCTGTGGGGCGGGAGTGGTGGCAGCAGTGACGGAGTGGGACAGAAAGCAGGAGCTCATGGGGACAGCCCTGCACATAGGTTCACAGGGGTGGTGTTGCCACAAAACTGAAAACTCTGCTTGCAGAAGGATTGCCCCCTTCTCCTTGGCCCTGTTTGTTTTTGCCTCTTGTTTCCTGGGGGGCAAATGGTGGTGTGAATTTTCTGGGTGTCAGTAGCATATGCCTCAAAACTCTACTGTCTTCTTTAGGAATGCAACGGGGCAAATGGGGGTTCTTCTGCACAAAGAAGGAAATACCTGTCTTCTGTGTGTGACACATGTTATTCTGCACAACGTGCGGATGCTGAAACCTTCCTAATAGCCCACGTAGCTGATCCTCGAACGAACACTCAGATATGTGCTTGGAGGAGTGGCTGTCAGTCACAGGAAATGTGACTTTCCCCGAAACCTTCCACTCAGGCCGTGGTCTTGTTCCAGGGCCTGACGTCCAGCCTTTTAGTGCAAAGGTGATGGTTTATCCACTACAGATGATATGCCAGATAAAGTGTGTGTTTGCACATTTGTATATTAATCATTTCCTTATGTTTGGATAGAGAAGACTCGCCAGAAAAGGTATGCACTGTAATATAAAGGTGAATTAAGTGTGTGTTTGCAAGTGTGGATTGCTGAACATGGGAACGTGGGAGTCTGGGAGCGTGCAAGTGTCTGAGTGTCCATGGGCAGTGTGTCTGTATTGGTACATCATACGCATATCCCTGTCCACATAGACACATACGAGTTACATGTCGAGCAAATTAGTATTATATCTGGGGTTTTAGACACCTCCTAAACTATAGGGATAGTTTTCTTTGATCAGTGCACTCGAATTTGAGGCATGGTCTATATCTTCATGAGTATGTTATTTTCATGTTATAAAATGCTTAGCTTTTATTAGAACTCTAAAAGCCAAACAACTTGAATCACAGTGGAAGGCTCTTGCTGTTCTTTGTAACTTTAATGCCATGGTTGCAGCCTCTAGACTTGGTCTCTCACCCCTCAAAGTTGCCAGGCCTGGGGTTGGGAGCGCAGGGCTGCCCGGGAGGAGGAGGAGCCGGGGTTTGGGAGCGATGGAGATGAGATTCTTCACCTGAGCTGTAACAGGGTCACCACTGATTTAGAACCAAGATTTTTCCACACTTTCCACATCAAAGCACAATTTGCTGGTAGAGAAACTGAATTTATACCTCTATACCTTGGGTTTATATATGACACTATTAAAAAAATTGCTTTCTCCTGGGAATTAGTTCTTGCTCTGTTGAAGAGAGTAAAAACATTAACAGAGACAAGGATCACCTGTCATTCCAAGTCTAGAGACTAACACATCGTCTGTTTCTTCCCGTCTCGTCCTGAGCCACAGGTGGATGGACCCCATGTCCTGCTGGTGATGTGTTTTCATTTACTGTGTGTGATGGCCCGTTTCTCATGTCAACAATTCTGAACATGTACCGGTAATTTAAACTCACCACATGACATTCTCTCATGGTTGTACCATAGTTTGCATATTTAAAATGCTACAGTTTTGCCATTATGGCGAGTTGAACATATGGACCTTTTTGCATATAAACCAGTCTGTTAATTTCCTTAGAAGCAGAATCCCCACATCAAAGGGTAGAACATTTTTAGACTCTTTTAGACTCTTGATGTGTTTTGCAAATTGTTTTCCATGAAGTTTTTTCTCAGTTTGTGTTCCCATCATCTATGCATGACTGTGATCACAAAATGCAACTTTGTTGATTTTTTAAAAAGTTTTTTAAATTTGCTTTAATTTAAGCAAATGGCTGTTTATGGCTGTTTAATGGCTGTTTTAATTTGCTCTCCTTTGATTACTAGTGGAATGAACCCTTTAATGTGTTTAATTTAGCTGTCTGTATTTCTTCTGGGAATTGCTCATTTTATTATTGGGGTTTTCCAAAATTATTACATTTTTATGTACTTTATGTGTAATCTTCATAGAAAATAATTTCCCATTTTTATGTGGTTGTAAATTTTGTTTATGTCTACAAGTTTATAGAAGCTAGAGCTTTTGCTTTTTGTGTAGTCAGACCTGTCACTTCCTCTGGTTCTTCTGTTCACATTCGTAGTTACTCCTGAGCCGTCCAAAGGCTGGAAGATGCCCGCCTTGTTTTATATATCTGCTTTTAACTTCAATCCTGCAGGCATTTATTTTGATCTGTGAGGTCCGGTATCAGAACGCATTGCCCACCACCCGTCATAGCTGCCGTCTGGTGTCATGTCCTGAACACCCCGTCGTCTCCATTTCTCCGTGCTGTTCCCTCCCTCACACCTGAGTCCTGTTGTCCTCGGGCTGATTCCGTCGTTCTGACCCCGTCCGTCTTGCTGTCCTTCTTGCTCCAGCAGCGGGTCCCTTAGGTTATTCGACTTAACAGCTCTCAGTCGGCCCTTCCTAGCCTCTTATTTAACACCTTTCCTAGCCGTTCTCCCCTGTTCAGAGACTGTTTTCCAGGAAATAAAAAAGCCTAAGATGCGGACAGGTGTTTGCTTTTTCGTTTTTCTTGTCATTCCTTAATTTTCTCTTTATCCCTCGCTCCTTAGGGCACTAGAGCCCTGGGCAGTGGTTAGATTTCAGCCTTCTGGCTGGATAGTAAACATTAAAGATTGGAAGATTCGGCTCTGAAGGTCAGCATAGTTTGGCCCCTCTCTCCAGTTTCCTGGGTGCAGGGTCCCTGTTCCCTGCTCTCTGTGCAGCAGATGAAGGAGAGTCCCACTCTCCTCTTGTTTCCGAAACAACCCAGCCACTGGGCCGATGGGAGGGCGGGCCTCCTGCCTCCGTCAGCCTTCCTCCTGGAAACCGGCTAGACACGGGCAGGTAAACTCACGTGCTTGTGTCTGAGTGCTTCGTGTTAGTAAATAACATGCAGCAGTTACCGAGATGGCATCAAACACAGCCTCAGACCGAAGGCCTTTCACAGCCTAGCCTTTGGAACAGAATAAAACTGATTTCATTATAATCCCAGACTGCATTGTGCTCTTAAAATTTGTTAAGAGCACTAATGAATGATATGTAGACTGTAAATTCGAACTTTATTTCCAGCTGTAAGGGAAATGCGACTTTTGGTCAATTGCGTTCTAAAAGGAGGAGCATAGTTTGCCGTTGAATGTAGTCTCCTGTGTAGGCACCAGCCTTGCCACTGGAGAGAGCACAGGGGCATGTCATTCTCGACTTGGATGCCACCTGCAGGAGGTGGAAGTGGGGCCGTTCCTCCCTGGGGACGTGGGCACAGGGGCACGAGACGGAGGAGCCTGGAGGGAGAAGGTGCTGGAGGACGGTGAGCGGGCAGAGACCACCTCTGGCTCTGAGGAGGAGGAGACGAGAAAGACTCATCAGACTTACATGTATGTCACATCATCAAATTGTACTCCAAATACATACAGTTTTAACTGTCAATTCTACCTCAATAAAAAAATTAGTCCTTGATTTTTAAGATATCAAACTTTTCTAAATTAAAAAAAAGACGTTCTGGCAGGAATGCTTCTCCCGAGGGCTGGAGACCTGGTTGGTGGGCAGATCCGCCTCTCTCGTTCCTAGTTGGGCTCCTTACATTCCCCCCGGCTCCGGGACCCCCTAGCCACCCTCGGGGCGTGCTCACCAGTCCCTCAATTCCCTCCATACCGTCCACAGGGCTCCCGTGTGCCAATCTCCTCCTCCTTCTCCTCCTCCTCTACTTGGGCTCTCTCCCATGACCCGGGGTGCCCCATGTGATAAAGTGGGGTGCCACTGTCTCAGGAGCCCCGAGTTCACCACCAAGAGCCTCCAGGTAGAGTTGCCATTTGTACGGCCGCGTGACGCTTCCCTGTTTGCCACGGGAGATTCCACTGGGCTCACAAACCCCACGTTCTCAGGCCAGTGGTGGAGATTTCTGTGGAGACGGGAGCCAGATGAGAGAGGACTGGATGTCTTCCTGCAGCAGGGGCGGTTGTGCACTGGTGCAGCCGCAGAGCTCTCCCCCCGGGGCTCAGAAGACAGACACGGGGGCTGCATGCTGCAAATCCCTCTCACAGAAGTGCGGATCTGCAGATTTGTTGTTTATATAAATTGGGCTAGAAAAAGAAACTCTTTCCTAAACTGAGAGTAACGTGTGAGAACTCACTGCCCTGCGTTCTGGTTGGTTTGGTGGAGACGCTCTGTTTTTGGCACGGAGCGTCCTTGTTCACTGGGGCGTCCCAGGCTGCTGCTCTGTGTTCCCTTGCGTCCCCAACCTGCTACTCATGAAGCATGTCTGATGCTCAGGCACAGACGTGAACTGTGTTGTTGTCATGTGTTAGGTGAAGGTCTCAGTGTGGCAGATGCTCTAATCCACCAGGGACAATGTTTTCTCATCCCTCTCCTTATAGGGTGACATTGGTGACAGCATTTGTGTTATCCCTGTGAGATGTAAGACAGACTGACAGGCATCGGTAACGCGGCTTGTAGGCAGAACCACATCCATGGCCACCCCTGCTCACTTCCCTCTGAAGCAGCAGAAGCAGAAGTGGCTAGAATTCGGGGCGGCCAGCGGGTTGTCTTCATCCACGTTCCCTGGAGAGAAGGACTCCAGACTCTGGTGAAAGCTGCAAAGGGCCCTCCCTAGTCGTGATCCCCCTTTTCTTGTCCTTCTCTCTATCTCCTGGGTCTCCCTGCTCAAGAACTGTCCTGCGCGTCCCTGTCCCCCGCTCAGCAGGCCGCCCACGCGCTTGCTCTGCCATCCTCTCTGCTACCTGTCCTGTGATTCCTCTCCCCACGCCCCTGGAGCGCTGGGCCCAGGGTTCCTTCCAGCCTTGGTCCCTCTCCTGCCCCATCTCCCAGTGCATTCGCCCTCTGGTTAGACAGATGGGGCCTGGTGGATGCTTGCAGCAGGACCACCGGACCCTGCAGGCCCGGCTGCCCAGTCAGGGACGCAGCTTTTCAGTAGGCATTTGGCAGCGAGACTCCGGTGGCAGCCAGGCCCGCTGACCAAGGAGCTCTGAATGCAGCGTTGCCTGGGAGTAGCCTGAGCCTTCTCCTTTTTACCCCACAGGCGCCTGCCCCGCCTCTGCGTGTCCTCGCCTGTTCAGGAGGCTCACTAAGAGGGGTCTGCTTGTTTCTTTCTTTCAGTTCAGCTGCTCGTCTGAACTTTCCACTTTACTGCCTCCTGATAGAGTAAGGTCCACTCTAGAGACATTAAAAATACTATTCGTTTAAAAGCCTCTTAATTTTAGAAACAGAAGTCAGAGTCCTAAGTGAATTCTCAGTCTCTGAACTGTCCCTCCATGGTGGTCACAAAAGACTTCCAAATTATTCCACTGGTCACACAAGTGTTAGCTGAAGTGTGTGTAAATTCACCGTTTATCCAGTTCACTCACCCAGTAGCTTCAAAACTTTGTGTGTGCTATTTGCCTAGTTTTCCCCAAAACTTAGATCATTTGATTAAGACTAAAACAGCTCAGATCCATTAACTGATAACTTTCGTAAGTAAAGGCTGGCTAACTGCTGAGGCCTGGCTGAATTCTGGTGATGCCTGTGGAGAGGAGAGTGGCCTTCAGTGGGATTCTCACGTGGGGCTACTTCTGTCTGCCCAGAGGCGGCTGCCCACTGAGGTTTTTGCAGTCACATGTATCGTGAACCCCCAGAGTTCCCCGATTTAAAATATCACCCACCTCGCCTTTCCTGTCAGGCAGTGGGAAGTGCGTTATTTCTTAATAGACAAAGGAAAAGAAAATCCCTTAACTCTGGAGGAGGGGAACGTGGCAGGGTGTGCTTTGATGGAAAAAATAGAAAAATATGAACTGGCCAGGCCAGCAGTGGTCCAAATACAGGAAGAACCTGAATGGGTGCATGGGCCTCTGGAAGGAAGACAAGTGATGAAATGAACAGGCCCTTATATTTATGTTACAAGAAATTTCTGTGTTTCTGTAATATAGGTAACAGATGTGTTAGTTCACAGAGTTCTTTACATGCGTCGTCTCATTTGACCCTCAAGGCCGTACTGTGAGGTGGTCAGGGCAGTGTTATACATTGTCCCCTCTCTATAGCTTAGGAGACCGAGGAGGAAGAGGTTTAAATGTTTTACTGGGAGTTCTCGTGAGTCCCAGATGGTGAAACCCGACCAGGAAAATACAACATTGCCGCTGAGTCATTTCTAACTCAACTTTCCAACTTGGGTTTCTCTCCTTGAGATGCTTGTTTAAATATGAAAGTGTTTCTGTTTTAACGTGTGGCTTCTCACCGGGAAGTCTAGTAGGAGGAAGAAACACGTGCTTTCCAAATTCTAGCACAAATGTCAGGTCCGTGGCGTGCTCCAATGCTGGCCCCCCTCTCACGTGTCCACATCGCACTTCAGAGGCGGACCACGAGTAACTTGGAGCGGCGGCTGTCAGCTGCTCGTGGTGCAGCCTGTTTCTACTGCGTGTGCATAAGCCCGCAGTGGTTTCTCACGGTCTTCCTGACTGAAGGAATGAAACCATGATTCGAGTTAGACATTTGTCCTACCAAACTAAGGGATTTCTTCTAACGAAGGGCAAGTCAGTCGAATACCTATACAAATATAGGTATACTATTTATGTGTTAAAAAAAATAGACATGTGATGCCGCATGAACTCGTACATCCAACATTCTTGAAAAGACAAAAGTAAAACGAGGGAGAACAGACAAGTGGTTGCCAGAGGCGAGGGTAGGACGGCGTGGCTCTGAAGGGAAGGTCACAGGGACTTTGGTGAGAAGGAGGTGTTCTGTGGGCCAGACGGTGGGTGGGTTACACATCTACCCACGTGCCAAGATTTGTAGAGCCGAGCACCCAAAGTGAAAGGGTCAGTTTTACTATGTGATAATTTTAAAAATAAAAAATAGACAAATTAGTAAAGTTAATGTAGGACTTATTTCATCATCAGAAGGCTGTGTTCGTTGACTTTGTCATCACAAGTTTATAAATGAAAGCAAATATGTCTGTTATTAGCTAAAAATGTTTTAAATTATAGACATACTGTTAAGGAAAAATAAAGTTGATATAAATAACCATTGGAATAGTTTGCTCCCTTTTTTGGTGACACTTCATGGAAATACTTGAGATGCAATTAATCAATAGAATTTGTCTAGATAGGTAATAGACATCAGGCCTACTGTATGCATAAATATCCACAGAATCGTGTCTGTAACGTGAAGTGCCCAGTGCAGAATGAAAACACAGGGTCCCTTGTTCACAATTACTAAGAATGTCAAGACGTCGACAGCAGAGCCTTCCCCACGAGGCTCGGTTTCTTCTGAGTGGGAGGCCCTGGGCGCCTGCAAAACTATCCCAATGGTTGTATATATCAACTTTATTTAAATTTTTCCTTAACAGTGTGTTTATAATTTAAAATATTTTTAGCTAATAACGCACATATTTGCTTTCATTTACGAACTTTTGATGACAAACCCAACACCACCTTGTGATGAAATTATCAGTGCTACGTTACTTTGTAAATGCACAGCTTGCACACCCGTGAAGCTAGTCCTGCAGAAACACAGATTTGAAGAAACTGATACTTATTCAGCCCAGATGAATCTCCTGTTCTTCCTGGATTTGAATTCCCTCTCCATCCCTTACTGGCTAGGTGGCCTCAGGCAATGTATTTATAAGGAAATAGAAAAGAGACCAGGCTGTTGCTGCATACTGGTTTAAAGGATGGGCTTTGATGGCAACTTGAGTTCAAATCCCACCTGTAGTAAGTGTGTGATCTTAGGCAGCGTCCTCATCAGTAAGATGGGAAATGGGGAATCTGTTCTGTGTCCGTGGTGCTGTTGAGAAGATACTGGAAATGATCTGCAGTGGCCCACAGCTGGCCTTGGGTCAGAGGTGGGAGCTGTCCTCATCTGGGCACTTAGGGTAAGTCCACTCACCTAGCTCATGGCAATCCTCATGTTTCCTATTTTTTTAAACTATAGAGAAAGATCACTGGGGACCTCATTTTGATGTTGGATGATCCCAGTTATTGGAAATTTGGTTCAGATTAAATGTCATTTCTAGATATTTCTCACTAATAGTAATTGTATTGATACTGGCTCAAGACAAGGTTGATATAAGGAAAACCATATTGTAGAAAAGAAGTCCTATTGTAACTTTGAATGACCTCTGACAAACTAACCCAGCTGGATACGCACCCTCCAGGAGATCTACCTGCTCTGTAGATTTTACAGCCCCTGCTTGTGCATGTACCTCCCAGCTGCGATAAGATGATAACTTTGTTTTTTTGAGTTCCTTAGGAATGTGATGACCCCCGAATAGAGAATCTGTGCTGATAGCCATCATCAATGAAAACTGAAAGATCTGGTGTGGCCACTCCCAGTCTGTACCACCAGAAGTTCAACATTCCTGACGCCCTCCCCAATAACCCAATGGTCTATATAACTGCTGTAAGATTTCGTGCCCCCTTAAGCTGCTTCTTTTGGACATGAGTTGGCCATCTTCCCTCTTGCTAGCAAGCTGTAATGAAAAAGTCCTTTTTCTCCTACCACCTTGCTTCTTGGCTATTGGCATGTCGTGTGGCTAGCGGAAGGCCCCATGTTGGGCGGTAACAATATCAACGACGATTAAAACATACTAAAAGTGACAAAATGTCAGTCAAACCCAAATTGTGAGACATTCGGTAAAACAACTCACCACCGTCCTTCAAAAATGTCAAGGTCTTGAAAGACCAGGGATGCCTCAGGAACTGACCTCGGCTGGAGGAGATTTAGGAGCTGTGACAGCTCAGTGTGATGTGGGCCTGGATTGGCGCCAGGACCAGAGAGGTGACGTCAGCGGGGAAGCCGCTGAAATGTGGATGGGTCTGCGGATGAGTTACTAGTGTTGTCGTTGTGACTCCTGGTGTGATGACGGTGCTGTGGTTCTGTAAGACTTTAACATCCCAGAGAGGGTGAGGAACATACAGGAGGAGACTAACTGCTATTTTTGCAACTTTTCTGTGAGTCTAAATTATTTCAAAATAAAATGTTAGAAAAGGAAAAGCTACTAAGTGCTTAAAAATATCCACTTTTTAAAAATTCTCAATTAACTAGAATTTATATTAGTGTTTTCTTCCCTCGAGCTTTGGAGTGAACACGGCCTCAGAGTTGTCCTCTTTTGGTTGCTTATTTTGCAGACAGAGTTTACATGGGGCCGGGACAGCTGTATCAGGATTTACAGAACCTGCTGCACGACTTGAATGTGGTTGGTCAGATCGCTCAACTGGTCGGAAACCTGAAAGGCAACTATCAGGTAATGGTCGAAGCCGTTTGATTCAAAATCCTCTTTTTACTTCTAATCGTCGTAAGTATGTGCTTGTATCTCCGGGTTCTGCCAGAAGTGACAACCGATGCTCGCTTTAAGCGTCAGTGTGGTTGCACGTTTCCTCCTGTTGTGGATAAGGTCAAACTCTTCAGCGTGACTGCCCTGCATTTTGCAGTAGGCTTGAGTATCAGTTCTCTTAGAAACGGCTCAGCCAGGCGCTCACGGGACCTGACTCCCAGGGTTTCTTTCTTGCCATCAGATATGAGTGTTGCTGTTCTCCGAGTTTCTCATGTTACAGCATTGCTTGTTCTCCTCTGTAGGATGGTCCTATCTCATTAAGCTTCTAAAATGTGGTTGTCTGTTTCCTTCGTAGAACTTAAACCAGTCAGTAGCCCATGATTGGACGTCAGGTTTACAAAGGCTGATTTTGAAGAAAGAGGAGGAGATAAGGGCCGCCGACTGCTGTCGAATTCAGCTGCAGCTCCCGGGGAAGCAGGACAAGTCAGTGGGAACTTCACAGCAGAGCTTTCTCGGGCAGTGCGGAGAAACGCTTCTTGTCATGATGTGCATGTCCTCCTGGTCCGGAGATGATCTGGGACAGGCGTGATGTGTACTTTAACCTCACGGGTTGGAGCACATTCTGTGAAGTGAGTGCTTCTCTCTCCTTTCTGGCAGGTCTGGGCGGCCTACTTTCTTCACAGCTGTGTTCAATACGTTCACCCCCGCCATCAAAGAGTCTTGGGTCAACAACTTGCAGATGGCCAAGCTTGCCCTTGGTAAGATTTGGTTGATTTAAGCTAAATGAGGCATGTTCAGACAAGAGACGACGTACACGTCTTAGTCCTCTAGCATTTGCTACATTATGATGACATGCAGACCTGGGAGGATAAAGTCATGATCGAGAAGTTAGCCTAACAGTAGGTTCATCCATTCATCAGAAGGAACGTTTTTAAACGGGAAAAATTAACCCCAGCACAAGTGATTTTTAAGACATTTATATTGTAATTTAGGGGTTGTAGGAAAAAAAGCCCTCGCTTTTACTGTAAAAAAATGTTAACATCAGTTGAGATTGTCAGCACAGTGAAAGGCCTGTGAGTCAGGAGTCCCAGCCCTGCGTCCAGTCTGCGTCCGGTCGGCGTCTGGCTGCACGTGGCAGGGGAGTCGGGTTCATCTCAGCCTGTTCCCTCATCCCTCGCCCGTAAAATAAAATACGGTATCGGACTGAATTGTCGCTGAAGACCCTCCCATCACAAAAAAGAAGTCCTGTCGTGCTCTCCTAAATGGGAGTGGCTTTGTGGTTATTTTCTTGTTCCTTTGCCCCTTGAGCCTTCCTTTCATCTTGGGGTCAGACAGACACATGTATAGTGATATGTTGACATGTGTGTATATGTACTTTATACACACAGATCTGGTACTCAGAACACACTAGAATGTCCTGTGTGTGTGTAAAATCTTCATTCGGATGCAGACAATCTGAAGTGTTAACTGACGTAAACTACAGTGAGAGCTGTGCGGTGGAGCCGTGCCCACCCCCAGTGCCCTGGGATTAGTGGAAGGAGGGACCTTTCTCCTGCTGGGGAATCTTCTTGATTCCCCTTCTTGCTTGTGCTCAGCAGGAGGGGAGCAGAGACCCGGCTCCTTCTCTGTCCGTGAATAATTCAGTGGTTTATCAAGCCAGGTTCAAAGGGACTCAGCACATGAGGAAATGGCCCACTCTCCGAAGAGAATAAGTTGACCCTGAAAATAAGCTCCTTTTTTGTCATTAGATGAATTAAACATTTAGAACCAAGATTGACAACTTGCTTTGGTGGTAAAATGTTTCTTCATTTCGTTGTTCTTTTTATCCCATAGTATTATACCGCATTAAAAAACAACTCAGGGGCCGGCCCCGTGACATAATGGTTAAGTTCGGCACACTCTGCTTTGGCAGCCTGGGTTCGGGGGTTCAGATCCCGGGTGCGGATCTACACCACTCGTCAGCCATGCTGTGGCGGTGTCCCACATACAAAATAGAGGAGGATCGGCACAGATGTTAGTTCAGGGTGAATCTTCCTCAGCAAAAATACCCAAAAAAACAAAACAAAAAAAAACTTCTCAGTATATCCCTGGCATTTGAATCTAAA